>NC_041393.1:134593807-134615440 GCF_002162155.2 Triticum dicoccoides | reverse complement strand
ATGATAAACCGGAGGCCCTTGATTTCGTAACCAACGGCTGGAAAATCTAATGACCAGAGATGAAAAAGTCAGTCGACTGACGTGTAGCCTCACCCCGCACGTACACATGCACGCACGCAAGACACGCACACATGTAGGCGTGCAACACTAACACGTACACATAACGTACACACGCACGCATGCTGGCGTGCAACACTGACACGTACACATGCACTCACGAACACACGCACGTACGCACCCATGCATGCAACACTGAAACGCACCCTTGCACGTACGCACCCATGCATGCAACACTGAAACGCACCCTTGCACGCACGCAACACTCGCATGCCTGCATGCACACAACACATGATGCAAGACACACGCTTAACTACATGAAAAAGATGACGTCACACTCAATGAAAAATCATCGGTTTATGAAATGCCCGCTTCTGACTGCCCTGGCCCACCAAAGGTTCCTCTGCTGTGCGCTGCCTGCGTTGGGTCACTGACATGCAGGCCATGCACCCAAAGAGCCCACACGTTAGTGGAAGAATGGCGCGGTGTCCTAGGTCAGAGTCGAGGGCGCCACTCGCGGCACACCCGGCTGAACACGCCTCCGTGCCGCATTCAAACGCCTCCATGAAACCCGCCCGTGTGGAAGCCGAGAAACCCACTCTGGACACACGTCCGTTCATGACCGGGCCAGCATTAAATGCAACACCGGCCGAGCTCCTCCCGTCCGCCGTCTATTTAATCTCCTATTTAAATGAGGCCAAACGCCGGCCAAGAACCGCACACCTCCGCCGCTCCCCTATCTCCTCCACCATTTTGTCCACTCTTACAATGGCTTACGAAGAGTAGTTATTCCGCATCCAAGCTGGCTGGGTAGCCCGCCGGATACGAGCTATGCAGCTTGCTGATCCACCTCCCTCCCCTCGCCTGACGGAGCCAGTTGTCGCCCCAAGCTGGCGCGCGGTTCAGCAACTCGCCGCTCCAGGCCAGCTCGACGAGGAGCGGCGCACGGGCGTCGTTACTGCCGTCCATGCTGCAGCCTCGTACCGCGTCTCCCGTTTCTGTGGCCGAGACTCCCATGCTGGCGGCCGCGCCATGCAAGCAGCAACAGAAGCCGGGTGCACGGAGAGCAACGAGTCGGTGGCCAGCGCCTCCGCGTCTGCCGCCGTCATCAAGGAGAAGTAGAACACGGGAGGCCGCCGCCGCTTGGGTCCCATGAAGGCCACCGCGGAGGCGACGCCGGCGTACACAGCAGGTGTCTTGCCGGATCCTTTTGTTGCGAGGACCTTCGTCGACCCCGCATGGGCTCCACGGAAGAGGTCAATGTTAGGATGAACTCGAGCCGATGCCGACCATGGCGAAGTAGTGGCCGGTGATGAACTCGAATCGGTTCCGGCCACCATCATCTTCAGCACCAGCCAATGATATCAGTTGGGCAGTGGGGAAGCGAGCTGTCCTTTGCGCTGAAGCATATACCTCTGGGGCTCCCGGTAGTCCGGTGATTGTGTTTGCCGGACATGAGGAACACAAATCGATCGGCGGGCGACCATTTAGGCCATGTATTATATACCTGTGCTATCCAGAACTAGCACTGCGTAGTTCATTTGAATGTAATGAAATCTGTCATGTTTGTGTGAAAACTCGGTATTTTATATGATTTTCGTCGTTGTTTATATGAAATACTCCGGTGGTTGCATGAATGAGTATCAGTTTGTCTACATGTTTGCATGAATTTCGTCCGGTTGGTTGAGTTGCTGTCATAATGTGTGCGGCTACGGTTGGATGGCGTAATTTGCGGGTCGCCAGTCGGTCTGCGGGCGGCTCGGGCGGTGTTGTGGGACAAAAAAACACAGCTCGTGCGAGCTCGTCTCCAACGTGCGCACTGGAGGATGCATGACAGCATGAGCACCCGAGCCGTTCCTCGTTCATCGGTGGCAAAGGCACCGGTGGACAAAAGGGTCGCCAATATTTTGGCTACCCCAGGCAAGATCCAAACAGCCCCTCCCAACAGATTGAAATCCCTCGTTCATCGTGGAATTTTTCCATGTGTTGTTTTCATGGACTAGCAAGATGCCCGTGCATTGCACGGAACATCAAGATGCATTTTTTTACAAACCCCCGCATGCATGCAAGGGATAATTAATGTCCTCCTTTGCTAGTACCACGAGGCAAACACCATTAATATTGCATCGATTAGTGTCAGTGGACTTGTATATCTGCAAATTGTAATTTTGATAGGGCCCCTTGTATATAAAAATGGAGGGAGAAATATGAGAGATAAGGTGAGGAACGCGGCGTGGTGCCGTGGTGGTGACTGGTGGTCGGACTGGGCGGAGGCATGGGGATGGAGGGCGCATTATGTCTAGGTTTGTATCTCTCTCACACACACCCACGTAGGTGGGGGACGTGCACGAAGAGAAGAGGTGCACGCACAACGCACGTACTCCCGTCTCTTTCCCAACCACACCCGCGCGAGTACACGGTGGAGCTCATTTCTGTACGAAAAAGGCAGCCCACGTGGTAATTTGGCACATGTACTGGTTGTCCACTTGGTGGAGGGAGGATCGTCTACCACGGGTGAACAAACAAATTGCGACTTGACACGTTATGTTAAATTAAAAAAAGAGGCAAACCATGTGGGGCCTACCTTAGAGGCAAGGCTCTATACACTGGAGTACTTTTGATGTGTCCCGCGAACTCGCAGAACGAGGAGAAACTTGCTTAGTACGCCGTCTCCCCCGCCCACGGGCGCGGTGGCTTGCAGGATGAGGTGAAGCTGGAGTAGTACTGTACGCCTTTACGCCCGCTCCCTCGCCCACACGTGCGGTGGCTCGCAGCACGAGGAGAAAATTTTACTACTCCCTCCGTTTACTCCTCGTCCCTACTACGTACTTTGGTTAGTACTCCCTCTATTTACTTATAAAAGGCCACTATAAAAAATACATTTTGCATCTATACAAGGCCACAAATAGTAATCGAGACAAAAGTTACTACTCCCTCCTTTCCAGTTTATGGCTCAATTTCAAAATCTCTCCAACCAAGGTAGACGGTGAGTGGTCGAATTAATTTCGTAGTTTGCACAATACGCTCGTTTTTCTCAAGAAGTTATGTTTACCAAGGCATTAATTAGAACGAATGCATGAATGACCACTAAATTTCCATGAACTTGTACATGCATTGGTTAGTTTCCTCTTGACACTGCTTGCGTCGGGTGATCTAACGCACCTCAAAATCCAACATGTAATGGTACTACTACTAGTATAGTACTAGAATTGGGACTTATCAAACAGAAAAATGAATGTTTTTTTAGATGAGCCCTATAAACCCTAGTGGGTACGTACTCCGTAAAAACAGATTTTTCCAAAACTAAGTCGCTCCCTTTCATGAATTCTGTAGTATACTCCTCCGTCGATGCTCCCTTTCATGAATTTTGTACTTCCTGTCGCCGACATGTGGGACATATAGCAACCGGGTCGACGTGTCAAGCATGAAATAACAGTGCAGAACAGCAGGGGGACGCACCCCACTCGTACCGGCCCAGTGTTAGTAATGAGCAATGAGACGTCAAATCACAATGCCGCACCTTCCCAGACGGACGAAGCAACCATTATTTCACACTTCGGTTCGACATCATCTCAAACCACGTACTAGTATTGCTTCTGCCCCAAGAGGGACACGCGCATCGCCTTGGTACATCATGACACGTGGGACCGCATGACAGGCCATGCTCCCCCGCCGATCGCTGGGTAAAATCACCTCATTTTTACTATACTTCCTTCGGATCGGTTTACTACATGGCATGCACGTCGTTCTAGGTTGAGAATTTAACTGGCTATATATATATGTGATGAACAGTATGCTAGCCTTTTAAAAAATGTATACTTTTGTACAGTAGTACTCCACTATCGATGGATTGCGCCATGGAGCAAAAATTGAAATTTTAAAAAAAGGTGGTACATATAGAGAGCGCTCGTCGCCAAATTATGCATATAGTACTATTAAAAAGCTAGTACGTGCTTAATTGGGGTGCTAAATTCTATTAAAGAAATACTAGTACTAGTATGTACATACTGAAGAGTTAAAGTAACGAGAAGAAACATAACATAGTTCTGCTAGGGGCTCAGCACAACACACCCCTCAAATTAAACTAAGCATACCTGAAATTAAACTATGCAACTAATCCGGTAGACACTGTATTAGAAGTTTAGAACCGCCATGAGCAATGACACTGCCACCTTACTTGGAGTCCTCGTCCACGTCCTCGACTTCGTCCTTGTCCCTCTTCCTCTTGGCCGATACTTCTTTGCTTGAACCGCCAACTTGGTTGTTGCTCTTCATCCAACCCTTGTAGATATTGAAACAAAGGTAGCCATCCATTGCAGCATACTGGATGTGGTCTATATCTAGCACATTCCGCTGCCATGCATGATGATGAAACGTGTAATGAGGTTTCTCCAGTTTGCGGTACGAAGGATGAACCATGGCTCCTGCTAGGGTCAGCATTGAGGGCTGACGAGAGGGCACCAGCCAATTCTTCTGGAGGTCGAAGGGGTTGCCTACAACGAGGCCTATCCGACGCAGGACTTCTTTGTCGTTCTTAAAGTCTACATTAACGAATTTGACTGTTTTGTCCTCGAGGAAGTTCTTAAAATCCTGGCACTCAACGTCGGCATGGTATATGTGGTAGACCAAGCAAATGTTATGTACGCAAACCTGGATCACGGCGGGCTTCTTCCTCTCTTCGTCCTTTAGATCCTTCTCTCGTCCCAGGACTGTGGTGTACTCAACATCTAGCCCAGCGACCCACTCATCATGTGAGTTTTCGAACATGCGTCTGAAGCGAGAAAGGCATCCTTTCACCATCGCGGAAGTACGGGTGTAGATGACGTCGAACTCATCGCCGGTGATGGTTCTAACCTTGTACTCACTGCCGATCGAGGAGATTTGGGATGCCATGGATTTGGGAGGAGGGTTAGGATTAGTGGAACTGCCGTAATGTGAATGGACGGGACGACTAGGAGCGAACCGCCGTAGTATTAAAGGACGTGCGGGAAAGAGTAGGAGCGAACTGCCTGTGTGCAAACGGCAGGGTAGTGGCTTTGCATTCTCCCATGATATGGGCTTCCGAGAGCCCTTGGATCTGAGATCGAACGGTTGCATGGCGTGATTCTAGACATATGGGTGAATATCCTATCCTGGAGGGTTATTCTTAAAATTTTCAGCAACTTAGCATGCGACCGTTTGATCCCAGATCCAAGGGCTGCCAGCAGCCCGTATCATGGTCGCGCCTACCACGACTGTCGCGTCGCTCGCGTGGTCGCGCCCTTGGAGATTTAACACGGTGCGTTAGGCTATCTGATGTTGGCATGTCATACATAGTCATCACTTAGTCACTCATACTACAACAGGGTTGGCTATAAGGTTGGCTATAAGTGTAATTTTTTTACTCCTCTCTATCTCTTTATTCGTACTCCCTCCGTCCCATAATATAAGAACGTTTTTGACACTAGCTAGTGTAGTGTCAAAAACGTTCTTATATAACGTGACACAGGGAGTACTAGTATTTATTGCATTTGCCAAGGAGTGACCTCTTCCAATGAAATGGTGTTGCTAAGTTTGCTTCATTTAATTAGCTATAGACTCAAAATTGTCTTTTCACCTAGGTACACGCGCTTAGCACCGTTTCTTCCTTCGGTCACCAAATTAGTCTCTCTCTTCTTGATTAACTTGCCACATCAGACTTTATGCCTATGTGGCAAGCTTAAGCACCTGTAGGAATAAGTAAGTACAATAGTGCGCTTTACATGGCATTTTTGCATATGTGGAGGAAAGAGAGGCAAGGAAAAAGTGGAGAAGTGGGCTCTCATGCAAGAGCCAGCCTCTACTACTACATGGTGGAGCATTGGGAGAGGCACCTGTATGGAGGTGGTCAGGAATCGGGAGACTCACGCCGGTCGTAGCGCCACAGTTAAAATGATAATGGAAAGTCAAATCACGGGGCCCCACCTGTCCAGCAGTAACTCGCTGTCAAATCACACAGACCTACGTTTGCAGCAGCCTACTCCCTCGTCTTCTCGCTTCTCTGTCGAACCGACTAGGCAGAACTGCCCCGCCTACCGCGCAGGAAAAGCCCCGCCCTCGACTTTTAAATACAACTACGCCCTCCGTCGGATGCGTTTGGTTGAAGGTATCGTATGAATGGATTGGGACCATTCAATTTTTTTGGGATTGAACCATTCAATTCATGTGTTTGGCTGAATATAAGAGATGAGCTAATTATTTAAGACGGGACCACCAGTCATGCTCACATAGTCATGCATGCAAAGGGTGGCCATTTGATTCGACCGATTTGGTTGGGTAGAATGGTTCAACATCTTCAAGGCATATTCTCTTTTTTTGACTCGAACCATTCATGTGCATTATAACCAAACATGTCTATTTTCTGAACGATCCCAACCCATTCATGACCACCCTTGCAACCAAACGCACGTCATCTTACGAAAACCAAATAATCCCACAATACTAAGGCGCGGTGCATTAACTTCTACCTCGTTTCTTGTTTCTTCACATATCAAGCAATAAGAATCCAATGATATACTTTTTGTGACATAGTAACTCATATTTAGTTAGTCAAATGGATGCCTAGAACTACGTGCAGGCCCTATAAACCGAGATGCCTACAAATAAAAAACCGAGACAGAGAGGGTAGTTCAACACGTATCTTTTTAGATCAATATAGTCGGGATTCACCAAGGAGCAAAACCAAGTGGTAGGCTGCTCCTGTCGTGTTGGCGTAGCAACTCAAGCAGGGTCAGTCCGCACACGAAATGGCGACACACTTAACAGGACCCCTTTGGAAGACATGTGGCTCATCCACCGTCTTGTTCCACATGCGATGCACCAAATTACAGTTCGGAGCAGCGGTTGGAATTGGAGGCACCCCGGTCGTAGCACCGCAGTAGTAGAAAATGAGCGATGAGGGGTCAAATCACAAAGCCCCACCTTTCCCGCATTAAGCTGGACGGACGAAGCAACCATCATTTCACTCTAGCGTGCAAGAGCATAAAGAAAAGAGAAAACAATGATGCGTGTGGCAGCTACCTAGGGCACCCTAGGGTAGGGGTCTCCACTACATATCCTTTTTTTTGAAAGCGCCTCCACTACAAATTGGCTTCTCCCTCGTCCTCTTGAAGAAAACCGATGATGAGTGCGGCGGTAGGGTTTGTAGGAGTACTACGGCGTGCAGGGCCACATGGTAGTAAACGGGTTCGAGTGATCGAGTCGACGCCTTAAATATGTGTGGGCCGCTTTGTTTTATAGGAACGAGGCAGCATTTTGGGTTCAGGGACCAGTGGAGATATAGCACATACAAAAAATTGTGGACATAGGTTCGACCGAAAGGCAATGATGCATGGGCCCTGCATTTTGATATACCCGGGGCCGCGTGAAATTTGCTACTCTACTCAAAACTAGTAAGGTACACATGTATTGAACGCATGAGATTTCGAAACCAAATTATGAATAAATACACACTATAGCATGTAAAGCTTTGAGTCATATATGCATGATGTAGATGTTCGTTTAGTTCTTATAGTTCATCTCATTCAAAATCAATTAGTTTTATAAAAATGTTAAGATTCATGGGGTTGTGCATTGTAAATCATAAAGTAAAAAACAAATAATGGCAATTCATTTAGAAAAAAATATTCAATTATGATACAGAAGATTCTAGAACAATGAGAAGTGCTTGTGTTTTGAGGTTTGTGCATTATGCTTAAGTTCAACCATGGAGTCTTCTAAATTGTACATGTGGCAGATCTAGTGGAATGTTGATGATATCCAACGGCCAGTAGTGCTCGGATTTGCCCATCTCTGCACTGTCGGGTTAGCTTCATCCAGCGACCATCTTTCAAAGTTCTTGGCACACTATATAGTTCTTTTGCCATAGTTGCATGTTTTGGAAAAAATCTACTAGTGGGTTGTACTATCTATTTAGGAATAGAAGATGCATACGTGGAAGTTGTAGGGAAAGAGATGACATGGAGCATCTCAATTCCTATGAGTAGGGATTGGAAAAGAGATGTCATTTGGTTCACATCATAGGAACTTTTCTATTGAATCGACATGTATCTCAATTCCTATGAGGAGGGATTATAAAGAGATGTAATTTGGTTCATATCATAGGAACTTTTCTACTGAATATATGCTAATGTTTATTTTCCTTTGAAATTAAGGGAGTATAGGAATCCATTCATATGAACCAAGTGGCTCTAAATCTATAGAAATGATATCATGTTTATTTCCTTTGAAATGTATAGTATATGAATCTATTCCTATGAACCAATTGGCTCTAAAGGAAAAAAATCCTATAAAAATCATATCATATAGAGTTCCTATGATATTCCTCGACACTAAAGGATGGTTGAAATTCCTGCGGGTGATACGATGGTCTTTCTTTGTAGACTCCTCACCCATCTTTATAGTTACCTATCAAAGATGAATGAAATGATATATACAGGGTATTCTACATGTGCAATTTGGTACACGAAAACTCGGTAAAAGTTTGCGAGGTTCTAATTTTCAATAAAGCTATATGCACTGCATTTCGGAACAGAGGGAGAATATGGCAGTTGCTAACACTCACGTGGAAGATTTGTGTGTAGGAGGAGTGGCTGTTCTGTTAAATGACATGGCAAAACTGACACTGTCGGATGCCGATCTAACGGTTCTTACGGCGTTCGCCAGGAAAAGGCTTGTGGCAAACGTTTGTCGGATAATGATTTACGGATACATGCATTGCATTGATACGTGCCCCTCCTCTCTCTCTCACGCACATGCACCCTCACGAGTCACGACTCTCCTGAGTCCTCTCGCAGACTCACACGTCACACCCATCCTCTATCTGCAGGTAGACGTCACGCACATATGTGCTCTTCACACCCTACCCTCAGAACTTCTAAAAAACAAAAGACGGCGCGCACATTTTATTTTAGCTCACACGTCACACACTTATACTATTACTCTTGCAGGGAACGTTCTTTGGGCATAGTATATATTGTACTCTCACGAAGAGAAGCGGTGCACGCACGCACTAGTTCTCTCACACCCACTCGCGGGTACACGTAGGAGCGCATTTGTTTGAAGCCGGTACAACAAAATCACTCCACTATATATAAAAGCAGGAGCCTTAGCGGTTGCTTTACTAGGGTTCCTCTCGTTCACTCTCTCATGCTCTCCAGATCTAAGCAAGACATAGGTGGCCACACTCTCTCTCTCTCTCAGCTCACGACTGGTCACAAATCCGGCCGGACAACCTCGACCGGGGCAGGGGGTGTAGGTGCATCGTTCACGCTGTCGTCGGCGGCAAGGGAGGAGACCAAAGGCTGCCCGCGTGTCCCGATCGGCGGCCGTGCCGTTCTCTTCGAGAGAGCGCCGGCTCGGGAGGGCCTCCGACCCCTTCTTCCTCCCTGCGGTATTGTGGCCAAGATGCGGCCCCCCGACGCCGTCTTTTCCACATGCCGACGACCCTTAGGTATATATTCCTTCGAAACCTGCCTTGCTCTACTGCCCCAGCTCTTCCCCCTTCGTGTGGATCCTTTTCTACTTCTGTCCGCTGTTACAAAGCCACCTAGACTTCTACTATTATTAGAAGTAAAGCTAGTTCATACAGTGAACTCAAAGCGTTGGTTCAAACAGGGAAGAAAGTGGGAAAGCTGTAGCATGAATCTAGGACTTCGTTCTAAGAGGAAACAGGGGAAAGTAGTAATATGTGTCACTGTTTAAATAACCGTATTTCATATTTGCGCAAACAGGGATGTCTGTCTCCATATCGTTTCGGGATGTCTGTCTCCGTATACTTTCTATCCGCGCAATCAAAAGCACACACTTCAGTTTTAGTACAACTGCGCAAAATGAGATGGCTATCACTCGTTGCCGTCATCTAACCTCCCGTCTTCAAGGTATCCCTACATTGGTAGTAACTAAGGTAGAATGACCAACGCAATCTAAAAGAAGCTGATTCGTACGTTTTACTTCCCGATTGCAGTGCAGGGACGAGCAAAAACAACTACATCCTAGTCCGGAATGCACTTTCTACCAGTTCATCCATGGACCGAGGACTAGCTGGCATGGCTGCATGGCGGTTTTTTGGACAGGTGCGTGGACAAGAGGCATTGTGGTCTGCTTATTTCTGCAAATAGCGATGCTTAAATTTAGTGGAATGCACAAGCATTTCAGCTAGTCAATACACTGCATGGTTCAGTTCAGCATTCCAGCTGAGACCACAAATATAATTGGTTATTCTGGAATGAGAGAACCTAACCCTAGATGGTGGCAACAAGAAAAAACCAGAGTGAACTCCAGGAAATTTAAGCCTGCCGGGAGGCCCTTTGCTCAGAGAAGCCTTGCTTGTTTTTTCCTGATTTGTAAACCTTCTCACAACTTTGTTTTTTGCTGTGAACTAGTATATGATTGTTATGTTCTATGAATCATTGAGATGTATAAAATTGCTTAACTTATGCTTTTCAAGATTTTTATGAAGACGAGTTTAATTGTGAGTGTTCCACATGAGCGCTGGACTAGCGTGTGAACATTTGGAATTTATTACATTGTGGCCTCAATTAACTGCATGAACCACTGTAACAAGATACATAGTAGTTGCTTATATGTTAGACAGCAAATTGTTGATTGTTAGCTGGTCGATAGCCTAGTGTTGAAGCGAGCTGAGCCAATGTGCCGTGTTTTGCAGAACTGCTTACAAGTGGGGTAGCACCAACATTGTTTACAAGTACTTATGTATACGTCAGCGCACGGTTCTCGAACGAGTGCTCTATTTCATCAAAACACACATTGCTCGTATGATAAACCGTGACAACTTATGTCTTACCATGCCATATTCATGAAAAAACTAGTGAGGATGCATCTGTTTCGGCAACAATTATGATGGTTCTCACATGATTCACGGGCACACAAAAGTAGCAGCAGTTCCCATAGACGGATTCAAACAGAGCACTAGCCCCAGAGGGGTCGATAACATGCAAGGTTCGGATAATTAGACACAATCCAAACTACTATTAAACACTAGCTGGGGCAACTATTTCATGCCTCGATCTAATTTGGGCGGGACACAAGACGGACCTTGCCATGAACATCATCGAGGACGTCCCGCAACAACTCAATCCTGTGAACCTTCATGAAGACAACCTTGTGGTCTTGCCACTGATAAACTTGTTTGTGGTGGCATGCCACATCATCTTCCTGCGTAAGCTCGACAAGAATAGTATGCCTCACAAACGAAGGAGTAGCTTTGAACTTCTTGCGCTTCAGTACACCCTGGACAACATGCCTGACAATAGTGACGCTGGAATACAACTCTTCATTGGTATAACCGCAAACGGCTTCCAGGATCCAACAGCCTAAGAACTCTGTTTTCCCAGTGCGTATATTCAGGTCATCCGCCTCATAGCGAGTGACATGCACAACCACACAATCCTTGTCTGCATCAGGGCTCTAATTGAAACAGAAACAAATTCTGAATTACTTTTCAGTATAAGAACCACAAGTTATTTAAACCACTATGTATAGCATGGCATCAAAGCTAATAAAATTTTGCAATATTAATCACCACATACTTCCTTTTCTAAAAGAAATCACCACATACTTAGATGAAAAACCACAATCGAGATCGGCAAAGAAGGAAATCACCTTGGGCAGCTCAGCAGGGGGGGGACACATCCTCGAAGGGGGGGAAACTGCTCCTGCAGTGCCATGGGGGCTGTAACCTCAAACGGGGCATTGACCATCTCAGTAGTGGCCGTGAGCGTATCTGGGGTCGGCTCGGTGGTTGCCTCCATCTTCTTGGAGCTCTCTATCTCGTGGGGATCAGCCTCCCGCGTCTGCTCCAATATCGGCAGATCTTTGCCTGGTTCTCCTTGGTCCATCATGAAACTGACGAATACTAGGAGACCACATAAAAAGGAAAACACAATTGCAATGACAATGAAACAAAAAAGAGAGCGAGGATCGGTTACTGCTTTGCAAAAGTTCTTTTTTTTCTCTGAATGAAAATATACCAACATCATGGATCCGCTTACCTTCCCTTCGTTGGGTGAGAAGAACAGTGGCAGATGCGAGTGTTGCCTTTCTTGAAGACGGTGAGGGAGAAGGGGATTCAGCGAGGAGTGAAATGATGGTTGCTTCGTCCGTCAAACTTAGACTACGGGGAGGTGGGATTTTGTGATACAACGGCTCGTTACTGCCGCGCTACGACCGGGGTGACTCTCCGCCTGCATACTGCCTGCTAATTTGGTGGATGGCATTTGGGCCCGCGCGCTGCATGGCCCGCATGTTGGTGAACAAAAGTATAACGACATTCAGTAGAGGGAGACGTTTCAATGACCTAGGAGGAGCCAAAAGCGGTAGAGTGTCTCCACTATACTAGTAGTAATTGTTTTTCTGGGTAGCTGTAGACAGTAGTAGAAAACGGAGCTTTAATACCGGTTCATAAGGGCCTTTAATACCGGTTCTACAACTGACACTAAAGAGTGGAGACTAAAGGCCCCCCCCTTTAGTACCGGTTCGGCACGAACCGCCACTAAAGGCCCACCATGTGGCGTGAGCTCGCGCCGTGGTATGGGGGACCTTTAATACCGGTTGGTGTTACCAACCGGTACTAAAGGTATTTTTTTTTGAAATTTTTGAAAAAAATCGATTTTTTTTCGATTTTCAATTTTCTGAATTATTTGATGATTTAGTCTCTAATTGCCCCTCTTAACTGCTCAAGTGTGGATCACTCATTCCAAATCGTCTAACTTCCCGACCGGTCACCCATTCTCTCACTACTCCAGCCTGAGCACGCTTAACTTCGGAGTTCTATTCTCCCTCGTTTCCAAGTCTGCACTTGTTGTTTTCCTGACAATAGTAAGACGTTAATCCTATTAACCCTCAGCAGTTTAGCTTGAGCATTAAGTCACACGTTTCACTGTTTGAGTTTGAAACAATTATTCTAAAAAACAATAATTATGTAGCAACACTAATATTTCTTGAATAAGTAGTTTGACCACAATTTGACCAGATTTGACCAAAATTCGAAAAATCTGAGATACTTATTTAGTAGCACTAATATTATTGCATAATTATTTAGTAACACTCTATATTTCTTGAATAAGTTGTCTGACCGGTTTGACCAGATTTAACCAAAATTCAAAAAACCATAAATTAGAGCATATCCCTTTTTCCTTTTTCCTTTTACAATTTTGTCATTTCAAAAATTGTCCTAAACCCTAAACCTGGGACTTAAAACGTCGGAAACTCTATGCTAAACAGTAAAAACTAAGGGTTTAAACCATAAAACCTAACCCTAAACTCTGAAATCTAAACCCTAGCACTAAACCCTAAAAACGTCTAAAAACGTCTAAAACGTCCAAAAACTCTATTTTCCCTTTGAAATTTTGTGATTTTAAAAAATTGTCGAAACGATCAATCTTTTTGTTCTGCAAATTTTGATATATTATATGTATTTTTCTGAATTAGGATGATTTAGTTATGATTTTTCCAAGTTTGAAAATTGCCCTATAGTGCCGGTTTGTGCCTCCAACCGGGACTATAGGTTAGACCCCTTTAGTGCCGGTTCATGGCATGAACCGGTACTAAAGGTTGGCCCTTCAGTACCGGTTTGTGCCACGGACCGGGACTAAAGGGGCTCGTGGGGCCCCGGCCTGACGCCAGCCTGCCACCACCCCTTTAGTACCGGTTCGTGGCACGAACCGGTACTAAAGGTTCAACACGAACCGACACTAATGCATAGCCGTTCGAACCGGTACTAATGGTACCATTAGTACCAGGCTAAAATTGAACCGGGACTAATGTGTCTCACATAAGGTCCTTTTTCTACTAGTGAGAGTGTCTCCACTGTACTAGTAGTAATTGTTTCTCTGGGCCCAAGACAAAACAGCCAATCCACACTAGTAAATAGTAAAATCAATTCAAAAGGCGCTACCCACACCCAGCACACCGCCCCCCTCCCCCACAAAAAAAACCTGGGTGCTCTTCTTCCTCCTCGCTCCCACCCACCTCACGTCATCTCATTCGTACAGAAAACCCCAGCTCCCCTTCTTCCTCACTCCTACAAAAAAAACCCAGCTCTGCTTCTTCTTCGCTCGCACTACAACTAGGCTCGTCATTCGTTACTCTGCTCAAATCCGTGAGCGCGACGCGATGCCCTCGAGGAAAATGGAGTCGGCTGACCCCAGCGGCAAGAAGATGAGGCTCCCACCAGCGGCGACGCCTGTTGTAAATCCCGCACCCGGCAGCGCGGGGAGAAGCAGCGACCCCGCCCCCACCGGATCCCAGGAACCCGTAGAATCTCGGGTGGACCGCATCAGCGATCTCCCGGACGCCGTCCTTGGGGAGACCATCTCGCTTCTCCCCACCAAGGATTGCTGCCGCACCCAAGTCCTCTCAATTTGGTGGCGCCCTCTATGGCGCGCCGTGCCCCTTAATCTCGACTGTCGTCCGCTATCTCTCTTCAATGATTTTGAAATCCCTAGAGCCATCATCTCCTCCCACCAGGGCTCCGTTCAAAGCCTCTACATCCCGTCATGCTACCTGAGAAAGCATACCATGCCCTGCACGGTGGATGCCTGGCTGAAATCCCCTGAATTCATAGAACTACAGCTGCTTGAGTTCTACTATTCCCTTGGAAATCACATACCACATACAGAACGCCATGAACTTGTGCCCTCAGCACCCATGTCCATCTCACGGTTTTCCTCCTCTCTCCACACCGCCACCTGTGCGCTGTGCTACCTTCCAGACAATCTGGTACTAAACCTTCGACTCCCATTTCTCAAGAAACTTTCACTGGTGCGGGTTCGTATATCGGAGGCCTCATTGCACAGCATCATCCACTCCAGTTGCCCTGCGCTGGAGTGCTTGGTGCTTGTTTTCACAGTTAGAATTGGTTGTCTCCAAATAAAGTCACCTAACCTTGTAAGAATTGGAATTTCTTTTGACGGAAGGCAGCTCATCATCCAAGATGCCCCTTCACTTCAAAGATTGATCCTTGATTCTAGTTATTCACCGTTGCAAATAACTGTCCTCTCCGCGCCTAAACTGGAGACCTTGGGTGTAATACATGATCTTTGTGCTCATTTCAATATGGTGTTTGGCTCCACAGTTCTTCAGGTACTTTATATTATCATCTACACTTGTAACCATATGCTGCATTTTAAATTTCTGTGCATAATTTATATATCATCTTGGAGTACACATTTTGTACTAATATTATGTTCTATGCTCAATGAAGAGTTTCTCCATGGATGGCCTATCAATGGTGCTGGATTCTGTCAAGATCTTATATATCCAAATGAATAGTTTTGATCTGAACAAGATTATTGGCTTGCTGCAATGCTTTCCATGTCTGGAGAAGTTGTATATAAAGGTGATAATTTCACGCACATTGGAAGCCCGCATATAGTGTACTAGAATTAATCGTTTAGCTGTTGCCCTTTTGACACTCTTCTTTTAGACCTTAACTGTTTTCAATTTTCATGTCTATTTAGGCAACAGGACGGGGTAAGAAAGTTATAACCAATCGATGGATTCATAAGCATTGGGATTTTCTCACTTCTCATGAGATTCGATTGAAGACAATAACGCTAGAACGATATGTAGCCAACCGTGCAAACACAAGATTTGTCACATTCTTCCTGCTGAATGTGAGGTTACTATTGTCCATCAGGCTTAAGTTTATCAGCAGCATGGTTTTGACGGATGGGTATGTCGAAGAGCAAAAAAAGGAGTTTGACCGATCCATTTGACTGTGACTGCCAAAAATAGTGCTGGAGTTAGATGTTGTTGCCCTTTTCAATCTGGTTTTTTTGTAAACCTGATGAACAATCAACCCTCGTGCTTTTGTATAGTTTGTAAGCTGGAGTTAGATGTTCCTGCCCTTTTCAACTCGGCTGTGACTGTCACATTTTCTTTGAAACAAGGCAAATGGCTTGCCATTCGTTTAATTTAGAGTGAAATATTGTAACAAATCACAACCAAGGGAAATAACATCACTCACGCCGGCTGCTTGAGCTCACTATGCATTACAGAAGCCAAGTGACTAGCCCCCACCACCCCCACCAGTCAACCCTCGTACACCCCTCCGCCTGCAACTAGATCGGCGCATCTTCAACGGCTCCTGTTTGTTCCGTCCGAGGCCTCGCCGTCGTCCTCCACCTTGCGGCCTTGGTTCGCTCGCCGTGCGCGGTGCGCCGCCCTCTTGCGTTGTCAACATCGTCAACAACTGAGAGGAACAAGGAGACGACTGTACGTGGAGAGGATGACAGTAGGGACCCACCAGCGTCATGGCAGTACGCAAGCAAGTGCCTCTATAGTACAAGCCCAAAAATATGGTTCCTCCTAATGGTTGGACATCTGGGGCTCACGCCATCGTCAACGTAGTCAGTAAACGAGAGAATTACACTACGAGCGGCTGACACCAGGGACCCAGCAAGTCGCACAGTTTTTTTGAGGAACAAGCAGTTTTTTGAGACAATGAGGAACAAGCAGTTGTTATTTATACTAGTTTTAGCGACGGATCAGGGTAACAACGGGGCTGTGCGGGGGCTGTGGCCCGTCTAGCCAGGGTTTTATTTATGTTTACCACATCATGAGCCCAGTTGTGTTTTTTTCTTGCTGAAAATGGCTAGCCCAGTTCTATTTTTTTAAAGAAATACCCAAACAAGGCCTACTTGCTTTATCGGCCCTGCTGGGCTGCAAATATTTCAAGACGAGGAGAGTTTCATTCGGTTTGCCCAGAAATGGCCTGTACATTTTTAAAATACATCAAACCGGGAATTAGTTTCATTTTTTTTCATTACAAGATCTTAAATTCCATTGATTTTTATGCGTGGACAATTATTTTGATTTTATATTTATATAAATTATTTTTCAAAATAGTTTGAATGTGAATCGATATTTCTGGATTAAAAACAGTTGACCACACCGAAATATGCAAAATTCCGTATACTTTTTAACCATGGCCACAATATGGGGTGTAATGCTAACAAAAAGAAGATGGGCTCCAAAAAAATCTTAAGAATTAGCAAATGGGTTGTACATTATTAGAAATAATGGCAGATGGGATGTATGCTATTTTCCACAGATTTGAGGCTGACTTGTGCGCCTACTACAAGTTGACGCGTATGCTTTCATAAAAAAAAAGGTTGACGCACACGCAATGCCCTGTCAACTTAGTCAACACACGAGAGCGGTGACTGTTGGATATCCATCCAACGACTGTCGTGCTTCTTCAATCTCTGCTCTTCATGCTCCAGCCGCTCAAACAAGCGCCGACGGGACTGCCCGCTCCCTCCTCCCGCGGCCGGCTATGCTGCCGCGCAGGCCTCACGGCCCGACCGTATTCCCATCGCTGGCCTAGCCATCCCTCTACTCACCCACACCTTCTGTTATTCTCCGGTGACGGCAGACAAACCAGTAAACCCTCGTAATCCTCCGCGTGGGAAACAACTGCCAAGTATTCCCTGGCTCCGTGTTGTTCCCTTCCTAGGCCTCGCCGTCGTCCACCGCCCGGATGCTCTTGGCGCGACCTAGTCAACGTGGTCAATGAACGACATCCATCGGAAGTGGACTGTACGTGGAGATGCTGACAGTTGGGTCCACGCCCGCACGCAAGTAAATGCCTCCTTATTACGCGCAAAATAATGATTCCTCCACCTGACAGCTAGGACCCACAGGAAGGTCCTTTGTATTTCGCGAAAAAAACGTTCCCCCCACTGACAAGTCGGACCCACCAGCTATATCTTCGTACGCAAGGAAGTGCCTCCTTATTACGCCCAAAAAAATGAATACCCCCTACTAGCTGGGACCCACCATATTGTTGGGCTGACTTGTGGGCCTGCTAAGTTGACGGGGACGGAGGGCTTTGTCAACTTAGTCAATACTCTAGTGACCGTATGATATCCATCCAACGGCCATACGGCTTCTTCAACCTCTGGTCTTCTTGCTCTAGCCGCCCAAAGCAGCGCCGGTCGTGCCGCCTGCTCCTGCCTCCCGTGGCCAGCTGTGCTACCGCCTGCTCCTGCCTCCCGTGGCCCGGCTCCGTGTCGTCCCCTTCCTAGGCCTCACCGTCGTCCACCACCGTGGTGCTCTCGGCGTGGCGTGGTCAATGTGGTCAACGACCGACTTCCATCGGAAGAGTACTGTACGTGGAGAGGCTGACAGCTGGGTCCACGGCAGCCGCAAGGAAGTGCCTCCTTATTACGCGGAAAATAATTATTCCTCCACCTGACAGCGGGGACCCACCAGACGGGCCACCAGTATTTTGCGAAATAAATCGTTTTCCCCTGACTGCTGGGACCCACCGGACGGGCCACCGTATTTCGCAAAAAAACGTTCCCCCCGCTGTCAGCTCGGACCCACCGAAAGTGCCTCCTTATTACGCACAAAAAAATGAATACTCCCCCGGCTAGCTGGGACCCACCTTGGTGGGAGGCTTCTTGTGGGCCTACTAAGTTGACGGGGCCGAAGGGCTTTGTCAACTTAGTCAATATGAACAATTCTAGCTCCAGCGACCGTACGATGTCCATCCAACGGCCGTAGTGCTTCTTCAACCTCTGGTCTTCTTGCTCCAGCCGCCCAAAGCAGCGCCGGTCGTGCCGCATGCTCCTGCCTCCCGTGGCCGGCTGTGCTGCCGCGGAGGCCTCACCGCCCCCTACTATTCCCACCGCTAGCCAGGCCCTGCGGCGACGGCAGCCTCACACCGCAGCCGAACCAGTGAACCCTCGTACTCCTCTCCGTGCGGGCTTCCACTGCCGCGTCTTCCCTGGCTCTGCGTTGTCCCCTTCCTAGGACTCGTCGTTGTCCACCGCCGTGGTGCTCTCCGCGTGGCGTGGTCAACGTGGTCAAGGAACGACTTCCATCGGAAGAGTACTGTACGTGGAGAGGCTGACAGCTGGGTCCACGGCCACAACCCAGTTTTTTTTGTGATTTGCCAATTAAGTCGCTTTGTCAGGCCTGTTGGGCTGCAAATCTTTCAAGACGAGGAGAGCTTTTCATTTGGCTGGCCAAGAAAATGGCCCATCAGTAATGAGAAATGGGCTGTACATTTCTAAAACACATCAAACCGGCAATTAGTTTCAAATATATTTTTTCCATTTCAAGATTTTAAATTACATAATTTTTTATGCGTGGAGAATTTGTTGGATTTTATATTGATATACATTTATTTTTAAAATCAGTTTGAATGTGAGTCAAAATTTCAGGATAAAAAACAGTTCGAACCGCACCGAAATATGCAAAATTTCGTATAATTTTTTAAACGTGGCCACAATATGGGCTGTAATGCTAACAAAAAGAATATGGGCTCCAAAAAAAACCTTAAGAATTAGCAAATGGGATGTAAATTATTAGAAATAATGGTAGATGGGCTGTATGCTGTTTTCCACAGATTTGAGGCTTTCCTAAAAAAAGGTTGACGCACAAGCAGTCACTGTTGGATGGCCATCCAACGGCCGTCGTGCTTCTTCAATCTTTGCTCTTCCTGCTCCAGCCGCTCAAACAAGCGCCGGCGGGACTGCCTGCTCCCTCCTCCCCGCGGCCGGCTGTGCTGCCGTGCAGGCCTCACCGCCCCACCGTACTCCCATCGCTGGCCTAGCCATCCCTCTACTCACCCACACCTGCTGTTATTCTCCGGTAACGGCAGACGAACCAGTAAACCCTCGTTCAGTCGTACTCCCCTCCGCGTGGGAAACAACCGCGGAGTCTTCCCTGCCTCCGTGTCGTTCCCTTCCTAGGCCTCGCTGTCGTCCACCGCCCTGGTGCTCTCGGCGCGGCCTGGTCAACATGGTCAACAACCGACATGCATCTGAAGTGGACTGTACGTGGAGATGCCGACAGCTGGGTCCACGACCGCACGCAAGGAAATGCCTCCTTATTATGCGCAAAATAATGATTCGTCCACCTGACATCAGGGACCCACCGAAAGGGCCTCAGTATTTCGCGAAAAAAACGTTACCGCCACTGACAGCTCGGACGCACCAGCTATATCTTCGCACGCAAGGAAGTGCCTCCTTGTTACGCACAAACAAAATGAATACTCCCCCTGTTAGCTGGGACCCAGTATAGTGGCAGGCTGACTTGTGGGCCTACTAAGTTGACGGGGACAGAGGGCTTTGTCAACTTAGTCAATATGCACGATTGTAGCTCGAGTGACCATACGATGTCCATCAAACGGCCGTAGTGCTTCTTCAACCTCTGGTCTTCTTGCTCCAGCCGCCCAAACCAGCGCCAGTCGTGCCTCGTGCTCCTGCCTCCCGTGGCCGGCTGCGATGCGACGGAGGCCTCACCGCCCCCTACTACTCCCACCGCTGGCCAGGACATCCCTCTACTCACCCACACCCCCTGTTATTCTGCGGCGACGGCAGCCTCACACTGCAGTGAACCAGTAAACCCTCGTACTCCTCTACGCGTGGGCATCCACTGCCGCGTTTCCCCCGGCTCCGCGTCGTCCCCTTCCTAGGCCTCGCCGTCATCCACCGCCCTGGTGCTCTCGGCGCGGCGTGGTCAACGTGGTCAAGGAACGGCTTCCATCGGACATGGACTGTACGTGGAGAGGCTGACTGCTGGGTCCACAGCCGTAGCAAGGAAGTGCCTCCTTATTACGCGCAAAATAATTATTCCTCCACCTGACAGCGGGGACCCACCGGACGGGCCACCATATTTCGCGAAAAAAACATTTCCCCCCTGACTGCTAGGACCCACCAGCTACACCTTCGCACACAAGGAAGTGCGTCCGGGCAAAAAAAAACAAAACGATTCGCCCCCCTGACTGCTGGGACCCACCAGCTACATCTTCGCACGCAAGGAAGTGCGTCCGGGCAAAAAAAATGATTCGCCCCCTGAGTGCTGGGACCCACCAGCTACATCTTCGCACGCAAGGAAGTGCCTGACAGTCGGGACCCACCTGGTCGAAGCGTACGTAGCGTTGTCATTCTGGTCGCGAACGTGTACATACATACTGGTCGATGTAGAGGCGTGCACATGTCGTAGATGTAGAGGCGCGCACGTGTCGTAGTAGAGGCGCGCACGTAGCATGTGTACACGTACATACAGCAGCGAGGGTGCAAGAAAGAAAATACGACCACATACGTACATACGGGCAGGGTCTCTAACGCCTATCGCGCATACGTACATGGCTGGGTCGGAACAGAGAAACAACGTCGTCGTCGTGTTCATGGGGAGCCAACCGGCTGGGTCAGAACGGAATGCGTGGTCGTGTTCATCGGGAGGTCTTGGACGGAACATGCGATGGAAACGAGGCCTGGCGTACCGCACAATGGAGGAAACGGACCTCCTACGGTCGAAACGGGGGTCCTGTTGATCAGGAGGGGTGTGGCGTACCACAAAACGGACGAAACGGACCTCCTACGGTCGAAACGGGGGTCCTGTTGATCGGGAGGGGTGTGGCGTACCACAAAATGGAGGAAACGGACCTCCTACGGTCGAAACGGGGGTCCTGTTGATCGGGAGGAGTGTGGCGTACCGCAAAACGGACGAAACAGACCTCCTACGGTCGAAACGGGGGTCCTGTTGATCGGGAGAGGTGTGGCGTACCGCAAAACGGACGAA
>NC_041393.1:134548963-134593516 GCF_002162155.2 Triticum dicoccoides | reverse complement strand
AAACGGACAAAACGGACCTCCTACGGTCGAAAAAGGGGTCATGTTGATCGGGATGGGTGTGGCGTACCGTAAAACGGAGGAAACGGACCTCCTACGGTCGAAACGTGGGTCCTGTTGATCGGGAGGGGTGTGGCGTACCGCAAAACGGACGAAACGGACCTCCTACGGTCGAAACAGGGGCCCTATTGATCGGGAGGGGTGTGGCGTACCACAAAACGGACGAAACAGACCTCCTACGGTCGAAACGGGGGTCCTATTCATCAGGAGGGGTGTGGCGTACCGCAAAACAGAACTCCACGGGATACTGTTCATCTCCACCGTCGACCTCCTCCAGCCTCCATGGGCTACCGTCGACCTTCTCCAGCCTCCACGGGCTCCTGTTCATCCAGCCTCCACCGCGCGCTACTCCACCGGCTACTGTTCAATGACCCCTCCACGGGCACCCCTCCATCGTCTACTGTTCATCCAGCCCTCCACACCACGGGGTCCTGTTCAACCACCCCTCCACCATCTACTGTTCATCCAGCCCTCCACACCACGGGTTCCTGTTCATCCAGAGGCAACGCCACCGCTCACTGTTCATCCAAACCCCCCCGCAACGCTCACTGTTCATCCCAGAGGCAGCATCGATCGGCTTCAGTTAGCAGCAGTAGCGAAGGAATCGCTCCATCGGGTTCAGTTAACAGCCATCGATCGATCGCTCGGGTTCAGTAACGCGTAGCCTGCAGTGCAATCGCTCGGGTTCAGTTAGAGCCCAACGCCTCACTCGGCTTCAGTTAGAGCCAACGCCTCGCACACACGCGCGTACGTACGAGAGAAATGCGCATCGCTCTCCCACCGTAACCGGCAACTCCCCGAAATTTTCCTCCCCCTCGCTTCTACCACGGTTTTTTCCGTCATGGACGGACCAAAGAATGTCATGCAGCTGCGTCTCCGGCCCGCCCAGGATGAAAAGCCCATTTTCTGTCATGATTTTTTGTCATAGAAGTAGGAGCCCACCACATCTATGATGATACCGGGTTTTGTCACAATTATCGTCATAGAAGTGTCATATGTATGACAGAAAAAAATTTCGTTCGGTCCAAAATGTCACGGATGTGTCTTTTTTTGTAGTGATGGTTAGGAAACTGATACATCCATTTTGCATCATGCTTTTATATCGCTATTTATTGCATTATGGGATGTTACTACACATTATGTCACAATACTATGCCTTTTATCTCTTATTTTACAAGGTTTACATGAAGAGGGAGAATGACGATAGCTGGAGTTCTGGGCTGGAAAAGGAGCAAATATTGGAGACCTATTATGCACAACTCAAAAAGTCCTGAAATTCCACGAAAGTCGATTTTGGAATATATTAAAAATATTGGGCGAAGAAAGCACCAGAGGAGGGCCACCCACTGTCCACGAGGGTGGAGAGCGCACCCCCTGCCTCGTGGGCCACCTGGCAGCCCCCCAATGCCCATCTTCTGGTATAAAGTGTCTTTTGCCCTGGAAAAAATCATAAGGAAGCTTTCAGTATGAAGCACCGCCGTCTCGAGGCGGAACCAATCTAGGGCTCCGGCGGAGCTGTTCTGCCGGGGAAACATCCCTCCGGGAGGGGGAAATCATCGCCATCGTCATCACCATCAATCCTCTCATCAGGAGGGGGTCAATCTCCATCAACATCTTCACCAACACCATCTCCTCTCAAACCCTAGTTCATCTCTTGCATCCGATCTTTGTCTCAAAACCTCAGATTGGTACCTGTGGGTTGCTAGTAGTGTTGATTACTCGTTGTAGTTGATGCTAGTTGGTTTATTCGCTGGAAGATCATATGTTCAGATCCTTTATGCATATTAATACCCCTCTGATTATGATCATGAATATGATTTGTGAGTAGTTAGGTTTGTTCCCGAGGACATGGGAGAAATCTTGTTATAAGTAGTCATGTGAATTTGGTATTCGTTCGATATTTTGATGAGATGTATGTTGTCTTTCCTCTAGTGGTGTTATGTGAACGTCGACTACATGACACTTCACCATTATTTGGGCCTAGGGGAAGGCATTGGGATGTAATAAGTAGATGATGGGTTGCTAGAGTGACAGAAGCTTAAACCCTAGTTTATGCGTTGCTTCGTAAGGGGCTGATTTGGATCCATATGTTTCATGCTATGGTTAGGTTTACCTTAATTCTTCTTTCATAGTTGCGGATGCTTGTGAGAGGGGTTAATCATAAGTGGGATGCTTGTCCAAGGAAGGGCAGTACCCAAGCACCGGTCCACCCACATATCAAATTATCAAAGTAACGAACACGAATCATATGAACATGATGGAAACTAGCTTGACGATAATTCCCATGTGTCCTCGCGAGCGCTTGCTTTATATAAGAGTTTGTCTAGGCTTGTCCTTTGCTACAAAAAGGATTGGGCCACCTTGCTGCACCTTGTTACTTTTGTTACTTGTTACTTGTTACGAACTATCTTATCACAAAACTATCTATTATCGATAATTTCAGTGCTTGGAGAGAATACCTTACTGAAAACCGCTTGTCATTTCCTTCTGCTCCTCGTTGGGTTCGACACTCTTACTTATCAAAAGGACTACGATAGATCCCCTATACTTGTGGGTCATCAGAAACATAACCATCTTTGATTAACGAGCTAGTAAAGTAGAGGCATACTAGGGACATTCTGTTTTGTCTATGTATTCACACATGTACTAATTTTCCTGTTAATACAATTCTAGCATGAATAATAAACATTTATCACGAAATAAGGAAATAAATAATAACTTTATTATTGCCTCTAGGGCATATTTCCTTCAGTCTACCACTTGCACTAGATTCAGTAATCTAGATTACAATAATGATTCTAACACCCATGGAGTTTTGGTGCTGATCATGTTTTGCTTGTGGAAGAGGCTTAGTCAACGGGTCTGCAACATTTAGATTCGTATGTATCTTGCAAATCTCTATGTCCCCTTTCGACACTTGATGGCAGATGGAATTGAAGCGTCTCCTGATGTGCTTGGTTCTCTTGTGAAATCTGGATTCCTTTGCCAAGGCAATTGCACCAGTATTGTCACAAAAGATTTTTGTTGGACCCGATGCACTAGGTATGACACCTAGATCGGATATGAACTCCTTCATCTAGACTCCTTCATTTGCTGCTTCCAAATCGGCAATGTACTCTGCTTCACACGTAGATCCCGCCACGACGCTTTGCTTGGAACTGCACCAACTGGCAGGTCCTCCATTCAATAAAAAAACGTATCCAGATTGTGAATTAGAGTCATCTGGATCAGTGTCAAAGCTTGCATCGACATAACCTTTTACGACGAGCTCTTTGTCACCTCCATAAACGAGAAACATATCCTTAGTCCTTTTCAGGTATTTCAGGATGTTCTTGACCGATGTCCAGTGCTCCACTCCGGGATTACTTTGGTACCTCCCTGCTATGCTTATAGCAAGGCACACATCAGGTCTGGTACACAACATTGCATACATGATAGAACCTATGGCTGAAGCATAGGGAATGACTTTCATTTTCTCTCTATCTTCGGTAGTGGTCGGGCATTGAGTCTGACTCAACTTCACACCTTGTAACACAGGCAAGAACCCTTTCTTTGACTGATCCATTTTGAACTTCTTCAAAACTTTATCAAGGTATGTGCTTTGTGAAAGTCCAATTAAGCGTCTTGATCTATCTCTATAGATCTTGATGCCCAATATGTAAGCAGCTTCACCGAGGTCTTTCATAGAAAAACTCTTATTCAAGTATCCCTTTATGCTATCTACAAATACTATATCATTTCCAATCAACAATATGTCATCCACATATAATATTAGAAATGCTACAGAGCTCCCACTCACTTTCTTGTAAATAAAGGCTTCTCCAAAAGTCTGTATAAAACCATATGCTTTGATCACACTATCAAAGTGTTTATTCCAACTCCGAGAGGCTTGCACCAGTCCATAAATGGATCGCTGGAGCTTGCACACTTTGTTAGCACCCTTTGGATCAACAAAACCTTCTGGTTGCATCATATACAACTCTTCTTCCAGAAATCCATTCAGGGATGCAGTTTTGACATCCATCTGCCAAATTTCATAATCATAAAATGCGGCAATCGCTAACATGATTCGGACAGACTTAAGCATCGCTACGGGTGAGAAAGTCTCATCGTAGTCTCAACTCCTTGAACTTGTCGAAAACCTTTCGCAACAAGTCGAGCTTTGTAGACAGTAACATTACCGTCAGCATTGATCTTCTTCTTGAAGATCCATTTATTTTCTATGGCTTGCCGATCATCGGGCAAGTCCACCAAAGTCCACACTTTGTTCTCATACATGGGTCCCATCTCAGATTTCATGTCCTCAAGCCATTTCGCAGAATCTGGGCTCATCATCACTTCCTCATAGTTCGTAGGTTCACCATGGTCTAGTAACATGACTTCCAGAACAGGACTACCATACCGCACTGGTGCGGATCTCACTCTGGAAGACCTACGAGGTTCGGTAGTAACTTGATCTGAAGTTTCATGATCATCATCATTAGCTTCCTCACTAATTGGTGTAGGAATCACTGGAACTGATTTCTGTGATGAACTACTTTCCAATAAGGGAGAAGGTACAATTACCTCATCAAGTTCTACTTTCCTCCCACTCACTTCTTTCAAGAGAAACTCCTTATCTAGAAAGGATCCATTTTTAGCAACAAAGATCTTGCCTTCGGATCTGTGATAGAATGTGTACCCAACAGTTTCCTTTGGGTATCCTATGAAGACGCACTTCTCCGATTTGGGTTCGAGTTATCAGGTTGAACCTTTTTCACATAAGCATCGCAGCCCCAAACTTTAAGAAATGACAACTTTGGTTTCTTGCCAAACCACAGTTCATAAGGTGTCGTCTCAACAAATTTTGATGGTGCCCTATTTAAAGTGAATGCAGCCGTCTCTAAAGCATAACCCCAAAACGATAGCGGTAAATCAGTAAGGACATCATAGATCACACCATATCCAATAAAGTATGGTTATGATGTTCAGACAGACCATTTCGCTGTGGTGTTCCAGGTGGCGTAAGTTGTGAAACTATCCCATGTTGTTTCAAATGAAGACCAAACTCATAACTCAAATATTCTCCTCCACGGTCAGATCGTAGAAACTTTATTTTCTTGTTATGATGATTTTCCACTTCACTCTCAAATTTCTTTGAACTTTTCAAATGTTTCAGACTTATGCTTCATTAAGTAGATATAACCATATCTTCTTAAATCATTTGTGAAGGTAAGAAAATAATGATACCTGATGTCTAATACACAACCTTCTTCTTGTAGACATTGTTGGGCCTCCAAGTGGAGAGGTTTGTAGGACAGTAGCAAATTTCCCTCGAGTGGATGACCTAAGGTTTATCAATCCATGGGAGGCGTAGGATGAAGATGGTCTCTCTCAAACAACCCTGCAACCAAATAACAAAGAGTCTCTTGTGTCCCCAACACACCCAATACAATGGCAAATTGTATAGGTGCACTAGTTCGGCGAAGAGATGGTGATACAAGTGCAATATGGATGGTAGATATAGGTTTTTGTAATCTGAAAATATAAAAACAGCAAGGTAGCAAGTAACAAAAGTGAGCGTAAACGGTATTGCAATGGTAGGAAACAAGGCATAGGGTTCATACTTTCACTAGTGCAAGTTCTCTCAACAATAATAACATAACTAGATCATATAAAAATCCCTCAACATGCAACAAAGAGTCACTCCAAAGTCACTAATAGCGGAGAACAAACGAAGAGATTATGGTAGGGTACGAAACCACCTCAAAGTTATCCTTTCTGCTCAATCTATTCAAGAGACCGTAGTAAAATAACACGAAGCTATTCTTTCCATTCAATCTATCATAGAGTTCGTACTAGAATAACACCTTAAGACACAAATCAAGCAAAACCCTAATGTCACCTAGATACTCCATTGTCACCTCAAGTATCCATGGGTATGATATACGATATGCATCACACAATCTCAGATTCATCTATTCAACCAACAAAAAGTACTTCAAAGAGTGCCCCAAAGTTTCTACCGGAGAGTCAAGACGAAAACGTGTGCCAACCCCTATGCATAGGTTCATGGGCGGAACCTGCAAGTTGATCACTAAAACATACATCAAGTGGATCACGTGATATCCCATTGTCACCACAGATAAGCACGGCAAGACATACATCAAGTGTTCTCAAATACTTAAAGACTCAATCCGATAAGATAACTTCAAAGGGAAAACTCAATTCATCACAAGAGAATAGAGGGGGAGGGGGAAACATCATAAGATCCAACTATAATAGCAAAGCTCGCGATACATCAAGATCGTGCCATACAGAGAACACGAGAGAGAGAGAGAGAGAGAGAGAGAGAGAGAGAGAGAGAGATCAAACACATAGCTACTGGTACATACCCTCAGCCCCGAGGTGAACTACTCTCTCCTTGTCATGGAGAGCGCCGGGATGATGAAGATGGCCACCGGTGAGGGATGCCCTCTCCGGCAGGGTCCCGGAACTGGCTCCCGGGAGGTTTTTGGTGGCTACAGAGGCTTGCGGCGGCGGAATTCCCGATCTATTGTGTTCCCCAAAGGTTTTAGGGTATATGGACTTATATAGGCGAAAGAAGTCGGCCAGGGGAGCCACGAGGGGCCCACGAGGGTGGAGGGCCCGCCCAAGGGGGGTGGGCGTGCCCCCTGCCTCGTGGCCTCGTCGAAGCTTCCCTGGCTTTTGCTCCACGTCTCCTGGATCACGTTCGTTCTAAAAATCACGCTCCCGAAGGTTTCATTACGTTTGGACTCCGTTTGATATTCCTTTTCTTCGAAACACTGAAATAGGCAAGAAAACATCAATATGGGTTGGGCCTCCGGTTAATAGGTTAGTCCCAAAAATAATGTAAAAGTGTATAATAAAGCCTGTAGACATCCAAAATAGATAATATAATAGCATGAATGCTTCATAAATTATAGATACATTGGAGACGTATCAATACCCACCATGAGCCTCAACACTCATTGGACCGCATACATCTGTATGTATTATTTCCAATAAGTCAGTAGCTCATTCCGTTGTTTCGGAGAACAGAGGTTTAGTCATCTTGCCCATGAGGCACAGTTTGCAAGCACCAAGTGATTCATAATCAAGTGATTCCAAAAGTCCATCATCATGGAGTTTCTTCATGCGCTTTACACCGATATGACCCAAACGGCAGTGCCACAAATAAGTTGCACTATCATTATAACCTTTGCATCTTTTGGCTTCAATATTATGAACGTGTGTATCATCACGATCGAGATTCAACAAAAATAAACCACCCAGCAAGGGTGCATGACCATAAAAGATATTACTCATATAAATAGAACAATCATTATTCTCTGATTTAAATGAATAACCGTCTCGCATCAAACAAGATCCAGATATAATGTTCATGCTCAACGCTGGCACCAAATAACAATTATTCAGGTCTAAACTAATCTCAAAGGTAGATGTAGAGGTAGCGTGCCGACGGCGATCACATCGACCTTGGAACCATTTCCCACGCGCATCATCACCTCATCCTTAGCCAATCTTCGTTTAATCCGTAGCCCCTGTTTTGAGTTGCAAATATGAGCAACAGAACCAGTACCAAATACCCAGGCACTGCGACGAGCATTAGTAAGGTACACATCAATAACATGTATATCAAATATACTTTCACTTTGCCATCCTTCTTATCCACCAAATACTTGGGGCAGTTCTGCTTCCAGTGACCAGTCCCTTTGCAGTAGAAGCACTCAGTTTTAGGCTTAGGTCCAGACTTGGGTTTCTTCTCATGAGCAGCAACTTTCTTGCCATTCTTCTTGAAGTTCCCCTTCTTCCCTTTGCCCTTTTTCTTGAAACTAGTGGTCTTGTTGACCATCAACACTTGATGCTCCTTCTTGATTTATACCTCCGCAGCTTTTAGCATTGCGAAGAGCTCGGTAATAGTCTTGTTCATCCCTTGCATATTATAGTTCATCACGAAGCCTTTATAGCTTGGTGGCAGTGACTGAAGAACTCTGTCAATGACACTATCATCGGGAAGATTAACTACCAGCTGCGTCAAGTGGTTATGGTACCCAAACATTCTGAGTATGTGTTCACTAACAGAACTATTCTCCTCCATTTTGCAGCTATAGAACTTGTTGGAGACTTCATATCTCTCAACTCGGGCATTTGCTTGAAATATTAACTTCAACTCTTGGAACATCTCATATGCTCCATGATGTTCAAAACATCTTTGAAGTCCCGATTCTAAGCAGTAAAGCATGGCACACAGAACTATCGAGTAGTCATCAACACGCGTCTGCCATGCATTCACAATGTCTGTGGTTGCTGGCGCGGGTGGTACACCTAACGGTGCTTCCAGGACGTAATTCTTCTGTGCAGCAATGAGGATAATCCTCAAGTTACGGACCCAGTCCGTGTAGTTGCTGCCATCATCTTTCAACTTAGCTTTCTCTAGGAACGCATTAAAATTCAAAGGAACGGTAGCACGGGCCATTGATCTACAATAGCATAGACATGCAAAATAACTATCAGGACTAAGTTCATGATAAATTAAAGTTCAATTAATCATATTACTTAAGAACTCCCACTTAGATAGACATCCGTCTAGTCATCCAAATGATCACATGATCCAAATCAACTAAACCATGTCCGATCATGACATGAGATGGAGTAGCTTTCAATAGTGAACATCACTATGTTGATCATATCTACTATATGATTCACGTTCGACCTTTCAGTCTCAGTGTTCCGAGGCCATATGTGCATATGCTAGGCTAGTCAAGTTTAACCCGAGTATTCTGCGTGTGCAAAACTGGCTTGCACCCGTTGTATGTGAACGTAGAGCTTATCACAACCGATCATCACGTGGTGTTTCGGCATGACGAACTGTAGCAACGGTGCATACTCAGGGAGAACACTTATACCTTGAAATTTAGTAAGGGATCATTGTATATTGCTACCGCCGTACTAAGCAAAATAAGATGCATAAAAGATAAACATCACATGCAATCAAAAATATGTGACATGATATGGCCATCATCATCTTGTGCTTATGATCTCCATCACCGAAGCATCATCATGATCTCCATCGTCACCGGTGCGACACCTTGATCTCCATCATAACATCATTGCCGTCTCGCCAACTATTGTTACTACGGCTGTCGCTACCACTTAGTGATAAAGTAAAACAATTACGTGGCGATTGCATTGCATACAATAAAGCGACAACCATATGGCTCCTGCCAGTTGCCAATAATTTTGTTACAAAACATGATCATCTCATACAACAATTTATATCAATCATGCCTTGACCCTATCACATCACAGCAAGCCCTGCAAAAACAAGTTAGACGTCCTCTACTTTGCTGTTGCAAATTTTATGTGGCTGCTACGGGCTTCTAGCAAGAACCGTTCTTACCTACGCTTCAAAACCACAATGATTTTTCGTCAAGTTTGTTGTTTTAACCATCAACAAGCACTACTGCAGAATGCTACTAACGCGACACTATGATCAGAGACCCTTCGAGAAACTGTGTGCGATGCAATAATCACAAACGGTGGTGTCAGAGAACCGTCAAAAATGTCCAAAATGTTTGCGATCACGGATGCATCAAACACGGTTCAGATTTTAGTTGCATGTGCGATGCATGGCATACGATTCAGTTCAACTAATTATTTGCGATGAGGTGGAACAAAATAAACAGGCAACCAGATGAAGGCATGTGCAATACACAGCATACGGTTCACTAGGATGAACTGTTTGTGATTAGGCAACACAAAAGAAACAGTAAGGCAGATCAAGGTGTGTGTGATACACGGCATGCGGTTCACTTGGATGAACTGTTTGCATTGAGACAAGAGAATAGAAACGGTTCAATATAACAAGATGTGTGCGTGGCAAACAGGTCTATAATCATAAATGTGTGCGAAGACCGATAATAACACATACGATTGCTTCTAATAAGACGTATGTGATATGATCTGTCTACACAACATGTATTGGCCATTGGGGGACGGGCAGTCATCCGGATACGCCATAAGGATGCGAAGAGGCATCCTATATCAGCAAAGACTAATTGTTCCACCAGTAGCTCATCTAAGAGAACTCTCGAGTTAAGTGTGCTCAAGTTGGATCAGCCATGGGATGGGTGACTGGATGGGAAGTTGTGTTGATGTTAAATTAACTGATAGGATGGGTCATATTGGTCAAATGACCGAAATGACCCATTCCCTCAGCTAATTTAACCTCGAGGTCCTTATTTTTTATTTTTATTTTATTTTTAACATATGTTAAAGAAGGTCTACTACATTACTTTTTGACAATGTGTATACATGGCATACAGTTGATCCATCCGACCTGTTTGTGATGGAATAAGCCGTGTGTGTTGTGGGCAAACGCTTGCTAGAGTACAACTGTTTCGATTGATAAATTCATCACCGACGGGTTCCCTAGTGTGGTTCATGTTCATCTCATCATTATCTACTTCTTGTGCTAGCTCGATGTTCCTTTATATTATAAGTTTCCATTAATTGACGGCATTCTATGAACACGCCACCGTTTCCCGCCATTTCCTCACCTGTTTCCCGCCACCCAGCGATATTGCACATAAACCTAGGCACGGCGCGACGCATGGAGGTAACAAGTGTAGCCTGTAGCACATCCACCTTTTCCAAGCATGCCAACGCACCAAAGCGCCGCCTCTACCACAACCTTGTCGACGAGGAAAAACAGAAGGCGCCACGGCCCACCGAGGCTGCGGCGCTCCCCGGCAACGCGATAGACGATGTCGTGGTGCGCGTCATCGCCAGGGTTGAGCAGACCTTTGGCGCATGGCGTTTCAGCACCACGGATCAAGATAGGCATGCCAGCACCGAGAGGCTGCAGCTCACTGCACAACATGATCAATGGCGCGCCGCAGAGCAAGCTAGGCGTGTCCGTGTTGATAGGCTGCGGCTCGCCGCACGACAAGAGCTTTGGAGCGCCGCAGAGCGAGAGGCACGGTGCGCCGCACAACAAGAGCGGATCCATCGGTGCTTGCCTGCTATTGACAGGGTGTCGCAGCTGGGTACACGTCCCGTCAGTACCCCCATTCCTTGCCGGGAGTGGGCATAGGCCCTCTGCATCGTACTTGCACCAGAGGCCAGCCGTGCCATACTTGCACCGGACGCCCGTCGCGCCATTCGCATGGGTCGCGCCATTCGCCTTGTCCGCGGCCCGCGCGATGCCAATGTGTTGGTCGGTAGGCTCGACCGCCACATTAGCCCAAGTGTCCACCTAGGGGTAGTAGAGGAACATGGCCGTCGCTTCCTTGAGGTGGTGATCTCCGATGAAATAGCCAACTTGGAGCTCGAGATCGCGCTCCAGATGTGCCGCGAGCGTGTCGACCGCTTGGACGAACGCCTACATGAGTTCAGGCAGAGCCAAGAGCTACCGTAGGCAAGGGCTGCTGGTCATGGTCTCATGGACGTGTTTTATTTTGTTGAGTCGTTTCGACGTGGATAGCTATGTATTTACAACAATCATATTATTGCTCTATTTCAATGTGTGTACTCTGTTTTCCTTTCTTATATGTTCTGTTTCAATGTGTGTTTATACGCTTTCTATTCTGTATATGTGGATGATAACAGATAGATTCAAATTAGTATACAAAAATAGATAGAAAATGGAATTCATAATATATATATAATATTAATTGTTCATTAGTTCATCACAGAATATATATAATATCATCACATATATGTGATGATACTTAACTACTAGGTACAATGCATAAAATTGAAAACAAACAATACTAAAACTAATAATCCCTCCTGGGGCCAGTATTCCGGCAGCCCCTCGCCAGCATCTCCCTGGTGCGCGGCGTCTTCCCAGAGCGGAGGCAGTACTCTGCCTCCTCCGCCTCGCAGTGCTTAACGTGTCGATCTGCCTCTTGCAGGCGGACGCGCGCGAACGATCTTGCCATTTCGTTGGGAGCCCACCGGAGCTCCTCGTTGGTGGCACGCTAGAGATTATCGGCCCAGCTCCACGCAGCGACGAGGCACCTAGCGCCTCTGTCCTTCCTCGCGAAGTACCCGTCTTCGTACACCTCTTCCGCATAATGCTCGTGCCCGCTCCCAAAGCTCCGCCACCTCCTTTTTGCAGGCGGCATCACGGGCTTCACAAGCCGCTTGGTACCGGGCATCCTCCTCCACCATCTCCTTCTTGAAAGCCACTTGCCTAGCTTTCTCAGCCGGCGACAGCGACTCCCAAAGACAAAGATCGTACCAGCCCCAAAACCAATCCAAAGTTGGGGGGTCCGGCGCAACCTCGTCCGGCGGCGCGTAGGTGTCCTCGTCGCTGCTATTCGAGTGAGCCTCCTCGGGGGGTGGCGAATCCTCGTTGGCGCGTGGGCAGACCGGCGGTGCCATGGCAGAGATTTGAGATGGAGAGAGAGAGAGGGCGAACAAAGAGAGGATCTAGATGAGAATGCAGGCGGGACGATGTGAGCAAGGTAGTATTTATTGGCGTCCGGAATCTAGATCGTCGGGAACAGTACACGTGCCGGTCACCGGAACTTACGAGTACTGTAGTGTGAATTACACACGATTCCTGCAACAAAATTCGTGTGTGAACATAATAGATGACGGTTCCCAATGGAGAACTATGTCTGATTAATAAAGCCCGCCACCCTGTTGGAAATATGCCCTAGAGGCAATAATAAAAGCATTATTATTATATTTCCTTGTTCATGATAATTGTCTTTTATTCATGCTATAATTGTATTATCCAGAAATCGTAATACACGTGTGAATACATAGACCATAACATGTCCCTAGTGAGCCTCTAGTTGACTAGCTCGTTGGTCAACAGATAGTCATGGTTTCCTGACTATGGACATTAGATGTCATTGACAACGGGATCACATCATTAGGAGAATGATGTGATGGACAAGACCCAATCCTAAGCATAGCACAAGATCGTGTAGTTCGTTTTGCTAGAGCTTTTTCAATGTCAAGTATCTCTTCCTTAGACCATGAGATCGTGTAACTCCCGGATACCGTAGGAGTGCTTTGGGTGTACCAAACGTCACAACATAACTGGGTGACTATAAAGGTACACTACAGGTATCTCCGAAAGTGTCTGTTGGGTTGACACGGATCGAGACTGGGATTTGTCACTCCGTATGACGGAGAGGTATCTCTGGGCCCACTCGGTAATGCATCATCATAATGAGCTCAAAGTGACCAAGTGCTTGGTCACGGGATCATGCATTACAGTACGAGTAAAGTGACTTGCCGGTAACGAGACTGAACGAGGTATTGGGATACCGACGATCGAGTCTCGGGCATGTAACGTACCGATTGACAAAGGGAATAGTATACGGGGTTGCTTGAATCCTCGACATTCTAGTTCATCCGATGACATCATCGAGGAGCATGTGGGAGCCAACATGGGTATCCAGATCCTGCTGTTGGTTATTGACCTGAGAGCCGTCTCGGTCATGTCTGCATGTCTCCCGAACCCGTAGGGTCTACACACTTAAGGTTCGGTGACGCTAGGGTTACTAGGAAGACTTGTATGTGAATACCGAATGTTGTTCGGAGTCCCGGATGAGATCCCGGACATCACGAGGAGTTCCGGAAGGGTCCGGAGGTAAAGATTTATATATGGGAAGTTGTCAAACGGACACCGGAAAGTTTCGGGGGCATATCGGTATTGTACCGGGGCCACCGGAAGGGTTCCGAGGGTCCACCGAGAGGGGCCACCCCTCTCGGGGGGCCACATGGGCTGCGTGGGGCAGGAGCCAGCCCCTGGAGGGCTGGGCGCCCCCCCTTGGGCCCATGTGCCTAGGGTTGGGGGGAGAACCCTAGAGGGGGCGCCTCCCTTGCTTGGGGGGCAAGTCCCCCCTCCCTGGCCGCCGCCCCCCCTCTAGATCCCATCTAGAGGGGTCGGGCCCCCTTGCCCCTTCCCCTATAAATAGAGGGGTGAGGGGAGGGCTGAACACCCAAGCCAAGGCGCAGCCCCTCCCCTCCCCAACACCTCTCCTCCTCCGTACGTGCTTGGCGAAGCCCTGTCGGAGTACTGCTGCACCAACAACACCACGCCATCGTGCTGCCGTTGGAGCTGTCTTCCTCAACCTCTCCTTCCTCCTTGCTGGATCAAGACGGAGGAGACGTCGCCCGTACCGCACGTGTGTTGAACGCGGAGGTGCTGTCCGTTAAGCACTTGGTCATCGGTGATCTGAATCACGGCGAGTACGACTCCATCATCACCATCCCCTTGAACGCTTCCGCACTCGATCTACAAGTGGTATGTAGATGCAAACTCACTCCCTTGACTCGTTGCTTAGAAGAACTCATAGATGGATCTTGGTGAAACCGTAGGAAAAATTTTAATTTTCTGCAACATTCCCCAACAGTGGTATCAGAGCTAGGTCTATGTGTAGTTCTCTATTGCACGAGTAGAACACAATTTTGTTGTAGGCGTAGATTTTGTCAACTTGCTTGCCGCTACTAGTCTTATCTTGCTTCAGCGGTATTGTGGGATGAAGCAGCCCGGACCAACCTTACACGTACGCTTACGTGAGACCGGTTCCACCGACTAACATGCACTAGTTGCATAAGGTGGCTGGCGGGTGTCTGTATCTCCCACTTTAGTTGAAGCGGATTCGATGAAAAGGGTCCTTATGAAGGGTAAATAGAAGTTGACAAGATCACGTTGTGGTTATTCGTAGGTAAGAAAACATTCTTGCTAGAACCCAATTGCAGCCACGTAAAAGATGCAACAACAATTAGAGGACGTCTAACTTGTTTTTGCAGCAATTGTCATGTGATGTGATATGGCCAGAAGTTGTGATGAATGATTAATGATATATTGTGATGTATGAGATCATGTTCTTGTAATAGGAATCACGACTTGCATGTCGATGAGTATGACAACCGGCAGGAGCCATAGGAGTTGTCTTTATTTTTTGTATGACATGCGTGTCATTGAAGAACGCCATGTAAATTACTTTACTTTATTGCTAAACGCGTTAGCCATAGAAGTAGAAGTAGTTGTTGGCGTGACAACTTCATGAAGACACGATGATGGAGATCATGATGATGGAGATCATGGTGTCATGCCGGTGACGAAGATGATCATGGAGCCCCGAAGATGGAGATCGAAGGAGCTATATGATATTGGCCATATCATGTCACTATTATATAATTGCATGTGATGTTTATTATGTTTATGCATCTTGTTTACTTAGAACGATGGTAGTAAATAAGATGATCCCTTACAAAAATTTCAAGAAGTGTTCTCCCCTAACTGTGCACCGTTGCTAAAGTTCGTCGTTTCGAAGCACCACGTGATGATCGGGTGTGATAGATCCTTACGTTCACATACAACGGGTGTAAGACAGTTTTACACATGCAAAACACTTAGGGTTAACTTGACGAGCCTAGCATGTACAGACATGGCCTCGGAACACGGAGACCGAAAGGTCGAACACGAGTCGTATGGAAGATACGATCAACATGAGAATGTTCACTGACGATGACTAGTCCGTCTCACGTGATGATCGGACACGGCCTAGTCGACTCGGATCGTGTAACACTTAGATGACTAGAGGGATGTCTAATCTGAGTGGGAGTTCATTAAAATAATTTGATTAGATGAACTTAATTATCATGAACTTAGTCTAAAACTTTTTGCATAATATGTCTTGTAGATCAAATGGCCAATGCTCATGTCAACATGAACTTCAACGCGTTCCTAGAGAAAACCAAGCTGAAAGATGATGGCAGCAACTATACGGACTGGGTCCGGAACCTGAGGATCATCCTCATAGCTGCCAGGAAACAATATGTCCTAGAAGGACCGCTAGGTGACGCTCCCGTCCCAGAGAACCAAGAAATTATGAATGCTTGGCAGTCTCGTGCTGATGATTACTCCCTCGTTCAGTGCGGCATGCTTTACAGCTTAGAACCGGGGCTCCAAAAGCGCTTTGAGCAACACGGAGCATATGAGATGTTCGAGGAGCTGAAACTAGTTTTCCAAGCTCATGCCCGGGTCGAGAGATACGAAGTCTCCGACAAGTTCTATAGTTGTAAGATGGAGGAAAATAGTTCTGTCAGTGAGCACGTACTCAAAATGTCTGGGTTGCACAACCGCCTGTCCCAGCTGGACATTAACCTCCCGGATGAGGCGGTTATTGACAGAATCCTTCAGTCGCTCCCACCGAGCTACAAGAGCTTTGTGATGAACTGCAATATGCAGGGGATGGTGAAGACCATTCCTGAAGTATTTTCAATGCTGAAGTCAGCAGAGGTCGAAATCAAGAAAGAACATCAAGTGTTGATGGTCAATAAGACCACTAAGTTCAAGAAGGGCAAGGGTAAGAAGAACTTCAAGAAGGACGGCAAAGATGTTGCCGCGCCCGGTAAGCCAGTTGCCAGGAAGAAGTCAAAGAATGGACCCAAGCCCGAGACAGAGTGCTTTTACTGCAAGGGGAAGGGTCACTGGAAGCGGAACTGCCCCAAATACTTAGCGGATAAGAAGGCCGGCAACACCAAAGGTATATTTGATATACATGTAATTGATGTGTACCTTACCAGTACTCGTAGTAACTCCTGGGTATTTGATACCGGTGCCGTTGCTCATATTTGTAACTCACAGCAGGAGCTACGGAATAAGCGGAGACTGGCGAAGGACGAGGTGATGATGCGCTTCGGGAATGGTTCCAGAGTCGATGTGATCGCCGTCGGCACGCTACCTCTACATTTACCTACGGGATTAGTTTTGAACCTTAATAATTGCTATTTGGTGCCAAGTTTGAGCATGAACATTGTATCTGGATCTCGTTTGATACGAGATGGCTACTCATTTAAATCCGAGAATAATGGTTGTTCTATTTATATGAGAGATATGTTTTATGGTCATGCCCCGATGGTCAATGGTTTATTCTTAATGAATCTCGAATGTAGTGTTACACATATTCATAGCGTGAATACCAAAAGATGTAAAGTTGATAACGATAGTCCCACATACTTATGGCACTGCCACCTTGGTCACATTGGTGTCAAGCGCATGAAGAAGCTCCATGCTGATGGACTTTTAGAGTCTCTCGATTATGAATCATTTGACACATGCGAACCATGCCTCATGGGCAAAATGACCAAGACTCCGTTCTCCGGAACAATGGAGCGAGCAACCAACTTGTTAGAAATCATACATACCGATGTGTGCGGTCCAATGAGTGTTGAGGCTCGCGGAGGATATCGTTATGTTCTCACTCTCACAGATGACTTGAGTAGATATGGGTATGTCTACTTGATGAAACACAAGTCTGAGACCTTTGAAAAGTTCAAGGAATTTCAGAATGATGTAGAGAATCAACATGACCGAAAGATAAAATTCTTGCGATCGGATCGTGGAGGAGAATATTTAAGTCACGAATTTGGTACACACTTAAGAAAATGTGGAATCGTTTCACAACTCACGCCGCCTGGAACACCTCAGCGAAACGGTGTGTCCGAATGTCGTAATCGCACTCTATTAGATATGGTGCGATATATGATGTCTCTTACCGATTTACCGCTATCATTTTGGGGATACGCTCTAGAGACAGCTACATTCACTTTAAATAGGGCACCGTCTAAATCCGTTGAGATGACACCATATGAATTATGGTTTGGAAAGAAACCTAAGCTATCATTTCTAAAAGTTTGGGGATGCGATGCTTATGTCAAGAAACTTCAACCTGAAAAGCTCGAACCCAAGTCGGAAAAATGCGTCTTCATAGGATACCCTAAAGAAACCATTGGGTATACCTTCTACTTAAGATCCGAGGGCAAGATCTTTGTTGCCAAGAACGGATCCTTTCTTGAAAAAGAGTTTCTCTCGAAAGAAGTAAGTGGGAGGAAAGTAGAACTCGATGAAGTACTACCTCTTGAACGGGAAAGTGGTGCAGCTCAGGAAAATGTTCCTGTGATGCCTACACCAACTGAAGAGGAAAATAATGATGATGATCAAGGTACTTCGGATCAAGTTGCTACTGAACTTCGTAGGTCCACAAGGATCCGCACCAGAGTAGTACGGCAACCCTATCCTGGAAATCATGTTGTTAGACAACGGTGAACCTTCGAACTATGAAGAAGCAATGGCGGGCCCAGATTCCAACAAATGGCTAGAAGCCATGAAATCCGAGATAGAATCCATGTATGAAAACAAAGTATGGACTTTGACTGACTTGCCCGATGATCGGCGAGCGATAGAAAACAAATGGATCTTTAAGAAGAAGACGGACGCGGATGGTAATGTCACCATCTATATAGCTCGACTTGTCGCTAAGGGTTATTGGCAAGTTCAAGGGATTGACTACGATGAGACTTTCTCTCCCGTAGCGAAGCTTAAGTCCGTCCGAATCATGTTAGCAATTGCCGCATACTATGATTATGAGATATGGCAGATGGACGTCAAAACGGCATTCCTTAACGGGCATCTTAAGGAAGAACTGTATATGATGCAGCCGGAGGGTTTTGTCGATCCTAAGAATGCTAACAAAGTATGCAAGCTCCAGCGATCCATTTATGGGCAGGTGCAAGCATCTCGGAGTTGGAACATTCGCTTTGATGAAATGATCAAAGCGTTTGGGTTTATTCAGACTTATGGAGAAGCCTGCGTTTACAAGAAAGTGAGTGGGAGCTCTGTAGCATTTCTCATATTATATGTAGATGACATACTTTCGATGGGAAATGATATAGAATTCTTGGACAACATCAAGGCCTACTTGAATAAGTGTTTTTCAATGAAGGACCTTGGAGAAGCTGCTTATATATTAGGCATCAAGATCTATAGAGATAGATCGAGACGCCTCATAGGTATTTCACAAAGCACATACCTTGATAAGATTTTGAAGAAGTTCAAAATGGATCAGTCCAAGAAGGGGTTCTTGCCTGTATTGCAAGGTGTGAGATTGAGCTCGGCTCAATGCCCGACCACAGCAAAAGATAAAGAAGAGGTGAGCGTCATCCCCTATGCCTCAGCCATAGGATCTATTATGTATGCCATGCTGTGTACCAGACCTGATGTAAACCTTGCCGTAAGTTTGGTAGGAAGGTACCAAAGTAATCCTGGCAAGGAACACTGGACAGCGGTCAAGAATATCCTAAAGTACCTGAAAAGGACGAAGGACATGTTTCTCGTTTATGGAGGTGACGAAGAGCTCGTCGTAAAGGGTTACGTCGACGCTAGCTTTGACACAGATCTGGATGACTCTAAGTCACAAACCGGATACGTGTATATGTTCAATGGTGGAGCAGTAAGTTGGTGCAGCTGCAAGCAGAGCGTCGTGGCGGGATCTACATGTGAAGCGGAGTACATGGCAGCCTCGGAGGCAGCGCATGAAGTAATTTGGGTGAAGGAGTTCATCACCGACCTAGGAGTCATACCCAATGCGTCGGGGCCGATCAAACTCTTCTGTGACAACACTGGAGCTATTGCCCTTGCCAAGGAGCCCAGGTTTCACAAGAAGACCAGGCACATCAAGCGTCGTTTCAACTCCATCCGTGAAAATGTTCAAGATGGAGACATAGATATTTGCAAAGTACATACGGATCTGAATGTCGCAGATCCGTTGACTAAAGCTCTCTCGCGAGCAAAACATGATCAACACCAGAACTCTATGGGTGTTCGATTCATCACAATGTAACTAGATTATTGACTCTAGTGCAAGTGGGAGACTGTTGGAAATATGCCCTAGAGGCAATAATAAAAGCATTATTATTATATTTCCTTGTTCATGATAATTGTCTTTTATTCATGCTATAATTGTATTATCCGGAAATCGTAATACACGTGTGAATACATAGACCATAACATGTCCCTAGTGAGCCTCTAGTTGACTAGCTCGTTGGTCAACAGATAGTCATGGTTTCCTGACTATGGACATTAGATGTCATTGACAACGGGATCACATCATTAGGAGAATGATGTGATGGACAAGACCCAATCCTAAGCATAGCACAAGATCGTGTAGTTCGTTTTGCTAGAGCTTTTTCAATGTCAAGTATCTCTTCCTTAGACCATGAGATCGTGTAACTCCCGGATACCGTAGGAGTGCTTTGGGTGTACCAAACGTCACAACATAACTGGGTGACTATAAAGGTACACTACAGGTATCTCCGAAAGTGTCTGTTGGGTTGACACGGATCGAGACTGGGATTTGTCACTCCGTATGACGGAGAGGTATCTCTGGGCCCACTCGGTAATGCATCATCATAATGAGCTCAAAGTGACCAAGTGCTTGGTCACGGGATCATGCATTATAGTACGAGTAAAGTGACTTGCCGGTAACGAGACTGAACGAGGTATTGGGATACCGACGATCGAGTCTCGGGCATGTAACGTACCGATTGACAAAGGGAATAGTATACGGGGTTGCTTGAATCCTCGACATCGTGGTTCATCCGATGACATCATCGAGGAGCATGTGGGAGCCAACATGGGTATCCAGATCCTGCTGTTGGTTATTGACCTGAGAGCCGTCTCGGTCATGTCTGCATGTCTCCCGAACCCGTAGGGTCTACACACTTAAGGTTCGGTGACGCTAGGGTTACTAGGAAGACTTGTATGTGAATACCGAATGTTGTTCGGAGTCCCGGATGAGATCCCGGATGTCACGAGGAGTTCCGGAAGGGTCCGGAGGTAAATATTTATATATGGGAAGTTGTCAAACGGACACCGGAAAGTTTCGGGGGCATATCGGTATTGTACCAGGGCCACCGGAAGGGTTCCGGGGGTCCACCGGGAAGGGCCACCCCTCCCGGGGGGCCACATGGGCTGCGTGGGCCAGGAGCCAGCCCCTGGAGGGCTGGGCGCCCCCCCTTGGGCCCATGCGCCTAGGGTTGGGGGGGGGGAACCCTAGAGGGGGCGCCTCCCTTGCTTGAGGGGCAAGTCCCCCCTCCCTGGCCGCCGCCCCCCTCTAGATCCCATCTAGAGGGGTCGGCCCCCCTTGCCCCTTCCCCTATAAATAGAGGGGTGAGGGGAGGGCTGAACACCCAAGCCAAGGCGCAGCCCCTCCCCTCCCCAACATCTCTCCTCCTCCGTACGTGCTTGGCGAAGCCTTGTCGGAGTACTGCTGCACCAACAACACCACGCCGTCGTGCTGCCGTTGGAGCTGTCTTCCTCAACCTCTCCTTCCTCCTTGCTGGATCAAGATGGAGGAGACGTCGCCCGTACCGTACGTGTGTTGAACGTGGAGGTGCTGTCCGTTCAGCACTTGGTCATCGGTGATCTGAATCACGGCGAATACGACTCCATCATCACCATCCCCTTGAACGCTTCCGCACTCGATCTACAAGTGGTATGTGGATGCAAACTCACTCCCTTGACTCGTTGCTTAGAAGAACTCATAGATGGATCTTGGTGAAACCATAGGAAAAATTTTAATTTTCTGCAACGTTCCCCAACACACCCACCTTCCAAAACTCGAGGCGCGAAATAGAGTGCTAATCATGTGGGGCCAGTTGGCTTGCCAGATTTTAGATTTTCTTTTTTGCACACCAAAAATTTACATCGTCTGATAATTTTTGAACTCGCACACAAGTACACAAATATGTTTTTTCAAACCGTTATGGTTAGCCGTTGCATGCAGATGTAGTTCAAATTTGAATTACGGTCATTAAATGGCTTCAATAGGTCAAATGACCCCTGAAATTTTCCAAATTTTCACATGACAGTTAGTATCAGTGCACATTACACGTAGAAAATTTTTGAAGGCTGTAAGAGGAAGCTATATGCCGTTCCTCATCAAACATGCATTGTTCCCTCTCGGAACCACGAGCCTTCTAGTGAGTTGCTTCAGTTTGTGAGGTGTGTGTGTCCAAACTTTCGTCAAGCAAGCCAATTTTTGTACCACATCATCTTGGTGGCATGACATTACAACAATCAAGGTTTCATGTTTTTCTGATCATTTTTAAATTTTTTGGAATAAAAATGCCATGGCACTCCATGCATGTACATGTTTCCATGCCGTGAGACCAATATGTTTGAAAATTGCTTCTACTTTACTGCACATGGAATTAACTCGCACAAGAGTACACAAATATGATTTTTCAAACTGTTATGGTTAGCCGTTGCATGTAGATATAGTTCAAATTTGAATTACGGTCATTAAATGGCTAGGAAATCACTTAAGTGTCTTCAATAGGTCAAATGACCCCTGAAATTTTCCAAATTTTCACATGATAGTTAGTATCAATGCACATTACACGTAGAAAATTTTTGAAGGCCGTAAAAGGAAGTTATCTGCCGTTCGTCATCAAACATGCATTGTTTCCTCTCGGAACCACGAACCTTCTAGTGAGTTGCTTCGGTTTGTGAGGGGTGTGTGTCCAAACTTTCGTCAAGCAAGCCAATTTTCGTACCACATCATCTTGGTGGCATGACATTACATCAAGCAAGGTTTCATGTTTTTCTGATCATTTTTTTAATTTTTTGGAATAAAAATGCCATGGCACTCCATGCATGTACATGTGTCCAAGCCAAGAGACCAATATGTTTGAAAATTCCTTCTACTTTACTGCACATGGAATTAACTCGCACACAAGTACACAAATATGATTTTTCAAACCGTTATGGTTAGCCATTGCATGTACATCTAGCTCAAATTTGAATTACGGTCATTAAATGGCTAGGAAATCACTTAAATGTCTTCAAAAGTTCAAATGAGTCCTGAATTTTTCCAAATTTTCACATGAAAGTTAGTATCAGTGCACAATACACGTAGAAAAATTTTGAAGGCCGTAAGAGGAAGCTATCTGCCGTTCGTCATCAAACATGCATTGTTCCCTTTCGGAACCACGAGCCTTCTAGTGAGTTGCTCCGATTTGTGAGGGGTGTGTGTCCAAACTATCGTCAAGCAAGCCAATTTTTGTACCACATCATCTTGGTGACATGACATTACATCAAGCAAGGTTTCATGTTTTTCTGATTTTTTTAATGGAATAACAATGCCATGGCACTCCATGCATGTACATGCATGTGTCCATGTCGAGACCAATATGTTTGAAAATTTCTTCTGATTTACTGCACATGGAATTAACTCGCACACAAGTACACAAATATGATTTTTCAAACCGTTATGGTTAGCCATTGCATGTACATCTAGTTCAAATTTGAATTACGTACGGTCATTAAATGGCTAAAAAACACTTAAATCTCTTTAAAAGGTCAAATGACCCCTGAAGTTTTCCAAATTTTCACATGACAGTTAGTATCAGTGTCGGAGTAATGGGCCACGGGTAGGCTAACCCGAGCCCCAGAACCTTTCAAGACATCGGGGTAGGCCGCGCCCCTCAAAGACGAGTCTCAGATGGCAACTCCCAGATGAGTCGAGTCTCAGGTGGCGACTCCCAGATGAGCCGAGTCTCAGATGGCAACCCCCATATGAGCCGAGTCTCAGGTGGTGACTCCCAGATGAGCCGAGTCTCAGATGACGACCCCCAGATGAGCCGACTCATGGCCGGCGACTTCCAGAAGAGCCGGCTATGGAGAGTCGGCCCACGACGCTACACTGGTCGCGATAGGCGAGGCGGGTACGACCACGGCGTGGTCGTCACCTCCTGCTTGCGAGGGGCCAGCATGGCTACAGTGTGCCGTACCGCTGGAGATCTTCGATGCGGCCCGGCACTGTTGCCATGCCAAGCCCTGACCTCAGCCACAGTGTGCGGCGCACTATGGCCACGATGGCCTACCTGTACGGCTCAGAGACGGCGGACCCGCCAGTCAGTGAGAGCATAGAAGACGGCGGATACGCCCCGAAGGCGGCCCCATGGGAGTCGGCTCCCCAGAGTCGGCTGACCTCTCCCACGGGGCCCACGCGCCATTAACCAGACAAGACGGGAAGTAACGATAGTGATCGCTCGATAGACGGTGGCACTGTTGCCACGACCCAGTGACCAAGCCTGCGTCATCAGAATCACGGCTACAGTGCCGGACTCGCCGGCGGGGCCCGCAAGTCGGCGGGCCCCAGCAGTCGGTGGAGAAGACGGCGGCCTGTGAGACAGACGGCTGGGACCCGCGCCTAGCCGGATTACCATTGTACCCCCGGGGGGTAGGCCTATATAAACCCCCCGGGGCACCCATGCAAAGGGTTCGCATCCATTAGCCTTAGACCAGATCATATAGGAGGAAGAGAGCTAGCCTTACCTCCTTCTACCTCCTGAATACAGCTCTAGGAGCAACCTTGTAGTCACTACGCCTTAGTGATCATGCGGAGACCCCGTAGAGCAGCAGTAGGGGTGTTATCTCCCCGGAGAGCCCCGGAGCTGGGTAAGATTCGCCAGCGTGCATGCCTTCGCCTAATCCCGTTTCCTGGCACCGGCGACGTTCTACTCGCTCCAACCATGATAAGCCATCCTTTGGCATATGTCGCACCCAACCCCCGACAATCAGTGCACATTACACGTAGAAATTTTTTGAAGGTCGTAAGAGGAAGCTATCCACCGTTCGTCATCAAACATGCATTGTTCCCTCTCGGAACCACGAGCCTTCTAGTGAGTTGCTCCGGTTTGTGAGGGGTGTGTGTCCAAACTTTCGTCAAGCAAGCCAATTTTTGTACTACATCATCTTGGTGGCATGACATTACATCAAGCAAGGTTTCATGTTTTTCTGATCATTTTTTAATTTTTTGGAATAACAATGCCATGGCACTCCATGCATGTACATGCATGTGTCCATGCCGTGAGACCAATATGTTTGAAAATTCCTTCTAATTTACTGCACATGGAATTAACTCGCACACAAGTACATAAATTTGACTTTTCAAACCGTTATGGTTAGTCGTTGCATGTACATCTAGTTCAAATTTGAATTACGATCATTAAATGGCTAGGAAATCACTTAAATCTTTTTAAAAGGTCAAATGACCCCCAAGATTTTAAATAGCGGATAGCGGACTGGTTGCGGATTAGGGTCCGCAAAGCGGAATGCGGATAGCGGGCGATATTGCAGGCGCTATTCCACATAGCCAATTTTTAAAAAACACTCATAAATTTAAGATTGTTGTGTATGTTTCTAGGCCATTGACAAAAAATATGACACTTAATTTGAGAAATCATCATTTATATAATATTATAAACTATAATCAAACAATAATTGGTTGTGCAACCATGCAAGCAAGACACATTTACCAAAATAGATTACACAACAGAACAACAAGGACTTATATAGCGGGTGCTATTGCGGATAGCAGACGATATAGCGGTCTAACAAGTGATATTGCCCCCGCATCATGACAACAAGCTATTTTCTAATGCAACCTTAAACTAATAGCGGTAGGGTGGCGCTACCACTATTGCAGCCGCAATAGCGGAGGTAGCAGACGCTATTTAAAAGCTTGATTGACCCTTGAAATTTTCCAAATTTTCACATGACAGTTAGTATCAGTGCACATTACACGCAGAAAAATTTTGAAGGCCATAAGAGGAAGCTATCTACCGTTCGTCAGCAAACATGCATTGTTCCCTCTTGGAACCACGAGCCTTCTAGTGAGTTGCTCCGGTTTGTGAGGGGTGTGTGTCCAAACTTTCGTCAAACAGGCAAATTTTTGTACCACATCATCTTGGTGGTATGACATTACCTTAAGCAAGGTTTCATATTTTTAATTTTTTGGAATTTAAATGCCATGGCACTCCATACTTAATTGTGTCATAGCCGTTAGACCAATATGTTTGAAAATTCCTTCAATTTACTGCACGTGAAATTAAATCGCACACAAGTACACAAAATATGACTTTTCAAACCGTTTTGGTTAGCTACTGCATGTACATGTAGTTCAAATTTTAAATTACGGTCATTAAATGGCTAGAAAATCACTTAAATGTCTTAAAAGGTCAAATGACCCCTGAAATTTTCCAAAATTTGACATGACAGTTGTATTAGCACTACAAATTTTCTCGTACATTTAAAACACCATCTGTTGCCTCTTTACTCCAAATTCGTCTTTCACAGCTAATAAAAAATATCTACAACATCACAAACAGTTGTTTTGTAGGAATCGTCCGCTATGAAAAAATCTGGGTCTATTTAAGTGTTCCTCCTTAAGCTTCGCCGGCTTGTGTGCTCTAGTGACGGTAACCCCCGAACCCACAAATCCCAATCCCCATTCCCGCACCCCCTTCTTGTCAAGATGACGCCATGGAAACGGTTCATGAAGGCCCTCCCCCCGAGCACCGACGCCTGCGCTGAGAGGGCGGCCGCCTACGCCGAGAGTGCCGCCGCATCCGCAATGAGCGTGTTCGCTTCCACCGAGAGGGCATCTGCGGCAGTCAATAGGGCAGCTGCAACAGCTAAGACAGCTGCAGCTACTGCTGCGACGGCAGCTGCAAACGTCGAGAGCGCTTGAGCTATCGTCCGTGCCGCCCTGGCCCGGGTCGAAGCCATCCATGCCAAGATATTCTAGGCCACCTCGAAATCCATCATGCAACCTACGTCCGAAAAGGCGGCGGTGGCCATGGAGCACCTTCTTCCTCATGAGGTCGTCGAGCAGAGCTGGAGATGTAGGAGGTGACGGAGATCGAGGAGCACTGTGAGGAGGAGTTGTGCGTGGCCCGTGTTGGAAATATGCCCTAGAGCCAATAATAAAATGGTTATTATTATATTTCCTTGTTAATGATAATTGTCTGTTGTTCATGCTATAATTGTATTAATCGGAAATCGTAATACATGTATGAATACATAGACCACAACCTATCCTTAGTGAGCCTCTAGTTGACTAGCTCGTTGGTCAATAGATGGTTATGGTTTCCTGACCATGGACATTGGATGTCGTTGATAATGGGATCACATCATTCTCCTAATGATGTGATCCCATTATCAACGACATCCAATGTCCATGGTCAGGAAAATGATGTGATGGATAAGACCCAATCCTAAACATAGCACAAGATTGTGTAGTTCGTTTGCTAAGAGCTTTTCTAATGTCAAGTATCATTTCCTTAGACCATAAGATTGTGCAACTCCCGGACACCGTAGGAATGCTTTGGGTGTACCAAACATCACAACGTAACTAGGTGGCTATAAAAGTGCACTACAGGTATCTCCGAAAGTGTCTGTTGGGTTGGCATGAATCGAGACTGGTATTTGTCACTCCGTATGACGGAGAGGTATCTCTGGGCCCACTCAGTAATGCATCATCATAATGAGCTCAATGTGACTAAGGAGTTAGTCACGGGATCATGCATTACGGAACGAGTAAAGAGACTTGCCAGCAACGAGATTGAACGAGGTACTAGGATACCGACGATCGAATCTCGGGCAAGTAACATACCCGTGGACAAAGGGAATTGTATACGTGATTGATTGAATATCCGACATCATTGTTCATCCGATGAGATCATCGTGGAACATGTGAGAGACAACATGGGTATCCAAATCCCGATGTTAGTTATTGACCGGAGAGATGTCTCGGTCATGTCTGCATGATTCCCGAACCTGTAGGGTCTACACACTTAAGGTTCGGTGATGCTATAGTTGTTATGGGAAATAGTATGTGGTTACCGAATGTTGATCGGAGTCCCGGATGAGATCCCGGACGTCACGAGGAGTTTCGAAATGGTCCGGATATGAAGATTTATGTATGGGAAGTCCTTATTCGGTCGCCGGAAGTGTTCAGGGGTTTACCGGTATTGTACCGGGACCACCGAAGGGGTTCCAGGGGTCCACTGGGAGGGTCCACCTGCCCCGGAGGGACCTATGGGCTGAATATGGAGGGGAACCAGCCCCTAGGTGGGTTGGGCGCCAACTCCCCCTAGGGCCCATGCACCTAGGGTTGGGGGAAACCCTAAGGGGGGCGGCCCCACCTAGCTTGGGGGGCTAGCCTCCCCCTTGGCCGCCACCCCCCTCTAGATGCATTTAGAGGGGGCTGGCCCCCTCTCCCTTGCCCCTATAAATAGTGGGGAGGGGTGGGAGGGCTGCCGCACCCCTTCCCCTGGTGCAGCCCCTCCCTCCCCAACACCTCCTCCTCCTCCATAGAGCTTGGCGAAGCCCTGCAAAAATACCACAAGCTCCACCACCATGCCATCGTGCTGCCGGAGCTCTCCCTCAACTTCTCCTCTCCCCTTGCTGGATCAAGAAGGAGCAGACATCCCCAGGCTGTACGTGTGTTGAATGCAGAGGCGCCGTCCATTCGGCGCTAGATCGGATCTTCCGTGGTTTGAATCGCCGCGAGTATGACTCCATCATCCGCGTTCTTGTAACGCTTCTGTTTCGCGATCTTTAAGAGGTATGAAGATGCAATCCCTCTCTCTTGTTGCTAGCATCTCCTAGATTGATCTTGGTGAAACATAGGAATTTTTTTGAATTCTTGCTACGTTCCCCAACAGTGGCATCATGAGCTAGGTCTATGCGTAGATTATATGCACGAGTAGAACACAAGTAGTTTTGGGCGTTGGTTTGTTTAAATTTCTTACCGTTACTAGTATTATCTTGGTTCAGCGGCATTGTGGGATGAAGCAGCCCGGACCGACCTTACACGTATGCTTACGTGAGACAGGTTCCACCGACTAACATGCACTTGTTGCATAAGGTGGCTAGCGGGTGTCTGTCTCTCCCACTTTAGTCGGATCGGATTCGATGAAAAGGGTCCTTATGAAGGGTAAATGGCAATTGGCGTATCACCATTGTGGCTTTTGCGTAGGTAAGAAATGTTCTTGCTAGAAACCCATAACAGCCACGTAAAAACATGCAAGAACAATTAGAGGACGTCTAACTTGTTTTTGCAGGGTATGCTATGTGATGTGATATGAACAAAAAGAATGTGATGAATGATATATGCGATGTATGAGATTGATCATGTTCTTGTAATAGGAATCACGACTTGCATGTCGATGAGTATGACAACCGGTAGGAGCCATAGGAGTTTTCTTAATTTATTGTATGACCTGCGTGTCATTGAAAACGCCATGTAATTACTTTACTTTATTGCTAACCGTTAGCCATAGTAGTAGAAGTAATAGTTGGAGAGACAACTTCATGAAGACACGATGACGGAGATCATGATGATGGAGATCATGGTGTCATGCCGGTGACGAAGGTGATCATGTCGCGCCTCAAAGATGGAGATCAAAGGCGTAAGATGATATTGGCTATATCATGTCACTTTATGATTTGCATATGATGTTTTTCATGTTTACATCTTATTTGCTTAGAACAACGGTAGCATAAATAAGATGATCCTCACTAAAAATTTCAAGAAAGTTTTCCCCCTAACTATGCACCATTGCGAAAGTTCGTTGTTTCGAAGCACCATGTGATGATCGGGTGTGATAGATTCTAATGTTTGCATACAATGGGTGTAAGATAGATTTACCCATGCAAAACACTTAGGTTGACTTGACGAGCCTAGCATGTACAGCATGGCCTCGGAACACAAGAGACCAAAAGGTCAAACATGAGTCATATAGTAGATACGATCAACATGAAGATGTTCACTGATGATGACTAGTCCATCTCACGTGATGATCGGACACAACCTAGTTGACTCGGATCATGTATCACTTAGATGACTAGAGGGATGTCTATCTGAGTGGGAGTTCATTAAATAATTTGATTAGATGAACTTAATTATCATGAACATAGTCTAAAATATCTTTACAATATGTCTTGTAGATCAAATGTCCCACGCTAATGTTGCCCTCAACTTCAACGCGTTCCTAGAGAAAACCAAGCTGAAAGACGATGGTAGCAACTGTACGGACTGGGTCCCAAACTTGAGGATTATCCTCATAGCTGCCAAGAAAGCATATGTCCTTGAAACACAGCTAGGTGACACACCCATTTTCCCAGCAACTCAATACGTTATGAACGCCTGGCAGTCGTGTAGTGATGATTACTCCCTGGTTCAGTGCGGCATGCTTTACAGCTTAGAATCGGGGCTCCAAAAGAGTTTTGAGCAGCACGGAGCATATGAGATGTTCCAAGAGCTAAAATGGTTTTGCAAGCTCATGCCCGGGTCGAGAGATATGAAGTCTCCGACATGTTCTACAGTTGTAAGATGGAGGAAAACAGTTCTGTTAGCGAGCATATACTCAAAATGTCTGGGTTGCACAACCGCTTGTCTCAGTTGGGAGTTAATCTCCCAGATGACTCGGTCATTGACAGGATCCTCCAGTCGCTCCCACCTGCTACAAGAGCTTTGTGATGAACTACAATATGCAAGGGATGGAGAAGTCCATTCCTGAGTTATATTCAATGCTGAAATCAACGGAGGTGGAAATCAAAAAGGAACATCAAGTGTTGATGGTGAATAAGACCACTAGTTTCAAGAAAGGCAAGGGTAAAAAGAACTTCAAGAAGGACGACAAGGGAGTTGCCGCGCCCGGTAAATCAGTTGCCAGGAAGAAGCTAAACAATGGACCCAAGCCTGAGACTCAGTGCTTTTATTGCAAGGGAAATGGTCACTGGAAGCGGAACTGCCCCAAGTACTTAGCGGATAAGAAGGCCGGCAACACCGAAGGTATATGTGATACACATGTTATTGATGTGTACCTTACCAGTACTCATAGTAGCTCCTGGGTATTTGATACCGGCGTGGTTGCTCATATTTGTAACTCAAAACAGGAGCTGCGGAATAAGCGGAGACTGGCGAAGGATGAGGTGACGATGCGCGTAAGGAATGGTTCCAAGGTCGATGTGATCGCCGTCAGCACGCTACCTCTACATTTACCTACGAGATTAGTTTTAAACCTCAATAATTGTTATTTAGTGCCAGCTTGAGCATGAACATTGTATCTGGATCTCATTTAATGCGAGATGGCTACTCATTTAAATCCAAGAATAATGGTTGTTCTATTTGTATGAGAGACATGTTTTATGGTCATGCCCCGCTGGTCAATGGTTTATTTTTACTCAATCTCGAACATCATGTTACACATATTCATAGTGTGAATACCAAAAGATGTAAGGTTGATAATGATAGTCCCACATACTTGTGGCACTGCCGCCTTGGTCACATTGGTGTCAAACGCATGAAGAAACTCCATGCAGATGGACTTTTGGAGTCTCTTGATTATGAATCACTTGACACATGCGAACCATGCCTCATGGGAAAAATGACCAAGACTCTGTTCTCCGGAATGATGGAGCGAGCAACCAACTTGTTGGAAATAATACATACTGATGTGTGCGGTCCAATGAGTGTGGAGGCTCACGGTGGCTATCGTTATGTTCTCACCCTCTCTGATGACTTGAGTAGATATGGGTATGTCTACTTAATGAAACACAAGTCTGAGACCTTTGAAAAGTTCAAGGAATTTTAGAGTGAGGTAGAGAATCAACATGACAGGAAAATATAGTTCTTACGATCAGATCGTGGAGGAGAATATTTGAGTCACGAGTTTGGTACGCACTTAAGGAACTGCGGAATTGTTTCACAACTCATGCCGCCTGGAACACCTCAGCATAATGGTGTGTCTGATCATTGTAATCACACTCTATTGGATATGGTGTGATCTATGATGTCTCTTACCGATTTACCACTGTCATTTTGGGGTTATGCTTTAGAGAAAGCCACATTCACTTTAAATAGGCACCGTCTAAATCCGTTGAGACGACACCGTATGAATTATGGTTTGGGAAGAAACCTAAGCTGTCGTTTCTAAAAGTTTGGGGATGCGATGCTTATGTCAAGAAACTTCAACCTGAAAAGATCGAACCAAAGTCAGAAAAATGTGTCTTCATAGGATACCCTAAGGAAACCATTCGGTATATGAGGGAGTCCTAGATTAGGGGGTGTCCGGATAGCCGAACTATCACCGTTGGCCGGACTCCTGGACTATGAAGATACAAGATTGAAGACTTCGTCCCGTGTCCGGATGCGACTTTCCTTGCCGTAGAAGGCAAGCTTGGCGATACGGATATGTAGATCTCCTACCATTGTAACCGACTCTGTGTAACCCTAGCCCTCTCCGGTGTCTATATAAACCGGAGGGTTTTAGTCCGTAGGACGAACAACAATCATACCATAGGCTAGCTTCTAGGGTTTAGTCTCTTTGATCTCGTGGTAGATCTACTCTTGTACTACCCATATCATCAATATTAATCAAGCAGGAGTAGGGTTTTACATCCACCGAGAGGGCCCGAACCTGGGTAAAACATCGTGTCCCTTGTCTCCTGTTACCATCCGCCTAGACGCACAGTTCGGGACCCCCTACCCGAGATCCGCCGGTTTTGACACCGACATTGGTGCTTTCATTGAGAGTTCCTCTGTGTCGTCACCTTTAGGCCCGATGGCTCCTTCGATCATCAACAACGACGCAGTCCAGGGTGAGACTTTTCTCCCAGGACAGATCTTCGTATTCGACGGCTTTTCACTGCGGGCCAATTCACTTGGCCATCTGGAGCAGATCGAAAGCTACGCCCCTGGCCATCAGGTCAGATTTGGGAGTTTGAACTACACGGCCGACATCCGCGGAGACTTGATCTTCGACGGATTCGAGCCACAGCCAAGCGCGCCGCACTGTCTCAATGGGTATGATCTAGCTCTACCGCCGAACAGTGCCCTGGAGGCCGCACCAGCGTCCGCTCCGACCCTTAGCTCGGAGCCGACTTCGCCGATCGAGGACGAGTGGCTGGACACCGCCTTGGGGGCTACAATCTCTACGGCGATTGAGCCGAACACCATCCCTGTCCTTTACAAAGCCCGTGACTCCGAGGTGCCAGACTCCTCTCCGGACTCCGAACCTCCCGCGCCCCCGCCAATCAAATCCGATTGGGCACCGGTTATGGAGTTCAATGCCGCGGACATCTTTCAGCACTCGCCCTTTGGCGACATCCTGAATTCACTAAAGTCTCTCTCTATCAGAAGAGCCCTGGCCGGACTATGGTCAGGAAGGTTGGGATGCGGACGGCGAAGAAATTCAACGCCCACCCACCACCCACTTTGTAGCCACTATCGATGATTTAACCGACATGCTCGACTTCGACTCCGAAGACATTGACGGTATGGACGACGATGCAGGAGACAACCAAGAACCAGCACCTACAAGGCACTGGAAGGCCACCTTGTCATACGACATATACATGGTGGACATCCCAAAAGATGGGAATGGCAATGGAACAGCGGAGGATGACCCCTCCAAGAAGCAGCCCAAGCGCCGGTGTCAGCGGCGCCGCTCCAAATCCCGCCACAGCAAAAACGGTGATTCCGGCACGGGAGATAATAACATCCCGGACAGTGCCGAAGACAACCCCCTCCAGCAGGATTCAGCATAGGAGGAGGGAGAAGCCAGCCCTCATGATAGAGAGGCAGATAGAGAGGTAGAGGACGATAAGTATATGCCTCCCTCCGAAGATGAAGCAAGCCTCGACGACGATGAATGTGTCATGCCCGAGGATCCCATCGAACAAGAGCATTTCAAGCGCAGGCTTATGGCCACGGCAAGCAGCCTCAAGAAAAAGCAGCAGCAGCTTAGAGCTGACCAAGACTTGCTAGCTGACAAATGGACTGAAGTCCTTGCAGCCGAAGAGTACAAACTCGATCGCCCCTCCAAGAGCTACCCAAAACGCAGGATGCTACCCCAATTAGAGGAGGAAGCAACCAAACCTACATCACCAGCGCATGACGCGGCCGACCGGCCACCTCGTGGCCGCGACAGAGAGGCCTCTAGGCCCTCCACTAAAGCCGCACCCCGGCGTCGCTCAAAAAGTACAAAGCCATGGGGAAATGCGCCAGACTTGCGAGACATATTGGAGGACAAGGCAAGGCAAATAAGATCGATCTACGAATCGCGTGGGCGCCCCACGACACGTGATGACAACCGTCACGCCGGATACAGCAATTCCGGCTGGGCCGAACACAGTAGACAAAGCTCATTTGAGCTGCGTCGTGATATAGCCCAATACAGAGGCGCCACACACCCACTATGCTTCACAGATGAAGTAATGGATCATCAAATCCCCAAGGGTTTCAAACCCATAAACATTGAATCATACGACGGCACAACAGATCCTGCGGTTTGGATCGAGGACTATCTCCTTCACATCCACATGGCCCGCGGTGATGATCTACACGCCATCAAATACCTCCCACTCAAGCTTAAAGGACCAGCTCGGCATTGGCTCAACAGCTTGCCAGCAGAATCAATTGGTTGTCGGGAAGACCTGGAAGCCACATTCCTTGATAACTTCCAGGGCACATATGTGCGACCACCAGACGCTGATGACCTAAGCCACATAATTCAGCAGCTAGATGAATCGGCCAGACAATTCTGGACACGGTTCTTAACCAAGAAAAATCAAATCATTGACTGTCCGGATGCAGAGGCCCTTGCAGCCTTCAAACATAACATCCGCGATGAGTGGCTTGCCCGGCACCTAGGACAGGAAAAGCCGAAATCCATGGCAGCCCTCACATCTCTCATGACCCTCTTCTGCGCGGGAGAGGACAGCTGGCTAGCTCGCAGTAATAACCTGACCAAAAACCCTGGTAGTTCGGATACCAAGGACAGCAATGGCAGGTCGCGTCGCAACAAGCACAAGCGCCGCATTAACGGCAATAATGCTGAAGATACGGCAGTCAATGCCGGATTCAGAGGCTCTAAACCCGGTCAGCGGAAAAAGCCGTTCAAAGGAAATAACCAGGGCCCGTCCAATTTGGACCGAATACTCGATCGCTCGTGCCAGATACATGGCACCCCCGAAAAACCAGCCAACCACACCAACAGGAAATGTTGGGTGTTCAAGCAGGCAGGCAAGTTAAATGCCGAAAACAACAACAAGGGGCTGCACGGCGATGACGAGGAGGAGCCCTGGCCGCCGAACAATAGAGGACAGAAGGGCTTTCCCCCACAAGTGCGGACGGTGAACATGATATACGCAACCCACATACCCAAAAGGGAACGGAAGCGTGCACTAAGGGACATATACGCGATGGAGCAAGTCGCCCGAAAGTTCAAGCCGTGGTCCTCCTGCCCGATCACTTTCGATCAAAGGGACCACCCCACTAGCATCCGCCACGGCGGATTCGCCGCATTGGTTCTTGACCCAATCATTGACGGATTTCACCTCACTAGAGTCCTGATGGACGGCGGCAGCAGCCTGAACCTGCTTTACCAGGATACAGTGCGCAAAATGGGCATAGACCCCTTAAGGATTAAACCCACAAAAATGACCTTTAAAGGCGGCATACCAGGTGTAGAGGCCAACTGTACAGGCTCAATGACACTCGAAGTGGTCTTCGGATCCCCGGATAACTTCCGAAGCAAGGAATTAATCTTCGACATAGTCCCGTTCCGCAGCGGCTATCACGCACTGCTCGGACGAACCGCATTTGCAAAGTTCAATGCGGTGCCGCACTACGCATACCTCAAGCTCAAGATGCCAGGCCCTCGAGGAGTAATCACGGTCAATGGAAACACCGAACGCTCTCTCCAAATGGAGGAGCATACGGAGGCCCTCGCGGCGGAAGTATAAAGCAGCCTCTTAAGGCAATTCTCGAGTCCGACTACTAAACGTTCGGACACCGTCAAGCGCGCCTGGAGTGACCTACAACAAGACTGCCTGGCACGTTCCGAGCACGCGTAGCAATGCGGCCCCAACCCCAGCCCTCGCGAAATCGTGAGACCAGTACCACGCGTACATAACTACGCTCTGAAGATACCATGGGCATAGGGGGAGGGGCACGACCACGGCATGCCCAGAGTGCGGCTCAACCGCACCAGGGGCTCCCAATTGTGCCATTCTTTTTTTCTTATTCTCAGGACTCCGTTTTCCAGAAGCCCTGTCCGACAGTAGAATCGCCGAACTCACGATGCAACAGCCAGGGAAGCAGAAAAGCTACGTCGAGTGTCCAGGTGGTCTCTATTATGAGCAGTATACCTGTTTTACATACCATCCCGCAGCCTACCCCTGGAGGGGGACATGTTAAATAGTCCCATCCCTTGCTTATCGCACTATTTTTATCGTTCTGCTTTCATTGCAATCTCTTTTGAATAAACAATACATAGCTTCTACTTATTATTGCATTCCTTTTTTCCATAAATGTTCATCTATGACATGTTGCACCCGTACAACTTGGTACGGTCAATACACCAGGGGCTTAAGTACCCCAAAACATGGTGTGATAAGTCCGAACACTTTCACAAGTGCGGCACCCCGAACTTATAGCATTATATGCATCAGCTTCGAATCATGTCTTGGGTCAATAGTTGGGTTTGCCCGGCTCCCATGTTTTGGTACCTTACGTTCCGTTATATCCGCTAAGGTAGCGCTGGGAGAACCACTGCGATTGTGCCCTGGTTGAGCTAGGTTGAGCACCTCAGTGGAGAAAGCTAAAACTGACCGTCATGATAGGGCGAGAGCCGGTCGCTGTTCGAGAGGTTTTTCGGGTCCCTAAAGACTCATGCCGCTTAGAGCGAGGAGTCGGCATTGTCCGGCCAAGGCGTGGATAGCGCCCTGAACTCGGTCTTTCGAATACCAGGGGCTTCGCCGAAATTTAAAATTATATAATTCTATGGCTAAGTGAGAGTGTTCAAGCATTATAGTCTGGTTGCCTCGTTCGTCGTGTTGAACGCCTCCCTCGAAGGACCCAAGAATGGGAACAAGAGCGCTCAAGTTTATCCCGAACACCCCAGCACTTGGGGCATGGGGGCTGAAGCCAATGACTCACCATCTCTCAAATTTGATAAACGGCTGCACAGAAGGTAATATTTTAAATCAACAAGCGTTTCTTAGCGCATATGAACAAAGTTTTCAGCGTACAGGATAACAAATGCGAGTCTACTCAAAAATTACATCTTTGGAGCATTCACCCGCTATAAGGCGGGCACCCTTCAGGATGCCTTCATAGTACATCTCGGGCTTGCGATACTCCTTGCCCGGCGGTGGCGCGTCCTTCACAAGCTTCTCGGCGTCCATCTTGCCCCAGTGCACTTTAGCACAGGCAAGGGCCCGACAGGCACCTTCAATGCAGACGGAGCGCTTGATGACTTCAATCCATGGACAGGCATCCACCAGCCGCCGCACCAGGCCGAAGTAGCTCCTAGGCATGGCTTCTTTAGGCCACAGCCGAACTATGAGGCCCTTCATGGCCTGTTCGGCCACCTTGTGGAGCTCGACCAGTTGCTTCAGCTGGTCGCTCAGGGGCACCGGATGTCCGGCCTCAACATATTGAGACCAGAACAACTTTTCCGTCGAGCTCCCCTCCTCGGCTCGGTAGAACGCGGCAGCATCGGACACACTACGGGGTAGATCTGCGAACGCTCCTGGAGAGCTCCAGATTCGGGTAAGTAACAGATAATTCACTTTTACATGCTTGCTTTGCATATAGAATGCCTTACCTGCCGCTATCTTTTTTATCGCCTCAATCTCCTGGAGGGCCTTCTGGGCTTTGGCCTTATCGGCTTTGGCACTCTCAAGAGCCAAGGCGAGCTCGGACTCTCGATTCTTCGAGTCACGCTCCAAACTCTCGTGTTTTTCCACGAGAGCCTGGAGCTCTTGCCGCACCTCTGCCACCCACGCCTCCTGCTTCTCTCGCTCGGTGCGCTCCGCGGCCGCACTGCTTTCGGCCTTGGACACCGCTTCCTTCAGGGTCGCCACCTCGTTCGTGGATCCTGCAATACTCACATTATTCTTGTCATTTTTTGCAACCAAATCCTTTCTATAAGGTATTGCTTTAATAAGGTATTACTTACCTTCCTTGTCCTCGAGCTGCTTCTTGGCAAGGCCGAGCTCGTTCTCGGACCGCTCGAGGCTCTCCTTCAATGCATTGACCTCCACAGTCAGTGCGGCAGAGGTCAGCAGCGCAGCCTGCATTCCCATATTGACATATTTATGTTAGACTCCTGCGTATATCTTTTTAGATCCTCAGCTCGGCTTTTCTTTCCGAACACCGAACTAAGCATCAGGGGCTACTGTCTATGCGGTAATATTCTTACATATCTTAAAAACTTACCTCAAAGCATGTTAGAAGGCTGGTACAGGCTTCAGTCAGCCCGCTCTTGGCGGACTGAACTTTCTGGATCACCGCACTCATGATAGTGCGGTGCTCCTCGTTGATGGAGGCACCGATAAGCGCCTCCAGCAAGCTGTCCGGTGCCTCCGGTTGGACGGAGGCCACCGGCGTCGCAGTCTCTCCCTTCTTACGAAGGGGCCGCCTGCCGGACTTTGAAACCACTGTAGGTTCCGGTACGGAGTCCAGCACAGGGCCAGAATTAGAGCCCTCTGGGGTTTTGCCCCCTTTGCGCCTGGAGTCCGGGAGATCGCCTTGAGGCGCCTCCAGGACCACCTCCTCCTGGCCGGGCCCCTTTTGGGACGCCACCTTGGCGTCATCAGCAGCGCGAGGAGAGGAGGCGGCCGGAAGTGAAGTGCTATTCACGTCCTACGGAGCCAGGGAGCCGCTCATTGAAATGTCGAGCCCGGCCTTGGGCGGGCTACAGGGTTGTATTTGGCGTTAGGAGATTCTATGCGACAAATGAAACGCCATGAATTATTCTGGTATTCGGACACTTACGATGTCGCCAGGGGCTAAGCCCTCAGTGGCCACTCCTCTTCGCCATCGTCGGCATTGGTGGAGTAGTCCGGAGGAAGGGTCCTTCCCTTCTTGGACCCTCCGGCCTCCCCGATTGGGGAGGCCTTCCTTTTCTTCTCTTCCCCCGCTGGGGGAGAAGCCTCTTTTTTCTCCTCCTCGTCTTCACGGGAGGAGTCCGCCTCGGAGTCATCGGACGATGAGTCCGATAACACCTAACGCCGGGAACTCTTTCGGGTTCCCGTGGCCTTCTTATCCGGCACCACGTGAGGTGCTGGAACCAGCAGTCCCGTTAATCGGGCGTCCGCTGGGTCTTCTGGTAAGTGAGCCGGACAGTTAACCTGCCCGGACTTCTTCTGCCAGGACTGTCAAAGGTAAGGGAGTTTAGATCCCGCATAGAGTCAAACTATGAAAAACAAGTCTCCTGTAAAGGGTAAAATAGCTTACCTCGCCGGCTTGACGCTGCGAGCTGAATCCGCGATCTTCGGTAGCGGACGCGGGAGCCTCGGCGCCCTTGAACAACACCTTCCAGGCATCTTCATACATAGTGTCGAAGAGCCTGCTCAAGGTTTGGTGCTGTGCCGGATCAAAATCCCACAAGTTGGAGGCCCGTTGTTGGCACTGGAGGATCTGGCGGATGAGCATGACCTGGACTACGTTGATGAGCTTGATCTTCTTGTTCACAAGGTTTTGGACGCAGGTTTGGAGTCCGGTCAGCTCTTCCAAATCACCCCATGTCAGGTCCTTCTCTTTCTAGGAGGTGAGCCATGTGGGGATGCCAGATCGGAATTCGGGGGCCGCTGCCCATTCAGGGTCACGCGGCTCGGTGATGTAGAACCACCCCAATTGCCACCCTTTGATGGTTTCCATGAAGGAGCCCTCGAGCCATATGACGTTGGGCATCTTGCCCACCATGGTGCCTCCGCACTCCGCCTGCTGGCCACCCACTACCTTCGGCTTGACATTGAAGGTCTTCAGCCATAAGCCAAAGTGGGGCTTGATGCGGAGGAAGGCCTCGCACACAACGATAAATGCTGAGATGTTGAGGATGAAATTCGGGGCCAGATCATGGAAACCCAGGCTGTAGTAGAACATGAGCCCCCAGACAAATGGTTGGAGTGGGAAGCCCAGTCCATGGAGGAAATGGGGAAGGAACACCACCCTCTCATGGGGCCTGGGGGTGGGGACGAGCTGCCCCTCGTCTGGAAGCCAGTGCGCAATGTCGTTGTGCAGGTATCCGGCTTTCCTCAACTTTTTGATGTGCCCCTCCATGACGGAGGAGGCCATCCACTTGCCTCCCGCTCCGGACATGGCTGGGGAAGGTTGAGGCGAGATGTGCGGACTTGGGCGCTGGAGCTCGAGTGCGCGGAAATGGATAAGCAAAGGAGGAAGAAGGCGTAGGTAAAAAAGGTGGATCCTTATCCCCTTATATGGACGAATGAAACTATGCGTCCCCACCAGCCTGGTAAAACTCGCTTATCTCCCAAGCGCCATAATCAATGGCGCGGTTGGGACACCCACGCCCGTATTGATGAGAATCCCGGAATAAGGGGGCACGATCTCCGCTTTGATAAGACGTGCCAAGGAAACCGCCTCGCTAAACCGCTGAGGTGGGGCAGTAAAAACGATTCCAATAAAGGCTTGGCCGTGGTGTGACGTCACACCGCAGAATACGTCAGTAGATTGAATTTGTGTAAAATTATTCTCTCTACGATGGTCTGTGGAACTTATTTTGCAGAGCCGGACACTATCCTTGTGTTCAAAATTTTCTATGAAGTATTCGGAGGAGGAACCCGCCTTGCAATGCCGAAGACAATATGCGCACCGGACTCATCGTCATTGAAGCCTGGTTCAGGGGCTACTGAGGGAGTCTTGGATTAGGGGGTGTCCGGATAGTCGAACTATCACCGTTGGCCGGACTCCTGGACTATGAAGATACAAGATTGAAGACTTCGTCCCGTGTCCAGATGGGACTTTCCTTGGCGTAGAAGGCAAGCTTGGCGATACGGTTATGTAGATCTCCTACCATTGTAACTGACTCTGTGTAACCCTAGCCCTCTCTAGTGTCTATATAAACCGGAGGGTTTTAGTCCGTAGGACGAATAACAATCATACCATAGGCTAGCTTCTAGGGTTTAGCCTCTTTGATCTCGTGGTAGATCTACTCTTGTACTACCCATATCATCAATATTAATCAAGCAGGAGTAGGGTTTTACCTCCACCGAGAGGGCCCGGACTTGGGTAAGAATATTGTGTCCCTTGTCTCCTGTTACCATCCGCCTAGACGCATAGTTCGGGACCCCCTACCCGAGATCCACCGGTTTTGACACCGACAGTATACCTTCTACCTCAGATCTGAAGGCAAGATCTTTGTTGCCAAGAACAGATCCTTTCTGGAGAAAGAGTTTCACTCGAAAGAAGTAAGTGGGAGGAACTTGATGAAGTACTGCCTCTTGAACCGAAAAGTAGCGCAGCTCAGGAAGATGTTTCTGTGGTGCCTGCACCGAGTAGAGAGGAAGTTAATGATGATGATCAAGGAACTTCGGATCAAGTTGCTACTGAACTTTGTAGGTCCACAAGGGCATGTTCTGCACCACAGTGGTACGGCAACCCTGTCCTGGAAATCATGTTGTTAGACAACGGTGAACCTTCGAACTATGAAGAAGCGATGGTGGGCCTGGATTCCAACAAATGGCTTGAAGACTTGAAATCCGAGATAGGATCCATGTATGAAAACAAAGTATGGACTTTGACAAACTTGCCCGATGATCAGCAAGCCATAGAAAATAAATGGATCTTTAAGAAGAAGACTGGCGCGGATGGTATTGTGACCGTCTATAAGGCTCGGCTTGTCGCTAAGGGTTATCGACAAGTTCAAGGGGTTGACTATGATGAGAGCTTCTCACCTGTAGCGAAGCTGAAGTCCGTCCGAATCATGTTAGTATTTGCCACATTCTATGATTATGAGATATGGCAAATGGACGTCAAAATGGCATTCCTTAATGGTTTCCTTAAGGAAGAATTGTATATGATGCAGTCGGAAGGTTTTGTCGATCCTAAGAATGCTGACAAGGTGTGCAAGCTCCAACGCTCCATCTATGGGCTGGTGCAAGCATCTCGGAGTTGGAACATTCGCTTTAATGAAATGATCAAAGCGTTTGGTTTATGCAGACTTATGGAGAAGCCTGTGTTTACAAGAAAGTGAGTGGGAGCTCTGTAGCATTTCTCATATTATATGTGGATGACATACTATTTATGGGAAATGATATAGAACTTTTGGAAAGCATAAAGGCCTACTTGAATAAGTGTTTTTCAATGAAGGACCTTGGAGAAGCTGCTTACATATTAGGCATCAAAATCTACAGAGATAGATCGAGACACCTCATCGATCTTTCACAAAGCACATACCTTGATAAGATATTGAAGAAGTTCAATATGGATTAGTCCAAGAAGGGGTTCTTTCTTGTATTGCAAGGTGTGAAATTGAGCACGTCTCAATGCTCGACCTCGGCAGAAGATAGATAAAAGATGAGTGTCATCCCCTATGCCTCAGCCATAGGGTCTATTACGTATGCCATGTTGTGTACCATACCTGATGTGAACCTTGCCGTAAGTTTGGTAGGGAGGTACGAAAGTAATCCCGGCAAGGAACACTAGACAGCGGTCAAGAATATCCTGAAGTACCTGAAAAGGACTAAGGATATGTTTCTCGTTTATGGAGGTGACGAAGAGCTCGTCGTAAAGGGTTACGTCGATGCTAGCTTCGACACAGATCTGGATGACTCCAAGTCACAAACCGGATACATGTATATTTTGAATGGTGGGGCGGTCAGCTGGTGCAGTTGCAAGCAAAGCGTCGTGGTGGGATCTACATGTGAAGCGGAGTACATGGCAGCCTCGGAGGCAGCACATGAAGCAATCTGGATGAAGGAGTTCATTACCGACCTATGAGTTATTCCCAATGCGTCAGGCCCAATGACTCTCTTCTGTGACAACACTGGAGCTATTGCCCTTGCCAAGGAGCCCAGGTTTCACAAGAAGACCAGGCATATCAAGCGTCGCTTCAACTCCATTCGTGAAAATGTTCAAGATGGAGACACATATATTTGTAAAGTGCATACGGATCTGAATGTCGCAGATCCGTTGACTAAACCTCTTCCACGAGCAAAACATGATCAACACCAGAACTCTATGGGTGTTTGATTCATCACAATGTAACTAGATTATTGACTCTAGTGCAAGTGGGAGACTGTTGGAAATATGCCCTAGAGGCAATAATAAAATGGTTATTATTATATTTCCTTGTTCATGATAATTGTCTGTTGTTCATGCTATAATTGTATTAACCAGAAACCGTAATACATGTGTGAATACATAGACCACAACATGTCCCTAGTGAGGCTCTAGTTGACTAGCTCGTTGATCAATAGATGGTTATGGTTTCTTGACTATGGACATTGGATGTCATTTATAACGGGATCACATCATTAGAAGAATGATGTGATGGACAAGACCCAATCCTAAGCATACCACAAGATCGTGTAGCTCGTTTGCTAAGAGCTTTTCTGATGTCAAGTATCATTTACTTAAACCATGAGATTGTGCAACTCCTGGACACCGTAGGAATGCTTTGGGTGTACCAAATGTCACAACGTAATTGGGTGGCTATAAAGGTGCACTATAGGTATCTCTGAAAGTGTCTGTTGCGTTGGCACGAATCGAGACTGGGATTTGTCACACCGTATGACGGAGAGGTATCTCTGGGCCCACTCGGTAATGCGTCATCATAATGAGCTCAATGTGACTAAGGAGTTAGTCACGGGATCATGCATTACGGAACAAGTAAAGAGACTTGCCAGCAACGAGATTGAACGAGGTATTGGGATACCGACGATCGAATATCGGGCAAGTAACATACCGGTGGACAAAGGGAATTGTATACGGGATTGATTGAATCCCCGACATCGTGGTTCATCCAATGAGATCATCGTGGAACATGTGGGAGCCAACATGGGTATCCAGATCCCGCTGTTGGTTATTGACCTGAGAGCCATCTCGGTCATGTCTGCATGTCTCCCGAACCCGTAGGGTCTACACACTTAAGGTTCGGTGACGCTAGGGTTATTAGGAAGACTTGTATGTGAATACCGAATGTTGTTCGGAGTCTCGGATGAGATCCCGGGCGTCACGAGGAGTTCCGGAAGGGTCCGGAGGTAAAGATTTATATATGGGAAGTTGTCAAACGGACACCGGAAAGTTTCGGGGGCATATCGGTATTGTACCGGGGCCACCGAAGGGTTCCGGGGGTCCACCGGGAAGGGCCACCCCTCCCGGGGGGCCACATGGGCTGCGTGGGGCAGGAGCCAGCCCCTGGAGGGCTGGGCGCCCCCCCCCCTTGGGCGCATGCGCCTAGGGTTGGGGGGGGGGAACCCTAGAGGGGGCGCCTCCCTTGCTTGAGGGGCAAGTCCCCCCTCCCTGGCCACCGGCCCCCTCTAGATCCCATCTAGAGGGGTCGGCCCCCGTTGTTAGTTATTGGCCGTAGAGATGTCTCTGTCATGTCTGCATGATTCCCGAACCCGTAGGGTCTACACACTTAAGGTTTGGTGATGCTAGAGTTGTTATGGGAAATAGTATGTGGTTACCGAATGTTGTTCGAAGTTCCGGATGAGATCCCGGATGTCACAAGGAGTTCCGAAATGGTTTGGAGATGAAGATTTATATATGGGAAGTCCTTATTCGGTCGCCGGAAGTGTTTGAGGGTTTACCGGTATTGTACTGGGACCACCGAAGGGGTTCCGGGAGTCCACCGGGAGGGTCCACCTACCCTGAAGGGCCCTATGGGCTGAATATGGAGGGGAACCAGCACCTAGGTGGGTTGGGCGCCAACTCCACCCTAGGGCCCATGCGCCTAGGGTTGGGGGAAACCCTATGGGGGGCGCCCCCCACCTAGCTTGGGGGGCAAGCCTCCCCCTTGGCCACCCCCCTCTAGATGCATCTAGAGGTGGCCGGCCCCCTCTCCCTT
>NC_041393.1:134476242-134548539 GCF_002162155.2 Triticum dicoccoides | reverse complement strand
CCCTTCCCCTGGAGCAGCCCCTCCCTCCCGCTCTCTCGTTGCTAGCATCTCCTAGATTGATCTTGGTGAAACGTAGGAATTTTTTTGAATTCTTACTATGTTCCCCAACAGCCCGGGTCAAGGTAGAGAAGAGTCTGTCCGTCGAGGAATCGGCGGTGGAGTACCAACGCGAGCTCTAGCGCAGCCACTACTACGAGTACTACAACCTTGAGGGTGGCGCCGAGGACGAGGACGAGGACACGGTCGACTTCAGCAGGGGGATGCTGAGTCCACCAACGGCGGCATGTCGCCAGGACAAGTCATCGACATTTCATCTCACACCGGCGATGCATAGGCCGGCGTGGCGACGGATTTGTTAAAATTATTCATACTTAGGCTTTGGTTTTAATGCTGGTCTTTTGTTAGAGCAATGTTTAGGTGAACTGTCTCTGTTTAATTACTAAAATTGCTCGACTCAGTAACTCTGGTTTGTGTGTTGTACGCTCTTTTGCATGCCCAAATTAGCAAGCAATGTTAAATTATGCAATGACGTACGTGGGGAAATTTCCAACAAAATTTCAATTGTCAAACTCATCCCATGAGCATTAAGCAGAAGAATCATTCGCGATGCACACTATTGTTCAAAGTGGTGTCCGACGGCACCGTGCACAAAGTTTGCCTCCACATTTCGAAATTTTTGGCCTACCACCGAAATATCTACCCTCCCCCCATCCCCTTTTCTCCCCGACCACAAGTCACATTTCCCCTGTTTCCCCCTTCCTTCCTTCCTAAGCTATAGTCGCTTCCTAGCTTGCTTACTCGCTCTTGCCGTCTCGCATCCTACCGCTAGGGTCGCCATGGTCATCTTCAAAGACCTTTCAAGTGGTTCCTCCTCCGACGACGACTCCACCACCCCGGGTATGCCTCTCTTCTTTCTCTCGGGCTATGACTTTGAATGAAGGATTTTTACCCGGCGGTCGATTTGAGTCATTTCTTCCTCTTGTAGTTCCCTAGGACCTTCAGTTGCAATGAATGGAGCGGGGTGGCTGAAGATTTGTCTGCTCATTGTCACCATCAATCTCTATGCGTGAAGCTAGTTGCGTTTGAATCTGTGGACAGTGGGAGGAAGGTTCTGGCATGTGCAGAGAAGGTTAGATCCTCTTTCGTTGTTACAAATCATTTGTTAGATGTGATTCAGACACTGTCATGGTCCCAACCCATTCATACCACACCTTCAACCAAGCGCATCCTAACACAGTGTCACAGTTTGTACCTAGTATCTAAAAATGTTGCCATCTCATTAGCGGTGTTGTCGTGGAATTGTCACGGCAGATGTCCTCTTGCAAGGACTTAATCTTGGAGCCATCGCAACTAAGAAGCTTAAAGGGGTTAATTCGGGACAAGGGACACGAGAGATTATACTAGTTCGGCCCCTTATGGTGAAGGTAAGGCCTACGTCTAGTTGGGTTGGTATTGCTTGATGTTTCGATGAGAAGGGAGCGAGATACGCTATGCCCGGTTCTCGAGGTGTTGTTTCTTGCCCTAAACCGCCAGCGGGTCCTCCCCTTATATACACGGGTGGACGCCCTGCGGCCTACAGAGTCCCGGCCGGCTCATAGACAGTGTCTGGCTCGGTGACTAGTTAATTCTACCTTATGTTACAAGTCATGTCATCATGGCGGTTTACCACTATGGGCCTTAAGCCGCCTGTGGGCCTTAGACCCTTTATTGAACTGACATCTTCATGCTTGGTCTTGGGCTTCTTTCTGATGAGTCTTCTTTGCGTAACCCGGCCCCTCCTGGGCGCTTACACAAATAGTTATATCCCCAACATTAGGCCCCAGATTGATTTGAACCGGTTCATGTCAATCTTAAAATACCTTAAAAAATAAACCTTCAGCCTTCTGCGTGTGCAAAGGTTTTTTTAACCCGCCATGACATCACCTTCTGGATCTGCGTTAACCCGTCGTGACGTCATCTTTACTTAAATTCATATTTTACTCCGCCATATCTTCCAACAGATCTTTGCTTTTACTGACTGTTTCGAAAACCGAGGCGTCGGGGCTGCTGGATAATGATGTTTGGTCAACCTTGCTTGCTTCCGGCAATTTAAGAAAATTTAACTGCCTTTGATACTTGTGGCGGCTTAAATACCACTGAATAATTACCCATATATCATTAGGCCCCTTCTTAAGCCGTTGTTTCGAATAATTTCACGATGTCCTCCTCCGGGTTACATGTTGAACCAGAAATTTTTCTTTTGTCATAGGTTTCAATTTGCCTAATGGCACCCAAGGCTTCCAAACCTTCGGTGACCTGTAACTAGGTCAAGTACGTCGTTACAGAAAGCACTTTGTCCGATTTTGTGAAATCCGGCCATCTTCCCAAGAAGGAGGTCATGTCTTATCGTGCTCCTAACCCGTCAGAGGAGAAGCCTCACCCAAGGAGGGGGAGGTGATCGTGTTTACTGATCACATGAACCGAGGCTTCGCTCCACCCAGTTCAAAATTCTTCAGGGATGTTTTGCATTTCTTTGATCTCAGGCCTCAAGACATCGGGCCCAATTCCGTGTCAAATATTTGCAACTTCCAAGTCTTCTACGAGGTGTACCTTGGAGAAGAACCCAACTTACTTTTATTCAGAGAATTGTTTTACTTAAACTAGCAGAACGAACGCGCCAACGGGCCGAGTCTGGAACTTGGTGGCATCTCGATTCAGCGGCGGAGAGACTGCCTTTTTCCTTATGCTGAACTGCCGAGTCATCCAAAAGATTGGAATCAGACGTGGTTCTACTGCCAGGACACTTCTTCGGCTGAGGAAAATCCTCTGCCCGGCTTCCGCGCCTTGCGCCTTGAATCCAACCACCCGCTGCCGGATAAACTGACTGCTGTTGAACGTCTGCCACTCGCTCCCACCATTAGTAAAATCAAAGCTCTTTTGGGAAATGGCTTAAATGGCATTGACCTGGTCCGAGTCTGGGTCACTTGGCGAGTGATTCCGTTAAGCCGCCGCCCCGGCTTAATGTGCACTTACTCAGGCGAGAAGAATGACCCACAGCGTCATAGTCCCGACAACTTACCAGATGATGTGGTGGAGGCTACAACCCAGTCGTTTTTGAAAGAGGGCACAGTGACTAGTAATGCCTTTGGCTTACTTCCTTTCTGCAAGAAGAACCTGGCCCCCGCAGTGAGTCATCAACCTCAATGAATACTCTTTACTATATTACACCTTGCTTTTAATCATAACCCCTTATCATTTTTCACAGGCCGATGATAACTTATAGAAGGTCAAGTATAACCATGAGGCGGCCAAACAAGCCAGAGCGGCAAAAAGAGCCGAAAGGAAAGCCGCCAAGACTGGGACTTTGAAGAAGAGGAAGCCAATCACTTCAGATATGTTTAAACTTGACGATACTGATGATGATGAAGAAGAGGTAACTTCTAACTCCCTTGACTCTTTTTCATCACCTTACTGACATTAAATCTTTCCAGGAAGACACAGGGAACAGCCAAGCCGTCGAGGAAGAGGTAACTATAATCTCCTCCGACTCCGAGCCCCTGCCGCGTCAGAAAATTCGAAGAGTAACCCGGAAAGTAAGATTTTCACATCCTTTGGCTTACCAAGATCCTCAATTTCTTTTGAAGCAACAGCAATTTGAAAGCCGGAGGCAAACCCGGACCAGCAAGGACGTAGAGCTCTCCTCCGGCTTACCTGACGTAACCAGGAAACATCAGACTGAGGTTATCTCCGATTTACGTTCTGTTTTACCTTTGGCGGGTTTAATTCGTCAACCTCTCAATTCATCTGACTCCAATTATCAGGATACCTCTCCTTCCTCCAGCGAGTCTATGCAATCTAACATGTCGGCTTTCGAAACTGCCCCTGTGTAATGTAATTTTGTTTACCTTATGCTTTACCTTACTCATGCTTTTGTACTCATCCTTCAGCCTTTGTCCACAGCGTGCAAGTTAAACCCAGTAAGAGGGCAAAAAAGAGTAAGCCATCCCAAGACCCGGTCGCGATTGAACCGGAACTTGGCACGGCTGCTCCTGACAGTTCTACCCATCAGCCGCCGCCTGAACCAGCCTATGACATTCCAGCACCAACCTCTGATCCACCCGCCGAAGATACTCTCAACAGCTCTGATAACCTGGAAGATCCTAGCCCGACCAAGACAATTGATCCGGAAGTTGAGATTCTGAAGACTCACTTTGTTGAGCCGGGGCAGCCCACTGTCCTTGCCAAGTGCTCTGCCAAGGAGGAGCTTCTGGAACACCGAAAGGCCAAGCTAGACATTGCTGATTATACTCATTTAAGCATTGGAGAGATAGTCTCTGGCTATCTCAATCAAGTACATAGTAGCCGTGACCTTGAAATTGACATGGTGAAGCAAATACAGCAAAAATCTGAGGTATAACTTACGCTACTTTTCTTAAGAGTACTTACTATATCAGCCCCCAAGTCTATTGCTTATGAATAAATATGCTGTAGACTTAGAAAACTGCTTAGCACTGCTTTGTCCGGTTTAGAAAGAAGATATTTAACCTGGTTGTAACATGATACCTTAAACTTGCGATACACATTAGCCCCCAAGTGTCAAGTATCTTTGCTTGCAAAGTGCTTGGGACTAAATTTCCATGAACCGGCATTGTAAGTTAAAATTCTTCAGCATACATTAGCCCCCAAGTGTCAAGTATCTTTGCTTGCAAAGTGCTTGGGACTTAATGTTATCTTACCATGATTCTGACTATAACCCGACACCAATGCAGGCCACCATAAGTCAATTTGAGTCAGAGGTTGCTGACCTGAAGAGCCGTCTGGCAGCTCAAGAACTTGAAATTCAAAAGGCCAACTCCAAATTTGAATTCAGCGTCTCTGAACAAGAGAAGTTGAAGAAGAATTTTGAGGTGGAGAAGAAAATCTGGGCTGATGAAAAGGCTTCATTGGTGACCCGGGCCGAGACGGCAGAGGCATTACTTGCAGAAGCAACAGCGGAGCTGTCCGGCTTAAAGCGCTAGATATCTCAAATGGTCTCAGCAATCTTTGGTAAGTTACTCATATAAATTTTAAACTTTGCAAACCTTCTTTCAATGATTACTTCAATTGTCATCTCCGGCTCATCTTATGTTTAATAATGCAGGCCCTAGGAGCACAAACCTTAAGCAGAACATGTTGATCAAGCTGAAGGCGGTTTATACTCTGGTGGAACAGCTCTACAGCGGGTCACAACGTGCTTTGGCCATTGTAGCTTTATCAAATGACATTCCTCACCTTCTGCAAGACGTGTTGAAGCGGCTTGCTGTACTACCTCAACGGGTCCAAGATCTAAGGCGGGCGTCCGCAAGAGCCGGGGCCATAGCCGCGTTGAGCCGGGCGAAAGCATGGATTCCAGAACTAGACCCGGCCGACCTCGCTCTTGGATACCCGAGTTTGAAAGAGGATGGGACCGTATTTGATGAACATAATTTCACCGCCTACGTCAAAGATATACGCCCCGTGGCTACTCTTATTGGGAACGATACTGATCTTACCAAATATCAGTCGGGTTATGACAGCGAGAATCGGAGAATCCCAATGCCTCTTTATGATGACGTCAGCCTGATCCCTCCAATCTGTAAGCATACCTTTGCCCCTGAAGTCGACCCAGCCGGTTTAATAGATGACGAAGCTGAGTTTGAAGCCTTGAGTGGCATTGACTAGGCATCGTCCACCTTCCAGGACAGGGCAGCCGACGGAGAGGCGGAGAAGGATAACCCGGATTCTTCAAGCCAACCAAATGAGTGAACCACCAGGCATTTATGACTTTGTGAAAACAATGCTTCATTATTCAGACTCGGGGAGTCTTGTAATAGGGTAGAAAAACCTCTCAATTTTTGTCATGCCTTCGCACATGTTTATGGCGCTTAACACTTTCGTAAGCTGACATCGCTATATATTTCCAGCTTATGTTGATCTTTTATTTCCTTGATGTTAAAATTTTGCTTGCCTTATCCTGCATATAAAACAAGCATAATTCCCTTGGCGATTTATCGCATCGAGGGTCACATAAAGGTATTGATAACCCGGAGTGCGAACCAAAACATCATATAAAAGCCGGTTTATGATTATATTTGTTTAAACATAATCACAATAGCATACCTGCGATCCTTTTGGTAATCTCGCCGGTTTATGTGACCTAAAACACGAGGGTAAGTTTAACTCCTGAAAGTTGGCACATATGATGTTCACCTAGCCCTTAACAACTAAAGTGACCAATATTAAACCGGTGGAACGAGAACCCCATAGTATTTTCGAGAAAAGGCCTCACGATAGTCAAACATTTACACTTACAAAGTATGATAAATAATAAACAAAATTTAAAAGGCCTTTGATTCGAATACGATCAGTGAACCTTTCCAAAGGGGTTAAGCTAAGATTCGAATACGATCATATAGCCCCCAGTGGCTTTGGCGATGCCGATCAAGTGGGTATCGACAGCTATGTTCTCTTTGGTTCGAATATGACCTATGTTTGAATAGGAAGCCCCCAAGTGACCATAAGAGTTGTTTAATGACGCTGATTCGAATACGATCCACGTCAGACCCAAAGGGGTTAAGCTATGATTCAAATATGATCAAGAAGCCCCCAAGTGGGTTTAGCAGTATGCCGATCAAGTGGGTATCGAAAACTGTGTTCTCTTTGGTTCGAATACGACCTACGTTTGAACAGGAAGCCCCCAAGTGATCATGGCTAGATTCAGATATGATCATAAGCCGGACCAAAGGGAAAGTCGGATTCAGATATGATCTGCTCCCTGTCGGTTGTTTCCACCACCTGATAAAGAAGACATATAAACCTTTGAGGGTAAAAAGGACAGAGGTCCTGCTTTATTGCTTTATATAATATATACATCATCAGAATATATACATCTTGAGAGCCGGTGGCTCAAGTATAATAAGGCCGAAGATGGGCGATATTCCACGTCCGGCGGGTCTCCTCCTCTGACTTACGTGAGTCTTTGTGCTCTCGAATATCGATAAGGTAGTATGACCCGTTGTTCAGATTCTTGCTGACCACAAAGGGTCCTTCCCAAGGAGGGGATAGCTTGTGCATATTAGACTGATCCTGGATGAACCGGAGCACTAAGTCGCCTTCCTGAAAGGTTCCGCTTCTAACCTGGCGGTTGTGATAGCGGCGCAGGTCTTGCTGGTAAATCGCCGAGCGGGCTATTGCCAAGTCTCGCTCCTCATCCAACAAGTCAAGTGCATCCTGATGAGCTTTTTCGTTATCAGCCTCAACGTAAGCCGCCACGTGGGGTGAATCGTGCCGGATGTCACTTGGCAGGACTGCCTCTGCTCCATACACCATGAAGAAAGGTGTGTAACCTGTAGATCTGTTAGGCGTAGTGTTGATGCTCCACAGTATAGAGGGTAACTCCTCCACCCAACAACCCAGAGTCCGCTGTAAGTGGACCAAGAGCCAGGGTTTGATACCCTTAAGGATCTCCTGATTAGCTCTTTCTGCTTGACCATTGGATTGTGGATGAGCAACAGCCGAAACATCAAGCCGGATATGTTCTCGTTGACAGAACTCTTCCATGGCACCCTTGGAGAGATTAGTGCCATTATCAGTTATGATGCTGTGTGGAAAACCAAAACGAAAGATCACCTTTTTCATGAACTGAACCGCCGTGGCTGCATCACACTTACAGACCGGCTCTGCCTCAACCCACTTTGTAAACTTATCCACTGCCACGAGGAGGTGTGTCTTTTTATCCTTAGACCTCTTGAAAGGTCCAACCATGTCAAGCCCCCAGACTGCAAACAACCAAGTAATTGGAATCATCCTCAACTCTTGAGCCGGCACATGAGCTCGTCGTGAGAATTTTTGACATCCGTCACATTTGCTGACTAGATCCTCCGCATCAGCATGAGACGTCAGCCAATAGAAACCATGACGAAAAGCCTTGGCCACAAGAGATTTTGAGTCGGCATGATGACCACAATCCCCTTCATGGATCTCACGAAGTATCTCCTGACCCTCCGCAGGCGACACACAACATTGAAACACCCCAGTGACACTGCGGTGATGTAACTCGCCATGAACAATCGTCATAGATTTGGTCTGCCTAATGATTTGTCTCACCAAGGTCTCATCCTCAGGCAACTCTCCTCGGGTCATATAGGAAAAATATGGCACTGTCCAATCCGGGATGATGTGAAGAGCTGCCACCAGCTGTGCCTCCGGGTCCGGCACTGCTAGTTCTTCCTCTGTAGGTACCTTGAAAGAAGGATTATGCAAAATGTCGAGAAAGGTGTTAGGCGGCACCGGCTTACGCTGAGATCCCAGCCGGCTTAAAGCATCAGCCGCCTCATTCTTTCTTCGATCAATGTGGTCCACTTGATAACCTTTGAAGTGCCCAGCCACAGCATCAACTTCACGACGGTAAGCCGCCATAAGGGGATCCTTGGAGTCCCACTTGCCTGACACCTGTTGAACCACGAGATCTGAGTCGCCCAAGCACCTTACCCGGCTCAAATTCATCTCTTCGGCCATCCGGAGACCATGGAGTAAGGCCTCGTACTCAGCTTCATTGTTAGTACAAGGAAATATAAGCCGGAGCACATAACAAAATTTGTCACCTCGAGGGGAAGTTAAAACAACTCCAGCCCTGAGCCTTCTAATTTCCTGGACCCATCAAAGTGAATAGTCCAATATGTATGATCTGGCTTCTCCTTAGGTGCCTGTAACTCTGTCCAATCATTGATAAAATCCACCAGGGCTTGAGACTTGATAGTAGTCCGAGGCATGTATTTCAAACCATGAGGCCCAAGCTCAATGGCCCACTTGGCGACTCGTCCTGTGGCCTCCATGTTTTGGATGATGTCTCCCAAGGGGGCAGAACTTACCACAGTTATAGGATGACTTTGGAAGTACTGCTTCAGCTTCCGGCTTGCCATAAACACTCCGTAAACAAGTTTCTGCCAATGTGGATACCTTTGTTTAGACTCAATGAGCACCTCACTGATGTAGTAAACCGGCCGTTGAACCAGATGCTCCTTGCCAGCCTCCTTACGCTCCACCACAATGGCAACACTGACGGCTCGTGAATTAGCAGCCACATATAATAGCAACGGCTCTTTATCAATGGGAGCCGCAAGGACCGGTGGCTCAGAAAACTGTCTCTTTAAATCTTCAAAGACAGTATCAGCAGCATCACTCCAGACAAAAGTGTCCGTTTTCTTCATCATCTGATACAGCGGTAGGGACTTCTCACCTAACCGGCTTATGAACCGGCTTAAAGCAGCAACACGACCTGCCAGCCACTGAACATCATTGATGCACGCCGGTTTAGCCAGAGAGGTAATCGCCTTGATCTTCTCTGAATTAACTTCAATGCCTCTGTTTGAGACCAGAAAACCCAAGAGCTTGCCTGCACGTACACCAAATACACACTTGGCCGGGTTAAGCATCATCTTATAAACCCGGAGATTATCAAAGGTCTCTTTTAAATCAGATATCAAGGTTTCCTTCTCTCTGGACTTCACCACAATGTCATCCACATAAGCGTGAACATTGCACCCAATTTGATCGTGGAGACAATTCTGTACACATCACTGATAAGTTGCCTGGGCACTCTTGAGCCCAAATGGCATAGATACATAACAGAAGGCTCCAAACAGAGTGATGAAAGCCGTCTTCTCCTGGTCCTTAACTGCCATTTTGATCTGATGATAACCAGAGTAAGCATCCAAAAAGCTCAAATGCTCGCAGCCCGTCGTAGCATCAATGATTTGATCAATATGGGGGAGAGCAAAGGGATCAGCCGGACAAGCTTTATTTAAGTCCGTGTAATCCACACACATCCGCCAGGTGTCGTTCTTCTTAAGCATGAGCACCGGGTTAGCCAACCACTCCGGGTGAAGAACTTCAACAATAAACCCAGCCGCTAAGAGCCGGGCAACTTCCTCTCCAATAGCTTTCAGTCTCTCTTTGTTGAACTGTCGAAGAAACTGCCTGACCGGCTTATACTTCAGATCAATATTGAGAGTGTGCTCAGCGAGTTCTCTCGGTACACCCGGCATGTCAGAAGGTTTCCATGCGAAGATGTCCCGGTTCTCACGGATGAACTTGATGAGCGCGCTTTCCTATTTAGGATCCAAATTGGCACTGATACTGAACTGCTTAGATGAATCACCTGGATTGAAATCAACAAGCTTGGTTTCAGCAGCCGACTTAAACTTCATCGCGGGGTCATGCTCGGTGGTTGGCTTCTTTAGAGAGGTCATATCCGCCGGGTCAACATTGTCTTGATAAAACTTCAGTTCCTCTGCTGCACAAAAAGACTCAGCATAAGCCGTGTCGCCCTCCTCACATTCCAGGGCTACCTTTCGACTTCCATGCACGGTGATGGTGCCCTTGTGACCCGGCATCTTAAGCTGCAGATAAACATAACATGGCCGCGCCATGAACTTGGCATAAGCCGGCCATCCAAACAGAGCGTGATATGGACTCCTGATTTTGACCACCTCAAAGGTTAATTTCTCAGCTCTAGAATCATACTCATCTCCAAAGGCCACTTCCAGCTCAATCTTGCCAACTGGGTAAGCCGACCTACCAGGAACCACTCCATGAAAAACAGTGTTGGACGTCTTCAAATTCTTATCAGTTAACCCCATACGTCGAAAGGTCTCATAATAGAGGATATTGATGCTGCTACCCCCGTCCATGAGTACCTTAGTGAATTTATATCCACCAACTTGAGGTGCTACTACCAAGGCTAATTGACCCGGATTATCAACCCGGAGGGGGTGATCTTCCCTGCTCCATACAATGGGCTGTTTTGACCACCTCAAATAATGGGGAACTGCCGGCTCAACAGAATTCACGGCCCTCTTATGAACCTTCTGGTCACGTTTGCACAAGCTAGTGGTGAACACGTGATACTACCCACTATTCAGCCGCTTCGGATGGCTTTGATAACCCGACTGCAGCTGTTGTTGTTCCCCTTGACCAGACTGCTGTTGATTATAGCCGCCTTGATGTCCCTGAAGGCCGGAACTTGAACCGCCGCCCAGGCCATGAAAGTCGCCAGCTCCTGAGCCGCCGCCCGACCAATGATTCCCATCAAATGTGTTGGAATTCTTAAAAGCCTTCATGATTGTGCAATCTTTCCATAAGTGGGTGGTGGGTCGTTCCCGGGTGCCGTGTCTCGGGCAAGGCTCATTGAGTAGCTGCTCAAGAGATGGGCCTGACCCGCCAGATCGAGGGGGTGGTTTGCCCTTACGTCTCTGATTTTTACCCTGTGTATTGGCGTTGGCTACAAACTCCGGGTTACCCTCCGCCTTTCGCTTATTGCCTCCTTGATTCATCGGGTTATGCTGCTGACCCTTTCCATTACCGTTCTTCTTTCCCTTCCCTGTATTTTCCTCATCAGACGTGGGATCCTTGGTACTATCAGAGTCGACGTATTTGACTAAAGCTGGCATCAGCGTACCCATATCATTGCAATCACGCTTAAGGCGCCCCAGTTTCTGTCTCAGCGGCTCAAAGCGGCAGTTCTTCTCCAACATAAGGACTGCAGAGCCGGCATCCATCTTGTCAGACGAATGTATTATCTCCTTGACCCGGCGTACCCAATGAGTCGTGGATTCACCCTCCTCCTGCTTACAATTTGTCAAGTCCACAATCGACATAGATTGCTTGCAAGTGTCCTTGAAGTTCTGGATGAAACAGGCCTTTAGCTCTGCCCACGAATTAATGGAATTGGGTGGCAAGCTGAGGGAGTCCTGGACTAGGGGGTGTCCGGATAGCCGAACTATCACCGTCGGCCGGACTCCAAGACTATGAAGATACAAGATTGAAGACTCCGTCCCGTGTCCGGATGGGACTTCCCTTGGCGTGGAAGGCAAGCTTGGCGATACGGATATGTAGATCTCCTTCCATTGTAACCAACTCTGTGTAACCCTAGCCCTCTCCGGTGTCTATATAAACCAGAGGGTTTTAGTCCGTAGGACGAACAACAATCATACCATAGGCTAGCTTCTAGGGTTTAGCCTCTTTGATCTCGTGGTAGATCTACTCTTGTACTATCCATATCATCAATATCAATCAAGCAGGAGTAGGGTTTTACCTCCACCGTGAGGGCCCGAACCTGGGTAAAAACATCGTGTCCCCTGTCTCCTGTTACCATCCACCTAGACGCACAGTTCGGGACCCCCTACCCGAGATCCGCCGGTTTTGACACCGACATTGGTGCTTTCATTGAGAGTTCCTCTGTGTCGTCACCTTTAGGCCCGATGGCTCCTTCGATCATCAACAACGACACGGTCCAGGGTGAGACTTTTCTCCCCGGACAGATCTTCGTGTTCGGCGGCTTTGCACTGCGGGCCAACTCGATTGGCCATCTGGAGCAGATTGAAAGCTACGCCCCTGGCCATCAGGTCAGATTTGGAAGTTTAAACTATACGGCTGACGTCCGCAGAGACTTGATCTTCAACGGGTTCGAGCCACAGCCAAGCATGCCGCACTGTCACGATGGGCATGATCTAGCTCTGCTGCCGGACAGTGCCCTAGAGGCCGCACAACTGACCGCTCTGACCCTTGGCTCGGAGCCGACTGCGCCGATCGAGGACGGGTGGTTAGAGACCACCTCGGGGGCCGCTACCTCTACGGTGATAGGGCCGAATACCAACCCTGTCCTTTGCGAAGCCCGTGACTCCAAGGTGCCGGACTCCTCTCCGGACTCCGAGCCTTCAGCGCCCCCGCCAATTGAATCCGACTGGGCGCCGATCATGGAGTTCACCACTGCGGACATCTTTCAGCACTCGCCCTTTGGCGACATCCTGAATTCGCTAAAGTGTCTCTCTCTATCAGGAGAGCCCTGGCCGGATTATGATCAGGACGGTTGGGAAGCGGACGACGAAGAAATTCAAAGCCCACCCACCACCCACTTTGTAGCCACTGTCGATGATCTAACCGACATGCTCGACTTTGACTCCGAAGACATCGACAGTATGGACGACGATGCCGGAGACGACCAAGAACCAGCGCCTACAGGGCACTGGAAGGCCACCTCGTCATACGACATTTACATGGTGGACATCCCAAAGGATGGGAATGGCGATGGAACAACGGAGGACGACCCCTCCAAGAAACAGCCTAAGCACCGGCATCAGCGGCGCCGCTCTAAATCCCGCCACAGCAAAAATGGAGATTCCGGCACCGGAGACAATAACACCCCGGACAGCGCCGAAGACAACCCCCTCTAGTGGGATTCAGCGCAGGAGGATGGAGAAACCATCCCTCATGAGAGAGCGGCAGACAGAGAGGTAGAGGACGATAATTATATGCCTCCCTTTGAAGACGAGGCAAGCCTCGACGACGATGAATTTGTCGTACCTGAGGATCCCGTCGAATAAGAGCGTTTCAAATGAAGGCTTATGGCCACGGCAAGCAGCCTCAAGAAAAAGCAGCAACAGCTTAGAGCTGACCAAGACTTGCTAGCCAACAGATGGATGGAAGTCCTTGCGGCCGAAGAGTATGAACTCGAATGCCCCTCCAAGAACTACCCAAAACGCAGGCTGCTACCCCGATTAGAGGAGGAAGCACCTAAACCTACATCACCAGCGCATAATACGGCCGACCGGCCACCTCGTGGGCGCGACGGAGAGGCCTCCCGGCCCTACACTCAAGCCGCACCCCGGCGCCGCTCAAAAAGTACAAAGCCGCGGGGAAATGCGCCAGACCTGCGGGATATGCTCGAGGACAAGGCAAGACAAACAAGATCGATCTACAGATCGCGTGGGCGCCCCACGATACGTGATGATAACCGTCACGCCGGATACAGCAATTCCGGCCGGGCCAAACACAGTAGACAAAGCTCATTTGAGCTGCGTCGTGACATAGCCCAATACAGAGGCACCGCACACCCACTATGCTTCATAGACGAAGTAATGGATCATCAAATCCCCGAGGGTTTCAAACCCGTAAACATTGAATCATACGATGGAACAACATATCCTGTGGTTTGGATCGAGGACTACCTCCTTCACATCCACATGGCCCGCGGTGATGATCTACACGCCATCAAATACCTCCCACTCAAGCTTAAAGGACCAGCTCGGCATTGGCTCAACAGCTTGCCAGCAGAATCAATTGGTTGTTGGGAAGACCTGGAAGCCGCATTCCTTGATAACTTCCAGGGCACATATGTGCGACCACCAGACGCTGATGACCTAAGCCACATAATTCAGCAGCCAGATGAATCGGCCAGACAATTCTAGACACGATTCTTAACCAAGAAAAATCAAATCGTCGACTGTCCCGATGCAGAGGCCCTTGCAGCCTTCAAACATAACATCCGCGATGAGTGGCTTGCCCGGCACCTAGGACAGGAAAAGCCGAAATCCATGGCAGCCCTCACATCACTCATGACCCGCTTTTGCACAGGAGAGGACAGCTGGCTAGCTCGCAGTAACAACCTGACCAAGAGCCCTGGTAATTTGGATACCAAGGACACCAACGGCAGGTCGCGTCGTAACAAGCACAAGCCCCGCATTAATGGCGACAATACTGAAGATACGATAGTCAATGCCGGATTCAGAGGCTCTAAACCCGTTCAGCGGAAAAAGGCATTCAAAAGAAATACTCCGGGTCCGTCCAATTTGGACCGAATACTCGATCGCTCGTGCCAGATACATGGCACCCCCGAAAAGCCAGCCAATCACACCAACAGGGACTGTTGGGTGTTCAATTAAGCAGGCAAGTTAACTACCGAAAACAATGACAAGGGGCTGCATAGCGATGACGAGGAGGAGACCCGGCCGCCGAACAATAGAGGACAGAAGGGTTTCCCCCCACAAGTGCGGACGGTGAACATGATATACGCAACCCACATACCCCAAAGGGAGCGGAAGCGTGCACTCAGGGACGTATATGCGATGGAGCCAGTCGCCCCAAAGTTCAATCCGTGGTCCTCCTGCCCGATCACCTTTGATCGGAGGGACCACCCCACGAGCATCCGCCATGGCGGATTTGCCGCATTGGTTCTAGACCCAATCGTCGATGGATTTCACCTCACTAGAGTCCTGATGGACGACAACAGCAGCCTGAACCTGCTTTATCAGGATACAGTGCGTAAGATGGGCATAGATCCCTCAAGGATTAAACCCACAAAAACGACCTTCAAAGGCATCATACCAGGTGTAGAGGCCAACTGTACAGGCTCAGTCACACTTGAAGTGGTCTTCGGATCCCCGGATAACTTCCGAAGTGAAGAGTTAATCTTCGACATAGTCCCGTTCCGCAGTGGCTATCATGCACTGCTCGGACAAACCGCATTTGCAAAGTTCAATGCGGTGCCGTACTATGCATACCTCAAGCTCAAGATGCCAGGCCCTCGAGGAGTCATTACGGTCAACGGAAACACCGAACGCTCTCTTCGAACGGAGGAGCATACAGCGGCTCTCGCGGCGGAAGTACAAAACAGCCTCTTAAGGCAATTCTCGAGTCCGGCTGTTAAGCGGCCGGACACCGTAAAGCGTGCCCGGAGTAACCTACAACAAGACCACCTGGCACATTCCGAGCACGCGTAGCAATGCGGCCCCAACCCTAGCCCTCGCGAAATCGCAAGACTAGTACCACGCGTACATAATTATGCTCTGGAGATACCATCGGCATAGGGGGAGGGGCACGACCACGGCATGCCCAGAGTGCGGCTCAACCACACCAGGGGCTGCCAATTGTGTCATTTTTTTTTCTTATTCTCAGGACTCCGTTTTCCAGAAGCCCTGTCCGGCAGTAGAATTGCCGAACTCACAATGCAACAGCCAGGGAAGCAGAAAAGCTACGTCGAGTATCCAGGTGGTCTCTATTACGAGCAGTATACCTGTTTTATATACCATCCCGCAGCCTACCCCTGGAGGGAGACGTGTTAAATAGTCCCATCCCTTGCTTATCGCACTATTTGTATCATTCTGCTTTCATTGCAGTATTTTTTAAATAAACAATGCATCGCTTTTTGCCTATTATTGCATTCCTCTTTCTATCTATAACGTTCACTTATGACGTGTTGCATCCGTACGCTTTGGTACGACCAAATACACCAGGGGCTTAAGTTGCCCAAAATATGGTGTGATAAGTCCGAACACTTTCACAAGTGCGGCACCCCGAAATTATAGCATTATATGCATCGGCTCCGAATCATGTCTTGGGTCAATAGTTGGGTTTGCTCGGCTCCCATGTTTTGGTACCTTACGTTCCGTTATATCGGCTAAGGTAGCGCTGGGAGAACCACTGCGATTGTGCCCAAGTTGAGCTGGGTTGAGCACCTCAGTGGAGAAAGCTAAAACTGACCATCATGATAGGGCGAGAGCCGGTCGCTGTTCGAGAGGTTTTTTTCGAGTCCCTAAAGACTTATGCCGCTTAGAGCGACGAGCCGGCTTTGTCCGGCCCAGGCATGGATAGCGCCCCGAATTCGGTCTTCCGAACACTAGGGGCTTCGCCGAAATTTAAAATTATAGAATTCTATGGCTAAGTGGGAGTGTTCAAGCATTATAAGTCCGGTTGCCTTGTTCATTGTGTTGAGCGCCTCCCTCGAAGGACCCAAGAATTGGAACAAGAGCGCTCAAGTTTATCCCGAACACCCCAGCACTCGTGGCATGGGGGCTGAAGCCAATGACTTGCCATCTCTCAAATTTGATAAATGGCCGCACAGAAGGTAATATTTTAAATTAACAAGCGTTGCTTAGCGCATATGAACAAAGTTTTCAGCGCACAGGATAAAAAAATGTGAGTCTACTCAAAAATTACATCTTTGGAGCATTCACCCGCTATAAGGCGGGCACCCTTCAGGACACCCTTATAGTACATCTCGGGCGTGCGATACTCCTTGACCGGCGGTGGCGCGTCCGTCACAAGCTTCTCAGCGTCCATCTTGCCCCAGTGCACTTTAGCGCGAGCAAGGGCCCGACGGGCACCTTCAATGCAGACGGAATGCTTGATGACTTCAATCCACGGACAGGCGTCCACTAGCCGCCGCACCAGACCGAAGTAGCTCCTAGTCATGGCTTCTTTAGGCCACAGCCGAACTATGAGGCCCTTCATGGCCTGTTCGGCCACCTTGTGGAGCTCGACCAGCTGCTTCAGCTGGTCGCTCAGGGGCACCGGATGTCCGGCCTCAGCATACTGAGACCAGAATACCTTCTTCATCGAGCTCCCTTCCTCAGCCCGGTAGAATGCGGCAGCATCGCACACACTGCGGGGCAGATCTGCGACTGCTCCTGGAGAGCTCCGGATTCGGGTAAGTAACAAGTAATTCACTTTCACGTGCTTGCTTTGCATGGAGAATGCCTTACCTGCTGCTATCTTCTTTATTGCCTCAATTTCCTGGAGGGCTTTTTGGGCTTCGGCCTTAGCGGCTTTGGCACTCTCAAGAGCCAGGGCAAGCTCGGACTCTCGAGTCTTCGAGTCACGCTCCAAACTCTCGTGTTTTTCCACGAGAACCTGGAGCTCTTGCCGCACCTCCGCCACCCGCGCCTCCTGCTTCTCTCGCTCGGTGCGTTCCACGGCCGCATTGTTTTCGGCCTTGGACACCACTTCCTTCAGGGTCGCCACCTCGTTCGTGGCCCCTGCAATACTCCCGTTATTCCTGTCATTTTTTGCAACCAAATCCTTTCTATAAGGTATTGCTTTTATAAGGTATTACTTACCTTCCTTGTCCTCGAGCTACTTCTTGGCAAGGTCGAGCTCGTTCTCGGACCGCTCGAGGCTCTGCTTCAATGCATTGACCTCCACAGTCAGTGCGGCAGAGGTCAACAGCGCAGCCTGCATTCCCATATTGACATATTTATGTTAGACTCCTGGGTATATCTTTTTAGACCCTCAGCTTGGCTTTTCTTTCCGAACACCAAACTGAGCATCAGGGGCTACTATCAATGCGGTAATATTCTTACATATCTCAAGAACTTACCTCAAAGCCTGTTAGAAGGCTGGTACAAGCTTCAGTCAGCCCCCTCTTGGCGGACTGAACTTTCTGGATCACCGCACTCATAACAGCGCGGTGCTCCTCATCGATGGAAGCGCCGCTAAGCGCCTCTAGCAAATTGTCCGGTGCCTCCGGTTGGACAGAGGCCGCCGGCGTTGCAGTCTTGCCCTTCTTACGAAGGGGCCGCTTGCCGAACTTCAGAACCACTGTAGGTTCCGGAACGGGGTCCGGCACAAGGCCGGACTTAGAACCCTCTGGGGTTTTTCCCCTTTGCGCCCGGAGTCCGGGAGGTCGCCTTGCGGCGTCTCCAGGACCTCCTCCTCCTGGCTGGGCCCCTTTGGGGACTCCACCGCGGCGTCTTCTGCGTCACGAGAGGAGGAGGCGGTCAGAAGTGAAGTACTATTCACATCCGACGAATCCAGGGAGCCGCTCGATGAAGCTGGCAGCTCGTCCTTGGGCGGGCTACATGGGTGTGTTCGGCGTTAGAAGATGCTATGCGACAGATGAAAAACCATGAGTTATTCCGGAATCCGTACACTTACGATCTCGCCAGGGTCTTGGCCCTCGAGGGCCAATCCTCTTCGCCGTCATCGGCGTTGGTGGAAAAGTCCGGAGGAAGGGTCCTTCCCTTCTTGGACCCTTCGGCCTCCCCCGTGGGGGAAGCCTTCCTTTTCTTCTCTCCCCTCGCTAGGGGAGAGGCCTCTTTTTTCTCCTCCTCGTCTTCACGGGAGGAGTCCGCCTTGGAGTCATCGGACGATGAGTCCGATAACACCTGGCGCCGGGAACTCCTCCGAGTTCCCGTGGCCTTCTTCTCCAGCACCACGTAAGGCGTCGGAGCCAGCAGCCCCGTCAATTGGGTGTTCGCTGGGTCTTCTGGTAAGGGAGCCGGACAGTTAACCTGCCCGGACTTCTTCTGCCAGGCCTGTCAAAGGTAGGGGAGTTTAGATCCCGCATAGAGTCAAACTATGAAAAACTAGTGTCCCGTAAAGGGTAAAATAGCTTACCTCGCTGGCTTGATGCTACAAGCTGAATCCGTGATCTTCGGTAGCGGATGCGGGAGACTCAGCACCCTTGAACAGCACCCTCCAGGCGTCTTCGTACGTAGTGTCAAAGAGCCTGCTCAAGGTTGGGTGCTGTGCCGAATCGAACTCCCACAAGTTGAAAGCTCGTTGTTGGCACGGGAGGATCCGGCGGATGAGCATGACCTGAACCGCGTCGACGAGCGTGATCTTCTTGCTCACAAGGTTTTGGACGCAGGTTTGGAGTCCGGTCAGCTCTTCCAAATCACCCCATGTCAGGCCCTTCTCTTTCCAGGAGGTGAGCCGTGTGGGGATGCCAGATCTGAATTCGGGGGCCGCTGCCCATTCAGGATCACGCGGCTCGGTGATATAGAACCACCCCGATTGCCACCCTTTGATGGTTTCCACGAAGGCGCCCTCGAGCCAAGTAATGTTGGGCATCTTGCCCACCATGGCGCCACTGCACTTCGCCTGCTGGCCGCCCACTACCTTCGGCTTGACATTGAAGGTCTTCAGCCATAAGCCGAAGTGGGGTGTGATGTGGAGGAAGGCCTCGCATGCAACGATAAACGCTGAGATGTTGAGGATGAAATTCGGGGCCAGATCGTGGAAATCCAGGCCGTAGTAGAACATGAGCCCCCGGACAAACGGGTGGAGTGGGAAGCCCAGTCCGCGGAGGAAATGGGGAAGGAACACCACCCTCTCATGGGGCCTAGGGGTGGGGACGAGCTGCCCCTCATCAGGAAGCCGGTGCGCAATGTCGTAATGCAGGTATCCGGCTTTCCTCAACCTCTTGATGTGCCCCTCCGTGACGGAGGAGGCCATCCACTTGCCTCCCGCTCTGGACATGGCTGGGGAAGGTTGAGGCGAGATGTGCGGACTTGGGCGCTGGAGCTCGAGTGCGCGGAAATGGATAGGCAAAGGAGGAAGAAGGCGTAGGTAACAAGGTGGATCCTTATCCCCTTATATGGACGGACGAAACTATGCATCCCCACCAGCCTGATAAAACTGGCTTATCTCCCAAGCACCATAATCAATGGCGCGGTTGGGTTACCCACGCCTGTATTGATGAGAATCCCAGAATAAGGGGACACGATCTCTGCTTTGACAAGACGTGCCAAGGAAACCGCTTCGCTAAACATGCTGAGGTGGAACAGTAAAAACGATTCGAATAAAGGCTTGGCTATGGTGTGATGTCACGCCACGGAATACGTCAGCAGATTGAACTTGTGTAAATATTATTCTCTCTACGGTGGTATGTGGAACTTATTTTGCAGAGCCGGACACTGTCCTGGTGTTCAAAATCTTCTATGAAGTATTCGGAGGAGGAACCCGCCTTGCAATGCCAAAGACAATATGCGCGCCGGACTCATCATCATTGAAGCCTGGTTCAGGGGCTACTGTGGGAGTCCTGGACTAGGGGGTGTCCGGATAGCCGAACTATCACCGTCGGCCGGACTCCAAGACTATGAAGATACAAGATTGAAGACTCCGTTCCGTGTACGGATGGGACTTTCCTTGGCGTGGAAGGCAACCTTGGCGATACGGATATGTAGATCTCCTACCATTGTAACCGACTCTGTGTAACCCTAGCCCTCTCCGATGTCTATATAAACCGGAGGGTTTTAGTCCGTAGGACGAACAACAATCATACCATAGGCTAGCTTCTAGGGTTTAGCCTCTTTGATCTCGTGGTAGATCTACTCTTGTACTACCCATATCATCAATATCAATCAAGCAGGAGTAGGGTTTTACCTTCACCATGAGGGCCCGAACCTGGGTAAAAACATCATGTCCCCTGTCTCTTGTTACCATCCGCCTAGACGCACAGTTCGGGACCCCCTACCCGAGATCCGCCGTTTTTGACACCGACATTGGTGCTTTCATTGAGAGTTCCTCTGTGTCATCACCTTTAGGCCCGATGGCTCCTTCGATCATCAACAACGACGCGGTCCAGGGTGAGACTTTTCTCCCCGGACAGATCTTCGTGTTCGGCGGCTTTGCACTGCGGGCCAACTCGATTGGCCATCTGGAGCAGATTGAAAGCTACGCCCCTGGCCATCAGGTCAGATTTGGAAGTTTAAACTATACGGCTGACGTCCGTGGAGACTTGATCTTCAACGGGTTCGAGCCACAGCCAAGCGTGCCGCACTGTCACGATGGGCATGATCTAGCTCTGCTGCCGGACAGTGCTCTGGTGGCCGCACAAGTGACCGCTCTGACCCTTGGCTCGGAGCCGACTACGCCGATCGAGGACGGGTGGTTAGACACCGCCTCGGGGGCCGCTACCTCTACGGCGATAGGGCCGAATACCAACCCTGTCCTTTGCGAAGCCCGTGACTCCAAGGTGCCGGACTCCTCTCCGGACTCTGAGCCTTCAGCGCCCCCGCCAATTGAATCCGATTGGGCGCCGATCATGGAGTTCACCGCTGCGGTCATCTTTCAGCACTCGCCCTTTGGTGACATCCTGAATTCGCTAAAGTGTCTCTCTCTATCAGGAGAGCCATGGCCGGATTATGATCAGGACGGTTGGGAAGCGGACGACGAAGAAATTCAAAGTCCACCCACCACCCACTTTGTACCACTGTCGATGATCTAACCGACATGCTCGACTTTGACTCCGAAGACATCGACGGTATGGACGATGATGCCGGAGACGACCAAGAACCAGCGCCTACAGGGCACTGGAAGGCCACCTCGTCATACGACATTTACATGGTGGACATCCCAAAGGATGGGAATGGCGATGGAACAATGGAGGACGACCCCTCCAAGAAACAGCCTAAGCACCGGCGTCAGCGGCGCTGCTCTAAATCCCGCCACAGCAAAAATGGAGATTCCGGCACCGGAGACAATAACACCCCGGACAGCGCCGAAGACAACCCCCTCTAGCAGGATTCAGCGCAGGAGGATGGAGAAACCATCCCTCATGAGAGAGCGGCAGACAGAGAGGTAGAGGACGATAATTATAATCCTCCCTCCGAAGACGAGGCAAGCCTCGACGATGACGAATTTGTCGTACCTGAGGATCCCGTCGAACAAGAGCGTTTCAAATGCAGGCTTATGGCTGTTGGGGAACGTAGCAAAAATTCAAAATTTTCCTACGTGTCACCAAGATCTATCTATGGAGAAACTAGCAACGAGGGGAAGGAGAGTGCATCTACATACCCTTGTAGATCGCTAAGCGGAAGTGTACAAGAGAACGGGGTTGAAGGAGTCGTACTCGTCGTGATCCAAATCACCGGAGATCCTAGTGCCGAACGGACGGCACCTCCGTGTTCAACACACGTACAGCCCGGTGACGTCTCCCACGCCTTGATCCAGCAAGGATAGAGGGAGAGGTTGAGGAAGACTCCATCCAACAGCAGCACAACGGCGTGGTGGTGATGGAGGAGCGTGGCAACCCTGCAGGGCTTCGCCAAGCACCTACGGGAGAGGAGGAGGTGTCACGGGAGGGAGGGAGGCGCCAGGGCTTTAGGTATGGCTGCCCTCCCTCCCCTCCACTATATATAGGGGCAAGGGAGAGGGGGGAGGCGCAGCCTTGCCCCTTCCTCCAAGGAAGGGGTGCGGCCAAGGGGGGGGAGGAGTGCCTCCCAAGTCAAGTGGAGGCCCTCCCCCTTAGGGTTTCCCCCCTCCCATGCGCATGGGCCCTGGGGGGGCTGGTGCCCCTGGCCCATTAAGGCTAGGGCGCCCCCTTACAGCCCATGCTGCTATATTGGACGTGGTGGAACAGTTTCCGGACCTCGGGACCCCTCCGGAATCCTCCGGAACCTTCTGGAAGCTTCCCGGTACAATAGCGAAAAAACCCAAACTTTTTCCGGAACCCGAACAACAACTTTCCATATATAAATCTTTACCTCCGGACCATTCCGGAACTCCTCGTGACGTCCGGGATCTCATCCGGGACTCCGAACAACATTCGGTAACCACATACAAACTTCCTTTATAACCCTAGCGTCATCGAACCTTAAGTGCGTAGACCCTACGGGTTCGGGAACCATGCAGACATGACCGAGACGTTCTCCGGTCAATAACCAACAGCGGGATCTGGATACCCATGTTGGCTCCCACATGTTCCACGATGATCTCATCGGATGAACCACGATGTCAAGGACTCAATCGATCCCGTATACAATTCCCTTTGTCTAGCGGTATTATACTTGCCCGAGATTCGATCGTTGGTATACCGATACCTTGTTCAATCTCGTTACCGGCAAGTCTCTTTACTCGTTCCGTAACACATCATCCTGTGATCAACCCCTTGGTCACATTGTGCACATTATGATGATGTTCTACCGAGTGGGCCCAGAGATACCTCTCCATTTACACGGAGTGACAAATCCCAGTCTCGATTCGTGCCAACCCAACAGACACTTTCGGAGATACCTGTAGTGCACCTTTATAGCCACCCAGTTACGTTGTGACGTTTGGTACACCCAAAGCATTCCTACGGTATCCGGGAGTTGCACAATCTCATGGTCTAAGGAAATGATACTTGACATTAGAAAAGCTTTAGCATACGAACTACACGATCTTTGTGTTAGGCTTAGGATTGGGTCTTGTCCATCACATCATTCTCCTAATGATGTGATCCGTTATCAATGACATCCAATGTCCATGGTCAGGAAACTATAACCAACTATTGATCAATGAGCTAGTCAACTAGAGGCTTACTAGGGACATGGTGTTGTCTATGTACCCACACATGTATCTGAGTTTCCTATCAATACAATTATAGCATGGATAATAAACGATTATCATGAACAAGGAAATATAATAATAACTAATTTATTATTTCCTCTAGGGCATATTTCCAACAGTCTCCCACTTGCACTAGAGTCAATAATCTAGTTCACATCGCCATGTGATTAACACTCACAGGTCACATCACCATGTGACCAACATCCAAAGAGTTTACTAGTGTCAATAAACTAGTTCACATCATCATGTGATTAAGACTCAATGAGTTCTGGGGTTTGATCATGTTCTGCTTGTGAGAGAGGTTTTAGTCAACGGGTCTACAACATTCAGATCCGTGTGTACTTCGCAAATCTCTAGGTCATATTGTAAATGCTGCTTCCACGCTCCACTTGGAGTTATTCCAAATGGTTGTTCCACTATATGTATCCAGTTTGCTACTCAGAGTCATTCGGATAGGTGTTAAAGCTTGCATCGACGTAACCCTTTACGTCGAACTCTTTATCACCTCCATAATCGAGAAACATATCCTTATTCCTCTAAGGATAATTTTGACCGTTGTCCAATGATCCATTCCTGGATCATTCTTGTACCCCTTGACTGACTCATGGCAAGGCACACTTCCGGTGCGGTACACAGCATAGCATACTATAGAGCCTACGTCTGAAGCATAGGGGACGGCCTTCGTCCTTTCTCTCTTTTCTGCTGTGGTTGAGCTTTAAGTCTTAACTTCATACCTTACATCTCAGGCAAGAACTCCTTCTTTGACTGATCCATCTTGAACACCTTCAAGATCATGTCAAGGTATATGCTCATTTGAAAGTACCATTAAGCGTTTTGATCTATCCTCATAGATCTTGATGCTCAATGTTCAAGTAGCTTAATCCAGGTTTTCTATTGAAAAACACCTTTCAAATAACCCTATATGCTTTCTAGAAATTCTACATCATTTCTGATCATCAATATGTCAACAACATATACTCATCAGAAATTCTATAGTGCTCCCACTCACTTCTTTGGAAATACAAGTTTCTCATAAACATTGTATAAACCCAAAATCTTTGATCATCTTATCAAAGTGCATATTCCAACTCCGAGATGCTTACTCCAGTCCTTAGAAGGATCGCTGGTGCTAGCATACCTTTTAGCATCCTTAGGATCGACAAAACCTTTCTGATTGTATCACATACAACCTTTCCTTACGAAAACTGGTAAGGAAACTCGTCTTGACATCCATCTGCCAGATTTCATAAATGCAACTAATGCTAATATGATTCCGACGGACTTAAGCATCGCTACGGATGAGAAAATCTCATCGTAGTCAACTCCTTGAACTTTTGAAAAAACTCTTCGCCACAAGTCGAGCTTCATAGATGGTGACATTACCATCCACGTCTGTCTTCTTCTTAAAGATCCATTTATCTCAATGGCTTGCCAATCATCGGGCAAGTCCACCAAAGTCCATGCTTTGTTCTGATACATGGATCCTATCTCGGATTTCATGGCTTCTAACCATTTGTTGGAATTTGGGCCCACCATCACTTCTCCATAGCTCGTAGGTTCATTGTTGTCTAGCAACATGACATTCAAGACAGGATTACTGTACCACTTTGAAGTAGTACGTATCCTTGTCACCCTACGAGGTACGGTAGTGACTTGATCCGAAACTTCATGATCACTATCATAAGCTTTTACTTCAATTGGTATAGGTGCCACAGGAACAACTTCCTGTGCCCTGCTACACACTTGTTGAAGTGACGGTTCAATAACCTCATCAAGTCTCCACCATCCTCCCACTCAACTTTCCGAGACAAACTTTTCCTCGAGAAAGGACCCGATTCAAGAAACAATCCTTATTGCTTTCGGATCTGAATTAGGAGGTATACCCAACTGTTTTGGGTGTCCTATGAAGATGCATTTTATCCACTTTGGGTTCGAGCTTATCAACCTGAAACTTTTTCACATAAGCGTCGCAGCCACAAACCTTTAAGAAACGACGACTTAGGTTTCTCCAAACCATAATTCAAACGTTGTCGTCTCAACGGAATTACGTGGTACCCTATTAAAATGAGTGTGGTTGTCTCTAATGCCTAACCCATGAACAATATTGGTAATTCGATAAGAGACATCATGGTACGCACCATATCTAATAGGGTGCAACTATGATGTTCGGACACACCATCACACTATGGTGTTCCAGGCGGTATTAATTGTGAAACAATTTCCATAATGTCTTAATTGCGTGCCAAAGCTCGTAACTCAGATACTCATCTCTATGATCATATCATAGACATTTTATCCTCTTGTCACGATGATCTTCAACTTCACTCTGAAATTACTTGAACCATTCAACAATTCAGACTTGTGTTTCATCAAGTAAATATACTCAGTATCTACTCAAATCATCTGTGAAGTAAGAACATAATGATATTCACTACATGCCTCAGCACTCATTGGACTGCACACATCAAAATGTGTTGCTTCCAACAAGTTGCTATCTTGTTCCATTTTGCTGAAAACGAGGCTTTCAGTCATCTTGCCCATGTGGTATAATTTGCATATCTCAAGTGATCCAAAATCAAGTGAGTCCAAACAATCCATCTGCATGGAGTTTCTTCATGCGTATACACCAATAGACATGGCTCGCATGTCTCAAACTTTTCAAAAACGAGTGAGTCCAAAGATCCATCAACATGGAGCTTCTTCATGCGTTTTATACCAATATGACTTACATGGCAGTGCCACAAGTAAGTGGTACTATCATTACTATCTTATATCTTTTGGCATGAAAATGTGTATCACTACGATCGAGATTCAATAAACCATTCCTATTAGGTGCAAGACCACTGAAGGTATTATTCAAATAAATAGAGTAACCATTATTCTCCTTAAATGAATAACCGTATTGCAATAGACATAATCCAATCATGACTATGCTCAACGCAAACACCAAATGACAATTATTCAGGTTTAATACTAATCTTGATTGTAGAGGGAGCGTGCGATGTTTGATCACATCAAACTTGGAAACACTTCCAACACATATCGTCAGCTCACCTTTAGCTAGTCTCCGTTTATTCCGTAGCTTTTATTCGAGTTACTAACACTTAGCAACCGAACCGGTATCTAATACCCTGGTGCTACTAGGAGTACTAGTAAAGTACACATTAACATAATGTATATCCAATATACTTCTATCGACCTTGCCAGCCTTCTCATCTACCAAGTATCTAGGGTAATTCTGCTCCAGTGGCTGTTCCCCTTATAACAGAAGCACTTAGTCTCGAGTATGGGTTCAACCTTGGGTTTCTTCACTAGAGCAGCAGCTGATTTGCCATTTCATGAAGTATCCCTTCTTGCCCTTGCCCTTCTTGAAACTAGTGGTTTCACCAACCATCAACAATTGATGCTCCTTCTTGATTTCTACTTTTGCGGTGTCAAACATCGTGAATACCTCAAGGATCATCATATCTATCCCTGATATGTTATAGTTCATCACAAAGCTCTAGCAGCTTGGTGGCAATGACTTTGGAGAAACATCACTATCTCATATGGAAGATCAACTCCCACTCGATTCAAGTGATTGTTGCACTCAGACAATCTGAGCACAAGCTCAATGATTGAGCTTTTCTCCCTTAGTTTGCAGGCTAAGAAAATCGTCGGAGGTCTCATACCTCTTGACATGGGCACGAGCCTGAAATCCCAATTTCATCCCTTGAAACATCTCATATGTTTCGTGATGTTTCGAAAACGTCTTTAGTGCCTCAACTCTAAACCGTTTAACTGAACTATCACGTAGTTATCAAAACGTGTATGTTCGATGTTCGCAACATCCACAAACGACGTTTGGGGTTCAGCACACTGAGCAGTGCATTAAGGACATAAGCTTTCTACTGTCCGCATAATTGCTACTATCAACTTTCAACTATATTTTCTCTAGGAACATATCTAAAAAGTGGAACTAAAGCGCGAGCTTACGACATAATTTGCAAAGGTCTTTTGACTATGTTCAGGATAATTAAGTTCATCTTATGAACTCCCACTCAGATAGACATCCCTCTAGTCATCTAAGTGATTACATGATCCGAGTCAACTAGGCCGTGTCCGATCATCACGTGAGACGGACTAGTCATCATCAGTGAACATCTTCATGTTGATCGTATCTACTATAGGACTCATGCTCGACCTTTCGGTCTCCGTGTTCCGAGGCCATGTCTGTACATGCTAGGCTCGTCAAGTTAACCCTAAGTGTATTGCATGTGTAAATCTGTCTTACACCCGTTGTATGTGAACGTAAGGATCTATCACACCCGATCATCACGTGGTGCTTCGAAGCGACGAACTTTAGCAACGGTGCACAATTAGGGGAGAACACTTCTTGAAATTGGTGTAAGGGATCATCTTATTTACTACCGTCGTTCTAAGTAAACAAGATGCATAAACATAATAAACATCACATGCAATTATATAGTAGTGACATGATATGGCCAATATCATATAGCTCCATTGATCTCCATCTTCGGGGCTCCATGATCATCATCGTCACCGGCATGACACCATGATCTCCATCATCATGATCTCCATCATCGTGTCTTCATGAAGTTGTCTCGCCAACTATTACTTCTACTACTATGGCTACCGGTTAGCAGTAAAGTAAAGTAATTACATGGCGTTGTTTAATGACACGCAGGTCATACAATAAATTTAAGACAACTCCTATGGCTCCTGCCGGTTGTCATACTCATCGACATGCAAGTCGTGAATCCTATTACAAGAACATGATCAATCTCATACATCACATATCATTCATCACATTCTTCTTGGCCATATCACATCACATAGCATACCCTGCAAAAACAAGTTAGACGTCCTCTAATTGTTGTTTGCATGTTTTACGTGGCTGCTATGGGTTTCTAGCAAGAACGTTTCTTACCTACGCAAAACCACAACCTGATATGCCAATTGCTATTTACCCTTCATAAGGACAATTTTCATCGAATCCGTTCCGACTAAAGTGGGAGAGACTGGCACCCGCTAGCCACCTTATGCACCAAGTGCATGTCAGTCGGTGGAACCTGTCTCACGTAAGAGTACGTGTAAGGTCGGTCCGGGCCGCTTCATCCCACAATACCGTCGAAACAAGATTGGACTAGTAAGGGTAAGCATATTGAACAAAATCAACGCCCACAACTACTTTGTGTTCTACTCGTGCAAAGAATCTACGCAATAGACCTAGCTCATGATGCCACTGTTGGGGAACGTAGCAGAAATTCAAAATTTTCCTACGTGTCACCAAGATCTATCTATGGAGAAACTAGCAACGAGGGGAAGGAGAGTGCATCTACATACCCTTTTAGATCGCTAAGTGGAAGCGTACAAGAGAACGGGGTTGAAGGAGTCGTACTCGTCATGATCCAAATCACCAGAGATCCTAGTGCCGAACGGACGGCACCTCCACGTTCAACACACGTACAGCCCGGTGACGTCTCCCACGCCTTGATCCAGCAAGGATAGAGGGAGAGGTTGAGGAAGACTCCATCCAACAGCAGCACAACGGCGTGGTGGTGATGGAGGAGCGTGGCAACCCTGCAGGGCTTCGCCAAGCACCTACGGGAGAGGAGGAGGTGTCACGGGAGGGAGGGAGGCGCCAGGGCTTCAAGTATGGCTGCCCTCCCTCCCCTCCACTATATATAGGGGCAAGGGAGAGGGGGGAGGCGCAGCCTTGCCCCTTCCTCCAAGGAAGGGGTGCGGCCAGGGGGGGAGGAGTGCCTCCCAAGTCAAGTGGAGGCCCTCCCCCTTAGGGTTTCCCCCCTCCCATGCGCATGGGCCCTGGGGGGGCTGGTGCCCCTGGCCCATTAAGGCTAGGGCGCCCCCTTACAGCCCATGCTGCTGTATTGGACGTGGTGGAACAGTTTCCGGACCTCCGGACCCCTCCGGAATCCTCCGGAACCTTCTGGAAGCTTCCCGGTACAATACCGAAAAAACCCGAACTTTTTCCGGAACCCGAACAACAACTTTCCATATATAAATATTTACCTCCGGACCATTCCGGAACTCCTCGTGACGTCCGGAATCTCATCCAGGACTCCGAACAACATTCGGTAACCACATACAAACTTCCTTTATAACCCTAGCGTCATCGAACCTTAAGTGCGTAGACCCTACGGGTTCAGGAACCATGCAGACATGACCGAGACGTTCTCCGGTCAATAACCAACAGCGGGATCTGGATACCCATGTTGGCTCCCACATGTTCCACGATGATCTCATCGGATGAACCACGATGTCAAGGACTCAATCGATCCCGTATACAATTCCCTTTGTCTAGCGGTATTATACTTGCCCGAGATTCGATCGTTGGTATACCGATACCTTGTTCAATCTCGTTACCGGCAAGTCTCTTTACTCGTTCCGTAACACATCATCCCGTGATCAACCCCTTGGTCACATTGTGCACATTATGATGATGTCCTACCGAGTGGGCCCAGAGATACCTCTCCGTTTACACGGAGTGACAAATCCCAGTCTCGATTCGTGCCAACCCAACAGACACTTTCGGAGATACCTGTAGTGCACCTTTATAGCCACCCAGTTACGTTGTGACGTTTGGTACACCCAAAGCATTCCTACGGTATCCGGGAGTTGCACAATCTCATGGTCTAAGGAAATGATACTTGACATTAGAAAAGCTTTAGCATACGAACTACACGATCTTTGTGCTAGGCTTAGGATTGGGTCTTGTCCATCACATCATTCTCCTAATGATGTGATCCCGTTATCAATGACATCCAATGTCCATGGTCAGGAAACTGTAACCAACTATTGATCAACGAGCTAGTCAACTAGAGGCTTACTAGGGACATGGTGTTGTCTATGTACCCACACATGTATCTGAGTTTCCTATCAATACAATTATAGCATGGATAATAAACGATTATCATGAACAAGGAAATATAATAATAACTAATTTATTATTTCCTCTAGGGCATATTTCCAACAATGGCCACGGAAAGCAGCCTCAAGAAAAAGCAGCAACAGCTTAGAGCTGACCAAGACTTGCTAGCCAACAGATGGACGGAAGTCCTTGCGGCCAAAGAGTATGAACTCGAATGCCCCTCCAAGAACTACCCAAAACGCAGGCTGCTACCCCGATTAGAGGAGGAAGCACCTAAACCTACATCACCAGTGCATAATACGGCCAACCGGCCACCTCGTGGCCGCGACAGAGAGGCCTCCCAGCCCTACACTCAAGCCGCACCCCGGCGCCGCTCAAAAAGTACAAAGCCACGAGGAAATGCGCCAGACCTGCGGGATATGCTCGAGGACAAGGCAAGACAAACAAGATCGATCTACGGATCGCGTGGGCGCCCCACGATACGTGATGATAACCGTCACGCCGGATACAGCAATTCCGGCCGGGCCAAACACAGTAGACAAAGCTCATTTGAGCTGCATCGTGACATAGCCCAATACAGAGGCACCGCACACCCACTATGCTTCATAGACGAAGTAATGGATCATCAAATCCCCGAGGGTTTCAAACCCGTAAACATTGAATCATACGATGGCACAACAGATCCTGCGGTTTGGATTGAGGACTACCTCCTTCACATCCACATGGCCCGCGGTGATGATCTACACGCCATCAAATACCTCCCACTCAAGCTTAAAGGACCAGCTCGGCATTGGCTCAACAGCTTGCCAGCAGAATCAATTGGTTGTTGGGAAGACCTGGAAGCCGCATTCCTTGATAACTTCTAGGGCACATATGTGCGACCACCAGACGCTGATGACCTAAGCCACATAATTCAGCAGCCAGATGAATCGGCCAGACAATTCTGGACAGGATTCTTAACCAAGAAAAATCAAATCTTCGACTGTCCCGATGCAGAGGCCCTTGCAGCCTTCAAACATAACATCCGCGACAAGTGGCTTGCCCGGCACCAAGGACAGGAAAAGCCGAAATCCATGGCAGCCCTCACATATTCATGACCCGCTTTTGCACGGGAGAGGACAGCTGGCTAGCTCGCGGTAACAACCTAACCAAGAGCCCTGGTAATTTGGATACCAAGGACACCAACGGCAGGTCGCGTCGTAACAAGCACAAGCCCCGCATTAATGGCGACAATACTGAAGATACGACAGTCAATGCCAGATTCAGAGGCTCTAAACCCGGTCAACGGAAAAGGCATTCAAAAGAAATACTCCGGGTCCGTCCAATTTGGACCGAATACTCGATCGCTCGTGCCAGATACATGGCAACCCCGAAAAGCCAGCCAATCACACCAACAGGGACTGTTGGGTGTTCAAGCAAGCAGGCAAGTTAACTGCCGAAAACAATGACAAGGGGCTGCATAGCGATGACGAGGGGGAGATCCAGCCGCCGAACAATAGAGGACAGAAGGGTTTCCCCCCACAAGTGCAGATGGTGAACATGATATACGCAACCCACATACCCAAAAGGGAGCGGAAGCGTGCACTCAGGGACGTATATGTGATGGAGCCAGTCGCCCCAAAGTTCAATCCGTGGTCCTCCTGCCCGATCACCTTTGATCGGAGGGACCACCCCACGAGCATCCGCCATGGCGGATTTGCCGCATTGGTTCTAGACCCAATCGTCGATGGACTTCACCTCACTAGAGTCCTGATGGACGGCGACAGCAGCCTGAACCTGCTTTATCAGGATACAGTGCGTAAGATGGGCATAGATCCCTCAAGGATTAAACCCACAAAAACGACCTTCAAAGGCGTCATACCAGGTGTAGAGGCCAACTGTACAGGCTCAGTCACACTTGAAGTGGTCTTCGGATCCCCGGATAACTTCCGAAGTGAAGAGTTAATCTTCGACATAGTCCCGTTGCACAGTGGCTATCATGCACTGCTCGGACAAACCGCATTTGCAAGGTTCAATGCGGTGCCGCACTACGCATACCTCAAGCTCAAGATGCCAGGCCCTCGAGGAGTCATTACGGTCAACGGAAACACCGAATGCTCTCTTCAAACGGAGGAGCATACAGCGGCTCTCGCGGCGAAAGTACAAAACAGCCTCTTAAGGCAATTCTCGAGTCCGGCTGTTAAGCGGTCGGACACCGTAAAGCGTGCCCAGAGTAACCTACAGCAAGACCACATGGCACGTTCCGAGCACGCGTAGCAATGCGGCCTCAACCCTAGCCCTCGCGAAATCGCAAGACCAGTACCACGCGTACATAATTATGCTCTGGAGATACCATGGGCATAGGGGGAGGGGCACGACCACGGCATGCCCAGAGTGCGGCTCAACCACACCAGGGGCTGCCAATTGTGTCATTCTTTTTTTTTCTTATTCTCAGGACTCCGTTTTCCAGAAGCCCTGTCCGGTAGTAGAATTGCCGAACTCACGATGCAACAGCCAGGGAAGCAGAAAAGCTACGTCGAGTATCCAGGTGGTCTCTATTACGAGCAGTATACCTGTTTTATATACCATCCCGCAGCCTACCCCTGGAGGGAGACGTGTTAAATAGTCCCATCCCTTGCTTATCGCACTATTTGTATCGTTCTGCTTTCATTGCAGTATTTTTTAAATAAACAATGCATCGCTTTTTGCCTATTATTGCATTCCTCTTTCTATCTATAACGTTCACTTATGACGTGTTGCATCCGTACGCTTTGGTATGACCAAATACACCAGGGGCTTAAGTTCCCCAAAATATGGTGTGATAAGTCCGAACACTTTCACAAGTGCGGCACCCCTAACTTATAGCATTATATGCATCGGCTCTGAATCATGTCTTGGGTCAATAGTTGGGTTTGCTCGGCTCCCATGTTTTGGTACCTTACGTTCGTTATATCGGCTAAGGTAGCGCTGGGAGAACCACTGCGATTGTGCCCAAGTTGAGCTGGGTTGAGCACCTCAGTGGAGAAAGCTAAAACTGACCGTCATGATAGGGCGAGAGCCGGTCGCTGTTTGAGAGGTTTTTTCGAGTCCCTAAAGACTTATGCCGCTTAGAGCGAGGAGCCGGCTTTGTCCGGCCCAGGCGTGGATAGCGCCCCAAATTCGGTCTTTCGAACACTAGGGGCTTCGCCGAAATTTAAAATTATAGAATTCTATGGCTAAGTGGGAGTGTTCAAACATTATAAGTCCGGTTGCCTTGTTCATTGTGTTGAGCGCCTCCCTCGAAGGACCCAAGAATGGGAACAAGAGCGCTCAAGTTTATCCCGAACACCCCAGCACTCGTGGCATGGGGGCTGAAGCCAATGACTTGCCATCTCTCAAATTTGATAAACGGCCACACAGAAGGTAATATTTTAAATTAACAAGCGTTGCTTAGCGCATATGAACAAAGTTTTCAGCGCACAGGATAACAAAATGTGAGTCTACTCAAAAATTACATCTTTGGAGCATTCACCCGCTATAAGGCGGGCACCCTTCAGGACACCCTTATAGTACATATCGGGGTGCGATACTCCTTGACCGGCGGGGGCGCGTCCGTCACAAGCTTCTCGGCGTCCATCTTGCCCCAGTGCACTTTAGCGCGAGCAAGGGCCCGACGGGCACCTTCAATGCAGACGGAATGCTTGATGACTTCAATCCACGGACAGGCGTCCACCAGCCGCCGCACAAGACCGAAGTAGCTCCTAGTCATGGCTTCTTTAGGCCACGGCCGAACTATGAGGCCCTTCATGGCCTGTTCGGCCACCTTGTGGAGCTCGACCAGCTGCTTTAGCTGGTCGCTCAGGGGCACCGGATGTCCGGCCTCATCATACTGAGACCAGAATACCTTCTTCGTCGAGCTCCCTTCCTCAGCCCGGTAGAATGTGGCAGCGTCGCACACACTGCGGGGCAGATCTGCGACTGCTCCTGGAGAGCTCTGGATTCAGGTAAGTAACAAGTAATTCACTTTCACGTGCTTGCTTTGCATAGAGAATGCCTTACCCGCTGCTATCTTCTTTATTGCCTCAATTTCCTGGAGGGCTTTTTGGGCTTCGGCCTTAGCGGCTTTGGCAATCTCTAGAGCCAGGGCGAGCTCGGACTCTCGAGTCTTCGAGTCACGCTCCAAACTCTCGTGTTTTTCCATGAGAACTTGGAGCTCTTGCCGCACCTCCGCCACCCGCGCCTCCTGCTTCTCTCGCTCGGTGCGTTCCACGGCCGCATTGTTTTCGGCCTTGGACACCACTTCCTTCAGGGTCGCCACCTCGTTCGTGGCCCCTGCAATACTCCCGTTATTCCTGTCATTTTTTGCAACCAAATCCTTTCTATAAGGTATTGCTTTTATAAGGTATTACTTACCTTCCTTGTCCTCGAGCTACTTCTTGGCAAGGCCGAGCTCGTTCTCGGACCGCTCGAGGCTCTGCTTCAATGCATTGACCTCCGTAGTCAGTGCGGCAGAGGTCAACAGCGCAGCCTGCATTCCCATATTGACATATTTATGTTAGACTCCTAGGTATATCTTTTTAGATCCTCAGCTTGGCTTTTCTTTCCGAACACCAAACTGAGCATCAGGGGCTACTATCAATGCGGTAATATTCTTACATATCTCAAGAACTTACCTCAAAGCCTGTTAGAAGGCTGGTACAAGCTTCAGTCAGCCCCCTCTTGGCGGACTGAACTTTCTGGATCACCGCACTCATAATAGTGCGGTGCTCCTTGTCGATGGAAGCGCCGCTAAGCACCTCTAGCAAATTGTCCGGCGCCTTCGGTTGGACAGAGGCCGCCGGCGTCGCAGTCTTGCCCTTCTTACGAAGGGGCCGCCTACCGGACTTCAGAACCACTGTAGGTTCCGGAACGGGGTCCGGCACAGGGCCGGACTTAGAACCCTCTGGGGTTTTGCCCCCTTTGCGCCTGGAGTCTGGGAGGTCGCCTTGCGGCGTCTCCAGGACCTCCTCCTCCTGGCTGGGCCCCTTTGGGGACTCCACCGCGGCGTCTTCTGCGTCACGAGAGGAGGAGGCGGTCAGAGGTGAAGTACTATTCACATCCGACGAATCCAAGGAGCCGCTCGATGAAGCGGGCAGCTCGTCCTTGGGCGGGCTACATGGGTGTGTTCGGCCTTAGAACATGCTATGCGACAAATGAAAAACCATGAGTTATTCCGGAATCCGTACACTTACGATCTCGCCAGAGTCTTGGCCCTCGAGGGCCAATCCTCTTCGCCGTCATCGGCGTTGGTGGAAAAGTCCGGAGGAAGGGTCCTTCCCTTCTTGGACCCTTCGGCCTCCCCCGTGGGGGAAGCCTTCCTTTTCTTCTCTCCCCTCGCAAGGGGAGAGGCCTCTTTTTTCTCCTCCTCGTCTTTGTGGGAGGAGTCCGCCTCGGAGTCATCGGACGATGAGTCCGATAACACCTGGCGCCGGGAACTCCTCTGAGTTCTTGTGGCCTTCTTCTTGGCCTTCTTCTCCGACACCACGTAAGGCGTCGGAGCCAGCATCCCCGTCAATTGGGCGTTCGCTGGGTCTTCTGGTAAGGGAGCCGGACAGTTAACCTGCCCGGACTTCTTCTGCCAGGCCTGTCAAAGGTAGGGGAGTTTAGATCCTGCATAGAGTCAAACTATGAAAAACTAGTGTCCTGTAAAGGGTAAAATAGCTTACCTCGCTGGCTTGATGCTACAAGCTGAATCCGTGATCTTCGGTAGCGGATGCGGGAGCCTCAGCACCCTTGAACAGCACCCTCCAGGCGTCTTCGTACGTAGTGTCAAAGAGCCTGCTCAAGGTTGGGTGCTGTGACGGATTGAACTCCCACAAGTTGAAAGCTCGTTTTTGGCACGGGAGGATCCGATGGATGAGCATGACCTGAACCGCATCGACGAGCTTGATCTTCTTGATCACAAGGTTTTGGACGCAGGTTTGGAGTCCGGTCAGCTCTTCCAAATCACCCCATGTCAGGCCCTTCTCTTTCCAGGAGGTGAGCCATGTGGGGATGCCAGATCTGAATTCGGGGGTCGCTGCCCATTCAGGGTCACGCGGCTCGGTGATATAGAACCACCCCAATTGCCACCCTTTGATGGTTTCCACGAAGGCGCCCTCGAGCCATGTAATGTTGGGCATCTTGCCCACCATGGCGCCTCTGCACTCCGCCTGCTGGCCGCCCACTACCTTCGGCTTGACATTGAAGGTCTTCAGCCATAAGCCGGAGTGGGGTGTGATGCGGAGGAAGGCCTCGCATGCAACGATAAACGCTGAGCTGTTGAGGATGAAATTCGGGGCCAGATCGTGGCAATCCAGGCTGTAGTAGAACATGAGCCCCCGGACAAACGGGTGGAGTGGGAAGCCCAGTCCGCGGAGGAAATGGGGAAGGAACACCACCCTCTCATGGGGCCTGGGGGTGGGGACGAGCTGCCCCTCATCAGGAAGCCGGTGCGCAATGTCGTTGTGCAGGTATCCGGCTTTCCTCAACCTCTTGATGTGCCCCTCCATGACGGAGGAGGCCATCCACTTGCCTCCCGCTCCAGACATGGCTGGGGAAGGTTGAGGCGAGATGTGCGGACTTGGGCACTGGAGCTCGTGTGCACGGAAATGGATAGGCAAAGGAGGAAGAAGGCGTAGGTAACAAGGTGGATCCTTATCCCCTTATATGGACGGACGAAACTATGCGTCCCCACCAGCCTGATAAAACTCGCTTATCTCCCAAACACCATAATCAATGGCGCGGTTGGGTTACCCACGCCTGTATTGATGAGAATCCCAGAATAAGGGGACACGATCTCTGCTTTGACAAGACGTGCCAAGGAAACCGCTTCGCTTAACATGCTGAGGTGGAACAGTAAAAACGATTCGAATAAAGGCTTGGCTATGGTGTGATGTCACGCCACGGAATACGTCAGCAGATTGAACTTGTGTAAATATTATTCTCTCTACGGTGGTATGTGGAACTTATTTTGCAGAGCCGGACACTATCCTGGTGTTCAAAATCTTCTATGAAGTATTCGGAGGAGGAACCCGCCTTGCAATGCCAAAGACAATATGCGCGCCGGACTCATCGTCATTGAAGCCTGGTTCAGGGGCTACTGTAGGAGTCCTGGACTAGGGGGTGTCCGGATAGCCGAACTATCACCGTCGGGCGGACTCCAAGACTATGAAGATACAAGATTGAAGACTCCGTCCCGTGTACGGATGGGACTTTCCTTGGCATGGAAGGCAAGCTTGGCGATACGGATATGTAGATCTCCTACCATTGTAACCGACTCTGTGTAACCCTAGCCCTCTCCGATGTCTATATAAACCGGAGGGTTGTAGTACGTAGGACGAACAACAATCATACCATAGGCTAGCTTCTAGGGTTTAGCCTCTTTGATCTCGTGGTAGATCTACTCTTGTACTACCCATATCATCAATATCAATCAAGCAGGAGTAGGGTTTTACCTCCACCATGAGGGCCCAAACCTGGGTAAAAACATCGTGTCCCCTGTCTCCTGTTACCATCCGCCTAGACGCACAGTTCGGGACCCCCTACCCGAGATCTGCCAGTTTTGACACTAACACAAGCCCTTTAACCAAGACCGGGCCGTTCCATCTAACATCATGGTGAAGTATTTAGCCATTGCTGCGTCGCTGACCTCCAACAGCTCCATGGCCATCTCATAACTTTCGATCCACGCTCCAGGCTGTAAGTCAGCCGTGTAATTCGGCACCTTTCGAGGTCCCTTGAAGTCCTTGGGTAACCGTACATTACGTAGAGCTGGCACTAAACAAGGAACACCGTCGGTTCTGGTAGCCACTCCCGTCTCAACGGAAGTCGTCGGATACTCTGGGAAATCTTGATGAGCCGTCCGTTGAGCCGCTAGCTGAGCCGCCCGCTTGTTCTCTTGTACCGGGTCATAGCCACCGGGCTGGTTACAGCGCTGGGCATTGCTTAACAAAGCTTCTGACTCCATGTGCCTGCTGTAACTTGGACTCCGGTTTTGACGAGGCGGTGCTAACCAAGGCGAAGGAGTCGAATGAATCCTGTCCCGGCTATAAGAATAAGTCTCTTGCTGAGCCAGGGCCGTTTGGACAAGTTCTCTGATCCTCCGGGTCTCCACCACTGTCGGATCATCACCGTCCACTGGGAGAGCCGCCAAACGCGCCGATGCTACGATTAAGTTCTCCATGGGGTTGGAAAAGTGACCCGGTGGTATTGGTACATAACGGGGCGGAGCCATACTCCCATGAGGAGGCGCCATCTCTCGAGGCTGAGCCGGTCCTCCCGCTCCGGCTGTCATGAACTGATTTGCTTCGGGCGGGTTGCTAGGGCCGGCACCGGGTGTAGCGAAAAGGTTCCGAGGGTCGTAAATCGGAGTCAAACGGGATTGAGTTTTCTGGTGCCTCCTTCTCATCACCTCATTAGATGCGTTCAGGTTCATCGTAAGATGGAAAGCCTCTGACTGGAGCTGCTGCGCCCGTGCATCCAAAGCCGCCCGTTCTGTAGCTAACCTGGTGTCCTCAGCTGCCAAGGCCTCCTTGGCCCGAGCTATCTCCTCGCGCACTTGTGCCACCTTCACATTATGCTCATTTGATTTGCAGGAATAACCATGGCGGTTAACAGGGTCGTAAGCTTATCCATGAGATCCATCAGTATCTGAGCCGGCAGGTGCACAGGGCCTCCTGCCCCGGCCGCTCCTGGCCCGGACGTTATTGCTGCAGCGGTTGTAGAGTTTTGGTCGGGCTGAGTCCCAGCCATGAAGACTCCTGTCCATCTTGGCAGCTCATAGGGGTCCGGAATACTGGGGCCATCGGAACAGCCCCCCAGCACGCCATCTTGCACTTGATACAGCGAATCTGTTGAACCGACGGACGAATCACCGTCAGAGAGGACAGCCGTCTCACCACCATCTTCAGATCCTTCAGAAAGTTCCTCTCCGTGGATGCAGCCCACGAAGGCACGCTTCATGACGGGTTGAACTCGGACGGGTCTCGCACGCTGAGCCGTCTCGACGAGGTCGGTGCAGTTGTCCGGCTCGGGCCTGGCTCACCAATCCAGCCGATGAAGACGTGGATTCCGCCGAAGGGGACCCGGTACCCATACTCAATTGACCCGGCGTCGGGGCCCCAGCCTTCGTCATCGATGTAGATCTTGCCGCGGCGACTCTTGGTCATCCGGCCAACTACGTATCCCTTGAGCCCTTCGAAGTTGCCCTTCAAGAACTCAAATCCACCGTGCACTGGCCCCACGGTGGGCGCCAACTGTCGTGGAATTGTCACAGTAGATGTCCTCTTGCAAGGACTTAGTCGTGGAGCCATCGCAACTAAGAAGCTTAAAGGGGTTAATTCGGGACAAGGGACACGAGAGATTATACTAGTTCGGCCCCTTATAGTGAAGGTAAGGCCTATGTCTAGTTGGGTTGGTATTGCTTGATGTTTCGATGACCAGGGAGCGAGATATGCTATGCCCGGTTCTCGAGGAGTTGTCTCTTGCCCTAAACCGCCAGCGGGTCACCCCCTTATATACACGGGTAGACGCCCTGCAGCCTACAGAGTCCCGGCCGGCTCATAAACAGTGTCCGGCTCGGTGACTAGTTAATTCTACCTTATGTTACAACTCATGTCATCATGGCAGTTTACCACTATGGGCCTTAAGCCGCCTGTGGGCCTTAGACCCTTTATTGAACCGCCATCTTCATGCTTGGTCTTGGGCTTCTTTCTGATGAGTCTTCTTTGCGTAACCCGGCCCCTCCTGGGCGGCTTACACAAATAGTTATATCCCCAACAGGTGCCATTAGAAAATTATTTGGCACCGCCTCAGCAATTTGTGGAGCCAACTTGTCCAGACATCCGAGCAGCCAAGCAGTAAAATACTAAATCTTTATGCCATGAAGGAACTGGGCGTTGGAGCAACTAGGTGCTCCGGAGTTCAAGTCCCTGACTTTTTTCCGTCGCATCAGCTCGCCAGTGCGGGGCACCAGTGCGAGATGTAGCAACAGTTGTCTTTACACCAATTTTGGCATACATAGTGGACGCCTTAGTGCTATTAGTTCTATGTTACTAAATTTATGCATGTACACACCTGTTAGTATCAATTTGCTGTCATCCAAACATTGTTGCTATGCTGTTGCAGTTATATTTACCTTCATCTTAAAATACTAGATGATACCCCACGAGTTGCTGCGGGAATTTATAGTAATTAATTTCCAAGGAAACAAATACCAACTGTATTATATACATGTGATAGAAAATAATGTACTAATGTGGAAGTGTCATATATACATTATAACAATCTCGGCCACATTTAGATATCACACATTTATAGATATTCTGAATTGCTATAACAATAAAATGAGTATGTTACATTTGTCGATATTCTGTACATGCATGAGTAGAATTTGGCTATCACTAAATGTTCTTTCTGAATTACAATCAAGAACCTTCAAAACTGAAAAAAAAGATACATTATAGGAAGCCCTCAAAGGACAGAAAAAGGGAAACTTAGCATCCAAAGTTTGTTCTCACCCTCCAATTCAGTCTAAATGCTGCCAGAAATGTTAGGTGTATACCATATGAAACAAAAAGAAAATGCTATATGTCGTGGAATTGTCACGACAGATGTCCTAGTGAAAGGACTTAGTCGTGGAGCCATCGCAACTAGGAAGCTTGAAGGGGTTAATCGGGACAAAGGACACGAGGTTTATACTGCTTCGGCCCCTTATGATGAAGGTAAAAGCCTATGATCCAGTTTTGAGTGGGATTGCTTATGTCTCGATAACTAGGGAGCGAATCGCTTGACCTAGCTCTCGAGTTGATGTTACTTCCCCTGAACCGCCGCCGGGTCGTCCCTTTATATACAGAGGTCGACGCCCGGTGGCTCTACAGAGTCCCGACCGGCTCATAACAGTGTCCGGCTCGGTCTCTTAACTATTCTTGCCTTACAATACAAGTCACGCATCCATGGTGGCTTATCACTACGGGCCTTAAGTCGCCTCTGGGCCTTGGGCCCTTAACTAAACCGCCATCTATGTCCTGGGTCTTGTGCGTTAAGAATATTTGCAAGTATGACCCAGCCCCTCCTGGGCGGGTCATACTAATAGTTATATCCCCAACATTAGGCCCCGGATTGATTTGAACTGGTTTCATGTCAATCTTCGACACTTAAGGAAAAAATCTTCTGCCTTTATGAAATTTTTGTAACCCGCCATGATGTCATCTTCTGGATTTGCGGTAACCCACCATGACATCACCTGTCATAAAAGCACGTTTTATCCAATGTATCCCAATGGATCTTTGTCTTGATGACCATCCCGAAAATCGAGGCGTCCTTGTAGTTGGATAACTCATGTTTTCGGCCTCCTCGTTTTTCGCGCTCTTTAGTGGCCCTTCCTTATAAATAGACCCGACTAGGTCTTCTTTCATTCTTCCCGTTCTGCATCTTCTTCCTCTCGCCCCCATCTGTCACTGGAGCTCCGCCGCCGTTGCCACAGTGCACCTCGTTTGCAGATCTTCTGCAGTAAGTGTTCCCCTTTCTGCACCATAGATCCACGCTAGGGCTAGCATGTTCTTCTATACTGCGTGAAGTTCATCTAGGTTCTTGTGTTCCATCTGCTATGGCTTCCTTCGATCCAAAAACCCCCATAGATCTTATGCGGTACGTGTTCCGCATCCATTTTGGGCACCAGTCGATCTCCTTTCCATGTAAGAAAACCCCATTATAGCGCATGAACTCCTCCGCGCCCTGTTTTAGGTCTAGAAAATTTTATTTTCTAAACATCTGTTTGATCCAAAATAACAGCTGCAAATTGTGAAATTTGTTTGTACAACACTTAGGCAAAATCTGCACTTGTTAGACTTATTTAGTCATGGCGACTCTTCCGTCAGCTTTAAGGAAGCAATGCCTTAATTAATAACTTAAACCATCCTTGGCGGTTTAAATAGTCTTGACGGCTTATATAGCCTATGGCGGCTTAAACAACCATGACATAGTTATCCTTATACCATTAGGCCCTTGGTAAGCCGCCATCTTGAATATGCACAGTAATATATTTTTCCTGTCCAGCTTAAATTTGAACCGGCACTTTTCCTTTGTCTTAGGATTTCAATCAGAATGGCACCAAAGGCACCTACCTCCTGCAACTGGTTTAAATCCATTGTCACTGATAGCACCTTGGATGATTTTGTGAAAACCGGCTATCTGCCGAAGAAAGAAGTCATGCCTTATCGTGCTCCTAACCCGGAGGAAGAATTTCCTCAACCTAAAGACGGAGAGGTTGTTGTTTTCACGGATCATATGAACCGGGGATTTACCCCTCCTGGCTCAAAATTCTTCAGGGACGTGCTGAATTTCTTTGATCTCCACCCACAAGACATCGGACCCAATTCCATGCCTAATATCTGCAATTTCCAAGTATTCAACGAAGTATACCTTGGAGAAGAACCCAATTTACTGCTCTTCAGAGAACTGTTTTATTTGAACCGCCAGAATGAGTGCGCCAGCGGTCAGAGCTTAGAGCTAGGCAGTGTCTCGATCCAGCGCCGTAGAGATGTGATCCTCCCTTACGCCAACCCGCTGAGCCACCCCAAAGACTGGAATATGACATGGTTTTACTGCAATGATACCTCTCCGGCTGATGAAAACCCTCTGCCTAGCTTCCGTTTCCTTCATCTTGGGCCCAACCATCATCTGCCTGGCAAGATTATAGCCACGGAACGTAAATCACTTGCCCCCACTTTGGCCAAGATCAAGGCTCTTCTGGGGAACGGGTTGACAGGCATTGACCTGTTCCGGGTTTGGCTCGCCTGGCGGGTTATTCCGTTGAGCCGCCGCACCGGCTTGATGTGCGAATACACTGGTGCCAAGAATGATCCTCTGCGTCATAGCCCTGATGACTTACCTGACGATGTCATTGACGACATGACCAAGTCTCTTCTGAACGAGAGCCTGGCAGATTGCGGCAAGGTGGGCCTAGCCCCCTTCCGTAAAGCTAACCCGGCTCCAAAGGTAAACCTCCCATGTGAAATGACTACTTTAATTTCTTAATGTTTCACCCATACTCATGCATATGCTAATCTTTGCAGGCGGGTGATAAATTTTGGAAAGTCAAATATGACCATGAAGCTGCCAAGAAAGCTAGAAAAGAGAAGAAAGCCGCCAGGAAAGAAGTTGCCAAAAGGAAGGGCAAGAAAGCCACCGCTTCTGACCTGCTTCGGCTAGCGGACTCTTCTAAGTCGGAGGTAGCCCTTGATTCCCTTGGCTCATTTTTTAACCATCTTATTGACACTGATTATCAGCAGGAGGACACTGGAGCAAGCCGTAACAAGGCTGATGAGGTAACTATCCTTTCCTCTTACTTCGAGCCTTTGCCAAGACGGAAAATCCGCAGAGTGACCCGGAAAGTAAGGTTTTCTCATCCTTTAGCTCATCACGATCCTCAATTTCTTTTGAAGCGGCAAATTCACGAGAGCCGGAGGCAGACCCGGACTAGCAAGGATGCAGAGCTCTCCTCCGGCTTACCAAACACTCCAAGGAAGTGCCGGAATGAGGTCACTTCTATTTTAAATAGATTTTACCCCTTGGCGGGTCTCTTTCGTCAACCACTCAATTCTTCTGACTCGGATTACCAGGACACTTCCCCTTCCTCCGGTGAGTCACTACAGTCCAACCTGCCAGCTTTCAAGACTGCACCAGGGTATGATGATCCGCTCATCTTGTATTTATTTTAATCCCTTGCATATTTGTGCCAACCTTTATTTTGACGCAATGGTCAAGCCAAACCCAGAAAACGGGTTAGGAAAAATAAAATAGTTGAAGATACAGTTGCGACTGAGCCAATTCTTGAAACAGCCGTGCCGGACTCGACCATTCATGAGCCGCCATCTGAGCCAGCTTAAGATTTACCAACTCCTGCTACTGACCTGCCCACTGAACGAGCCACCGATGAATCAGAGAATCCAAAGGCCCCTAGCCCGGTCAGGACTGATGACCCTCAACATGGTGAAGTTGAGATCACCAGAACCGGCTTTGTTGAACCGGGAAGGCCGACTGTACTGGCCAAGTGCCCCGCCAAGGAAGAACTTCTGGACCACCGCCAAGTCAAACTGGATGTTGCAAACTATGCTCATATGAGTATTGGAGACATCTTTTCTGGCTACATGAGCCAAGTGCACAGCAGCCGGAACCTCGAGATTGATATGGTGAAGCAGATGCACCAAAAATTCGAGGTATAACCCATTCTCTTTTGTTCATTAATCTTTACTATGCTAGCCCCCAAGTCTACTTCTTATGATGCTTATGCTATAGACTTTGAAACAAACTTAATAATATTAGTAATATAAATGAAAGGAACATATAAGAGTTTCGGCTTACTATGTAGTCCCCAAGGGGCGGCTTAACCAATATGGTTGAGCCGGTCCTGATATAAAAGTTCTTACGGGTCCTTGAACAGCAATATGCATTAGCCCCCAAGTGCCAAGTATTATTGCTTGCAAAATGCTTGGGACTTACTCTTATGAATCGCTGTCTTATGAATCGCCATTGAAAATGAAATTCTTCGGTAACATTAGCCCCCAAGTGCCAAGTGTTTTTGCTGGCAAAAGACTTGGGACTTTAACATTACATAAAAATTGGCTTGATTTTGACTCTGTATTTGTATAGGCCGCCACGAGCCAACTCGAATCCGAGGTGACTGATCTGAAGAACGGCCTTGAGACCCAAGAGACGGAAATTGAAAATTCCGACACCAAGTTCAAATTCAGTGTTTCTGAACAAGAAAAACTGAAGAAAGAATTTGAAGCTAAAAAGAAAGCCTGGGTTGATGAAAAGACTGCACTGATTAACCAAGATGAAAAAGCAGAGGCGGCTCTGGAAGAAGTCACTAGTGAATTAACCGGTTTAAAGCGCCATGTCTCTCAAATGGTCTCAGCGATCTTTGGTAAGTCACCCTGCAAGTGTTTAAATATCTAAACCTTTCAGTTGATCATAAAACTGGAATTAACTCACCTGATCACGTTTATGTAGGCCCAGAAGCTCAAATTTGAACCAAGACATGCTGATCAAACTGAAGGCAGTGTACACTTTGGTGGAGCAATTGTACACCGGGTCTCAAGGTGCATTAGCTACGGTGGCTTTGTCGAATGAAGTGCCAACCCTCCTGGTAGAGGTCTTGAAGAAGCTTTCCGTGCTCCCTCAATGGTTCAACGAACTGAGGCGGTCAGCTGCAAGAGTCGGAGCGGTAAATGCTTTAAGCCTGGCCAAGGCTTGGCAACCAGAGCTAGACCCGGCCGACATTGCCACTGGCTACCCAAGCTTAAAGGAGGATGGCACCCCGTTTGAAGAAAATGACTTCACTGCCTGTGTAAAGGAGATACGCCCCGTGGCTACACTTATAGCGAACAAAGTAGATCTTACCAAATACCAGGCGGGTTATGATGAAGAAAACCGGAGAATTCCAACGCCTCATTATGAAGTGACCAGTCTGATCCCCCCACTCCATAAGCACACCTTCGCTCCTGAAGTTGACCTGGCCGGCCTTGTTGATGCTGAAGCTGAATTTGATTCTTTGAAAAACATTGACTAGTCATCGTCAACCTTCCAGGAAAGGGAGCAGGGCGAAGACGCGGAGAGGGCTAACCCGGACGCTTCAGGCCAATCATGAAGGTGAACCAGCCGTGGCGGCTCATACCTGGGATGTACTTAAAAAACAATGTGAATTATTTGGACTTAGGGAGTCCTGTAATAGGATAGAAATAACTTTATTTTGGTTGTGCCACCATGCATGTTTAAACGCTAAACGCCATTAAACCGTCGTGTTATATCCATCCGTGTTACTTTTCATCTGCTTACCGTATGCTTGATCAGTCTTTTTAAACTGTCCTGCATATGAAAACAGACTGCAAAATCCCTTGGCAACTTACCACCAGGCGGGTCAAAAGGACTTAAAAAGAGTCATAGATTAGCTTGTTGTAAAAACACAACTATGATCTTATACCTATGACTTCTTAAATTTACACCGCCAGCTTATATGACTCGGTCGGTAAGGGTGATAACCCAGTCTTTGGACACCCAAAATTTCAAAGGTATAATGATGCTTATGTATCAGCGACTCATCAGTCGACATTGAGCCGGGTCAAAAGAAACCATACTTAAACTTGTAAACCTTAGAAAAAGTCTCAAGTCAAATAAAGGGTGCTTCCAAAGAGAACTTAAACCGAAATAGAATATAAAAAATTTCAAGGTTGCTGATTTGAATACGATCAGTAAACCGTTCCATAGGGGTTAAGCTAGGATTCGAATACGATCATGTAGCCCCTAGTGGCCTTGGCATTGCGCCGATCAAGAGGGTACCAACAGTTGTGTTCTCTTTGGTTCAAATATGACCTATGTTTGAACAGGAAGCCCCCTAATGACCTTGAGAGTTTTTTAACAACTCTGATTCGAATACGATCAAAGTCGGTTCTCAAAAGGGGTTAAGCTATGATTTGAATACAATCAAGAAGCCCCCTAGTGAGCTCGGCAGTGTGCCAATCAAAAAGGTACCGACAACTGTGTTCTCTTTGGTTCGAATACGACCTATGTTTGAACAGGAAGCCCCCTAGTGATCATAATTTTTAATGGCTAGATTCGAATACGATCGTAAGCCGGATCAAGCGGATTAAGCTGGATCAAATGTGATCAACCCCCAAGTGATCATGTGAGAAAATAATGACAATGACAAATTTACCTTGGGGGAAGGAAAAATGGACAGAGGTCCGGCTTTATTATTTATCATAATATATACATTGTCAAAATATGTACATCACGAGAGCCTATGGCTCAAGTGTAGTAGGGCCGAAGATGACCAATATTCCACAGCCGGCGGGTCTCTTCCTCCGACTTACGTGAGTCTTTGCGCTCTCAAACATCGATAAGGTAATATGACCCATTGTTCAAGTTCTTGCTGACCACAAAGGGCCCTTCCCAAGGTGGGGATAGCTTGTGCACATCAGTTTGATCCTGGATGAGCCGGAGCACCAAATCACCTTCCTGAAAGGCTCTGGACTTAACTTGGCGGTTGTGATATCGGCGCAAATCTTGTTGGTAAATCGTCGAACGAGCTACTGCCAAGTCCCGCTGTTCATCTAACAGGTCAAGAGCATCCTGACGTGCCTGTTCATTGTCCGCTTAAACATAAGCCGCCACGCGAGGCGAGTCATGACGGATGTCGCTAGGGAGAACTGCCTCAGCTCCGTAAACCATGAAGAAAGGTGTATAACCCGTAGATCTGTTAGGAGTAGTGTTAATGCTCCATAACACAGAGGGTAACTCCTCAACCTAGCAACCCGGCGTCCACTGCAAAGGGACCAAAAGTCGGGGCTTGATGCCTTCCAAGGTCTCCTGATTGGCTCTCTCGGCTTGACCGTTGGATTGGGGTTGAGCCACTGATGAAACATCAAGCCGAATATGCTCACGTTGACAAAATTGTTCCATGGTGCCTTTGGACAGATTAGTGCCATTGTCAGTTATAATGCTGTGTGGAAAGCCGAAGCGAAATATCACCTTCTTCATGAATTGAACTGTCGTAGCTGCATCACACTTACTGACTGGCTCTGCCTCAACCCACTTTGTAAATTTATCAACCGCCACCAAGAGGTGGGTCTTTTTATCTTTGGACCTTTTAAAAGGCCCAACCATGTCAAGCCCCCAGACTGCAAATGGCCATGTAATTGGAATCATCCTCAATTCTTGAGCCGGCACATGAGCCCGTCTTGAGAACTTTTGACAACCATCACATTTACTGACCAAGTCCTCCGCATCAGCATGAGCCATCAGCCAATAGAATCCATGACGGAAAGCCTTAGCCACGAGGGATTTTGACCCGACGCGATGAACACAATCCCCTTCATGAATCTCACGAAGAATTTCTTGGCCTTCTTCAGGAGAGACGCAACGCTGAAAAGCCCCTGTAACACTGCGATGATGCAACTCGCCATTGACAATCGTCATAGACTTAGACTGCCGGGTTATCTGCCTGGCCAAGGTTTCATCCTCAGGCAACTCGCCCTGAGTCATGTAAGCCAGATATGGCACCATCCAATCTGGAATGACATGAAGAGCCGCCACCAATTGTGCTTCCGAGTCAGGAACAACCAATTCTTCCTTTGTGGGTAGCCTGACAGAAGGGTTATGCAGAATATCCAAGAAAGTATTAGGCGGCACCGGCTTATGCTGAGATCCCAGCCGGCTTAAAGCATCAGTCGCCTCGTTCTTTCTGCGGTCAATGTGCTCCACCTGATAACCCTTGAAGTGTCCCGCAATTGCATCGACTTCACGGTGATAAGCCGCCATGAGAGGATCCTTAGAATCCCACTTGCCTGACACCTGCTGAGCCACCAGATCTGAGTCACCGAAACACCTTACCCGGCTTAAACTCATCTCCTTAGCCATCCGGAGACCATGGACTAAGGCTTCATACTCAGCTGCATTGTTAGTACAGGAAAACATCAACCGTAGCACATAACAAAATTTGTCACCTCGAGGGGAAGTCAAAACAACTCCAGCCCCCGAGCCCTCCAATTGCCTGGACCCGTCAAAATGAATTGTCCAATAGGTGTTGTCCGGCTTTTCTTCAGGCATCTGCAGCTATGTCCAATCATTGATTAAATCCACTCATGCTTGAGATTTAATAGCTGTGTGTGGCACATACTTTAAGCCATGAGGCCCAAGCTCAATGGCCCACTTGGGGACTCGTCCTGTGGCCTCTCTGTTTTGAATGGTATCCCCCAAAGGAGCAGAACTAACCACAGTGATGGGGTGGCCAAAGAAGTATTGCTTAAGCTTCCGGATTGCCATGAACACCCCATAAATGAGCTTCTGCCAATGCGGATATCGTTGCTTGGACTCAATAAGCACCTCGTTGATGTAGTAAACCGGGCGTTGAACCGGGTGTTCCTTGCCAGCCTCCTTGCGCTCCACCACAATAGCCACGCTGACGACACGCATGTTAGCAGCCACATATAATAACAAGGGCTCCTTATCAATGGGAGCAGCAAGAACTGGCGGCTCAGCCAGCTGTCTCTTCAGATCTTCGAAGGCAACGTTGGCAGCATCACTCCAGGTGAAGTTACATGTCTTCTTCATCATTTGATACAGTGGTATGGCCTTCTAACCTAACAGGCTTAGAGTAGCGATACGACCCGCCAAACGCTGAACATCATTGATACACGCTGGTTTGGCCAGAGAGGTGATGGCCTTGATCTTCTCCGGGTTAGCCTTGCCCCTGTTAGAAACCAGAAAACCCAAAAGCTTGCCTGCAGGCACACCAAAAACACACTTGGCCGGGTTAAGCATCATCTTGTAAACCCGAAGATTGTCAAAGGTTTCCTTAAGATCATCAATCAAGGTCTCCTTCTCTCTGGATTCCACCACTATGTCATCCACATAAGCATGAACATTGCGCCCAATTTGATTATGAAGACAATTCTGCACACATCGCTGGTAAGTCGCCTGGGCACTCTTGATCCCAAAAGGCATTGATACATAGCAGAAGGCTCCAAACGGAGTAATGAACACCGTCTTCTCCTGGTCCTTAACTGCCATCTAGATCTGATGATAACCAGAGTAAGCATCCAAAAAAACTCAAACGCTCACAACCCTCCATAGCATCAATGATTTGATCAATACGAGGGAGAGCAAAAGGATCAGCTGGACAAGCCTTGTTTAAATCAGTGTAATCCACACACATACGCCAAGTGTCGTTTTTCTTAAGCACAACCACCGGGTTAGCCAACCACTCTTGATGAAACACTTCGATGATGAACCCAGCTGCTAAGAGTCGGGCTACCTCCTCCCCAATGGCCTTCCGCCTCTCCTCATTGAACCGCCGAAGAAACTGCTTGACCCGCTTAAACTTTGGATCAATATTAAGAGTGTGCTCAGCGAGTTCTCTCGGTACACCTAGCATGTCAGAAGGTTTCCATGCAAAAATGTCCCGGTTCTCACGAATGAACTCGATGAGCGCACTTTCCTATTTGGGATCCAAATTAGCACTGATACTGAACTATTTGGATGAGTCGCCTGGAACAAAATCAACAAGCTTAGTATCATCGGCCAACTTAAACTTCATGACTGGCTCATGTTCTGTGGTTGGCTTCTTTAAAGATGTCAAATCCGCTGGGTCAACATTGTCCTTGTAGAATTTTAACTCTTCTGTTGCACAGACCGACTCAGCATAAGCCGTGTCACCTTCTTCACATTCCAAGGCTACCTTCCGGCTCCCATGCACCGTAATGGTTCCCTTATGACCCGACATCTTGAGCTGCAAATACACATAACACGGCCGTGCCATGAATTTGTCATAAGCTGGTCGCCCAAACAGAGCATGCTATGGGCTCTTGATCTTGACTACTTCAAACGTCAATTTCTCGGCCCTGGAGTCATATTCATCCGCAAAGGCTACCTCCAATTCGATCTTACCGACGGGATACGCTGATTTACCAGGCACGACTCCATGGAAGACAGTGTTGGACTGCTTAAGGCTCTTATCAGTTAGCCCCATGCGACGGAAGGTCTCATAATAGAGGATATTGATGCTGCTGCCTCCATCCATGAGTACCTTGGTGAATTTATATCCACCCACCTGAGGGGCCACCACCAAGGCTAAGTGACCTGGATTATCAACCCGGGGAGGGTGATCCTCCCTACTCCATAGAATAGGCTACTCAGACCATCTTAAATAACGAGGAACTGTCGGCTCAACAACATTCACAGCCCTCTTATAAAGCTTCTGGTCTTGTTTGCATAAACTGGTGGTAAACACATGATATTGCCCACTATTCAACTACTTTCGATTGCTCTGGTATCCGCCTTGCTGCTGTTGCTGACCACCCTGGCCAGATTGTTGGTTATATCCACTTTGACTGCCTTGAGAATTTTGAAAATTGGTGTTTGAACCATCGCCCGGGCCATGAAAACCGCCGCCGCCTGAGCCGCCGCCCTGCCCATTGTTACCATCAAATATGTTGGAATTTTTGAAGGCCTTCATGATCGTACAGTCCTTCCATAGATGGGTAGCCGGCTTCTGCTGGGTGCCGTGTCTCGGATAGGGCTCATTCAATAATTGCTCAAGTGTGGGGCCTGACCCGCCAGACCGGGGAGGTGGCCTCCCCTTGCGCCGTTGGTTGTTACCCTACGCACTAGTGTTAGCCACAAAATCCAACCTACCGTCAGCCTTATGTTTATTACCTCCTTGATTTGTCGGGTTGTGCTGAGGGCCCTTGCCGTTGCCATTCTTCTTTCCCTTCCCTGTCTTGTCATCATCAAACTCGGGATCCTTGGTACTATCAGAGTCGGCGTACTTGACCAGAGCCGCCATCAGCGTGCCCATATCATTACAATCACGCTTGAGCCGCCCCAGATTTTGTTTTAGAGGCAAAATGGCAATTTTTCTCCAACATTAAGACTGCAGAGCCGGCATCCATATTATCAGATGAATGTATTATGGCTTTAACCCGGCGCACCCAATGGGTTGTAAACTTGCCCTCCTCTTGCTTGCAATTTGTAAAATCCACAATTGACATGGGCTGCTTGCACGTATCCTTGAAATTCTGGATGAACCGGGCCTTTAGCTCCGCCCATGAACTGATTGAATTAGGTGGCAGGCCTTTCAACCAAGTGCGGGCGGTCCCATCCAACATCATGGTAAAGTACTTGGCCATCGCAGCATCACTGACCTCCAATAACTCCATAGCCATCTCATAACTTTTGATCCATGCCCCGAGCTGTAAGTCGGCCGTGTAGTTCGGCACCTTCCTAGGTCCCTTAAAATCGTTGGGAAAACGCTCGTTATGTAGAGCCAGCACTAGGCAGGGGACTCCTCCGGTCCTGGTGGCCATACCTGCCTCGATAGAAGTCGTTGGATAAACCTGATACGACTGGTAAGCCGTCAGCTGAGCCGCCTGCTGAGCTGCCGCTCGTTCAGCCCTTGACGTATTATGTCTTGATCTACCAAGTTAAAGGCCTCATGGCGCGTCGGGTCATGCCCACCTTGCTGGTTACGGCGCCGGATGTTGCTTGAAACAGCCACTGAATCCATGTGCCTGCTATAACTCGGGCTTCGGCTTGGGTGAGGAGTTGAATGGATCATGTCCCGGCTGTATGAATACGCCTCTTGTTGGGCTAAGGCCGTCTGAAGAAGCTCTCTGACCCGGCGGGTTTCAACCGCCGCCGAAGATTCGCCATCAACTGGAAGAGCCGCCAGCCGTGCCGCTGCCGCTATCATGTTCTCCAACGGGTTAGAATAGTGACCCGGAGGTGTTGGTACATATTGAGGTGGAGCCGTGTTTACGCAGGGAGGTCCCATCATCTGCGGTTGAACCGGCACGCCGTCCCCGGGTGTTGCAACACGGTCTGCCCCCGTACACGGGGAGAGCCACGGCGGGTTACTAGGCCCTGCCCCAGGTGTGTGAAATAGGTTTCGAGGATCATAAACCGAGGGGAGTCGAGACTGAGTCTTCTGATGTCTTCTTCTCATGACCTCATTTGACGCGTTTTGATCTTGCATGAGCCAGAAAGTCTGTGCCTGAATCCACTGAGCCTGAACATCCAGAGCTGCCCGCTCTGCGGTTATCTTGACATCTTCCGCTGCTAGGTCTTCCTTAGCCTGCACCATATCCAATTTTAACTGTGCCACCTCCGCATCATGACGAGCTTGATCCGCCGGGTTGACCATGGAGGTTAACAGAGTGGTCAGCTTATCTGTGAGATCCATCAACACCTGAGCCAGCGAGCGCATAGGGCCTCCTGCCCCGGCTGCTGCTGAGACAGAGGTCATGGCTGCCGCAGTTGTGGAGTCTTGGATAGGTTGTGTGCCGGCCATGAAGATCCCAACCCTGCTCGGCGGCTCGAAGCAATCCGGAATACTGCTGCCATCGGATCAGCCCCCAAGCCCGCCATCTTGCAGCTGATACAACGAATCTGTCTCACCTGTGGATGACCCGCCATCAGAGTAGATGGCCGTCTCACCGCCAGATGCAGGTCCTTCAGAGAGCCCTTCATGGATGCATCCCACGAAGGCACTCTTCACGGCAGGCGAAGCCCGGCGGGTCTCGCACGCTGAGCCGTCTCGACGAGGTCGGTGCAGATGTCCGGCTCAGGGCCCGGCTCGCCGATCTTGCCGATGAAGACGTGAATTCCGCCGAAGGGGACCCGGTACCCGTACTCAATTGAGCCGGCATCTGGGCCCCAGCCTGCATCATCGATGTAGAGATTGCCGCAACGACTCTTGCTCATCCGGCCCACAGCACATCCTTTGAGCCCTTCGAAGCTGCCCTTCAAGAACTCGAATCCACCATGCGCTGGCCCCATGGTGGGTGCCAACTGTCGTGGAATTGTCACGGCAGATGTCCTAGTGAAAGGACTTAGTCGTGGAGCCATCGCAACTAGGAAGCTTGAAGGGGTTAATCGGGACAAAGGACACGAGGTTTATACTGGTTCGGCCCCTTACGATGAAGGTAAAAGCCTATGATCCAGTTTTGAGTGGGATTGCTTATGTCTTGATAACTAGGGAGCGAATCGCTTGACCTAGCTCCCGAGTTGATGTTACTTCCCCTGAACCGCCGCCGGGTCGTCCCTTTATATACAGAGGTTGACGCCCAGCGGCTCTACAGAGTCCCGGTCGGCTCATAAACAGTGTCCGGCTCGGTCTCTTAACTATTCTTACCTTACAATACAAGTCATGCATCCATGGCGGCTTATCACTACGGGCCTTAAGTCACCTCTGGGCCTTGGGCCCTTAACTAAACCGCCATCTATATCCTGGGTCTTGTGCGTCAAGAATATTTGCAAGTATGACTCGGCCCCTCCTGGGCGGGTCATACTAATAGTTATATCCCCAACACTATCAGTAACTATTTGGCGGAAGAGGGATCACACTTGAAACCATATCCTCGTTAATCTGTCTATTTGTGTGCTCTTATTTCTTTTACTGTTACTCCTTATGTGTGTGATGATATAACACTTGAAACCGAAAATGGTAGTTTGACCTTTGCTGACAAAACAATCTGGAAAGAATGAGAAAATAAATTGAAAAAATGCATCAAGATTAGATAATCAAATGGGTGGTCTGCTTTACCTAGTTCTTGATGTGTGAAGTAACCATTAGGAGCTCCTTGTCTGCAGAAAAAGTGCAGAAAATCTAAGCAAGATAACATAGCCTACTATCTTTATCTAATGGAAAAGAGGAAGCAAACTGAAGGGTTCCTTTGAGAGGATTGCACATCAAAGATTTGTGTGGTGTTGAACTAAAATGTAGCATGTGGAACATCTATGCATTCTTTGGTGTAAAAAAGCTTGTGAATCATATATCATCTCATTTTTAGCCTCATTCTGCGTTCGCGCGAAAGAATTAAAATTAAATCCCTGCTTGAGTGGATCAATCCATGCATAAATCAGCAAGGAAAGTCACTATTTGTTAGTACAAATGTCCATCAAAATAAATAAAATTAAACTCTTCCTTTTCAAAAAAAGGTAGGCTCAACCAATTCAAGCAAGATGCATTTGGTTACAATCACAAAACACACATTATTGTACCTTTAAATTATTGTCCAATAATACAACACTAAGCAATGCAAAGCAAAGGCATATAAACTATTAAGTTCCATTTTGGAGAGAAGGGCATATTGAGGTTGAAGGGTACAATAGTTAAATAGTTCAGTTTCTGAATTCTTAAGATTTGGGTTAGTCTGTTGCTCCTCTTGAAAGAGACTCCTCATGTTTTCTTCTCCCATAGGAAATTGCTTACTTTCTGATGGACAAAATATACATACATGAATAAAGTAGTTGGAAGGATACAACCGACATACTCACTGAATTAATCGCAAATCTACAACACTGAGAAACTGCATAAAACGTTACAGTCATTAGCTTCGCATTAGACATGATTGAATGGAACGGTGGATGCAAGCCAAGATGGCATTATGCTAGTTTATTCTTTCTGAAACTCTTCTAATAATGTTGGCATCAACATCACACAAGCCAGCTAACCGAGTTTTGCACTTCCGCAGAAGGGAAAACCATGGTACATCCGTCAGGCAACAACATCAGTACAACTACAATTACAAAGTAATGCATCTAAATAATATACTTCCAATCCCTTGGTACCCTAGATCCATAAACAGAATTGAAGGGTGGATGCAAGGCTAATTAAAGACTGAGCAGTGAGCCCCTACCTTGGTTACCACCGGCCGAAGGTCTGAACAGGTCAACAACGTTGTGCTGTTTGTCAGACATGGCTGTGGCAACACCTTCAGGAGGATAACAACGCCATGGAAGGTTGAGTACGGGCATGTCAAAGAGAGAAGAGGCTCCAGTTGGGCGCAGGTCGGAGGATCCGCTTGCGCTAGAGGTTGTGCCGCCGACGGGGGCCCGGGAGTCGTTGCGCATGGAGGTGACCCAAGTTGGGCGTGCCTAAGCTGCAGGGTACCGGCGGGGTCCTGATGCGTGCCCTGGTATTTTCATCGTGGATCCGGGTCCCTGCCCGACATCGATCCATGGAGGCTGAAAAGAAAGCAAATGGTTCAATTTCAATAATAATTCTGGTGGAACCAACCAAAACCAATCTCTCCATTGGAGCTCCCTTGGCAGGTAGACAGACAGGAGGTAAAAGGACTGCTACTTCAGGGGAGTCATCTTGACGAACAAAACGGGTGCCGGGGAAGACACAGAGATCGACTCCTAACCGTCAGGGAGAAATTGATGTTCTTTTTTCTGGCGGGGATGGTGGTCGATCTGGCGGAGATGGTGGTCGATCGGTTTATTTTCTTTCGGGGTACAGAAGGGTCCATGGCTTTTACGGCTGGAAACGAAGAGACGGCTAGTCGTTCGATATATGCTAGTAATGGAACCCACCGAGGTGACAATGTGGCATGCATTATGGATATGCAGAATTGTTGATCTGAGTGGACCGGTGACGTGGAGGTTGCATGTTGAGAGAGCATTGACATGGCATCATGCTGATGTGGGCAGTATGCATGTAGAGAGAACTGCTATAGTGGGGAGCAACTTCTTAAGAATGGTAGATTCAATTTGTTATTTATAGTACATGAGTAAGAACTTGTAGCGTTGTTGTAGTTAATTATAGCTTCTGATGTTTTAGAATTTGGTTGTTGTGTCAGTAGCAATTAATTCATTTGCACATTGATCTTTTTGAGAAGATATGCATAATTAACATGTTTCTTCAGTTTTTAAAAATAAGTATTGGTTATTTTCTATGTTTCTATAAACCTATTTTCCCTACAATTGTTACTGATCTAGTTTTAAATATTATAGGATGAACGGAAGTGTTCTTACTTGGAGTGGGTTGATCAAGAGTGGCCACAGTCTTTGAAGATGTGCCTATCAAAGCTCTGGAGCATGTATAAGGAAGAGAATAGAGGTAGGCTTACAGATAGTGTTGTCAACGCTGAAGAATATTTGAGGATGCGGGATAAAAAGAGGAAGGTGGAGAATGAGCTCAGATTTTTTAAATCAGACTTTGCTAAGATGGTGTTGGTGAAGGAGGATGCACTTTCCCAGTTGGCCAGTGCAAAACAGGTTCTTATTGAACTGAAAGCAGAGGTGGATAAGGCGAGCCTGGATGATCTCGATTAGGGAAATGAATATATTGTTCTTATGAAGTTGAACTATCTATATGTTGTACTTTGTTGTTTTCCGGTAGCTATCGTACTGTGATGTTAAAATATATCTATGTGCCTGATATGAAATTGCAAACAACTATCCGATATGAAATGTGAATTTGCGTAATACTGGAATTATTAATTGTAAACTAATAAACCTCCTAATTGGGTCATGCAACTTTGCAAACGGTTCTACCAGTAAAAATGCTTGTGATGGATAGCCCAATGTCACACAGTTTTCTTCATCAAATCGTGTATGATGTAGTTGATAAAAGCAAACGGTTAACCAAGGCACAGTATGTGTGATAGTTACATGTATCACACACGAGCCTATACATAAACCTGTGTGGGATGTACATACGAACGGAAACGTTTTCCCTGGATTGACTGTGTGGGATGTACATAAGAACGGAAACATATTCCTTGGATTGACTGTGTGTGATATACATACCTACGGAAATGTTTTTCTGCGAATTCAGGATATACATACCTACGGAAACGTTTTCTGGTATTCACCATGTGGGATGTACATACCTACGAAAATGATTGGGTTTCCGTGGGTCACCCGATTGCACACGAACTCATTTGGTGTCCCGGGAGGGCCTATCCCCGACGGTTTCTGGGTCATGTGGGAAGGACCCCCTAATCTCCCACACTCACTAGGTGACGGTTCCAAATTCCATTGTGGAAAGGGGTTTAAAACCGTTTGTATAGCACCGACGCGTACCAGTGAACGATCGGTCGTAGTCAAACTTGATTCAACTAAAGTTGGAGAAACAGACACCCGCCAACCACCTATGTGCAAAAGCATGTCGGTAGAACCAGTCTCATGAACGCGGTCATGTAATGTCGGTCTGGTCCGCTTCATCCAACAATACTGCCGAATCAAAGTAAGACGTTGGTGGTAAGCAGTATGCCTATTCTCGCCCACAACTCTTTGTGTTCTACTCGTGCATATAACATCTACGCATAGACCTAGCTCGGATGCAACTGTTGGGAAACGCGGTAATTTCAAAAGAATTCCTATGATCACGCAAGATCTATATAGGTGATGCTTAGCAACGAGAGGGGAGAGTCTGTCCACGTACCCTTGTAGACCGAAAGCGGAAGCGTTTCAATAACGCGGTTGATGTGGTCGAACTTCTTGGCGATCCAACCGATTAATTACCGAATGTACGGCACCTCTGCGTTCAGCACATGTTCATCTCGATGACGTCCCTCGTGCTCTTGATCCAGTTGAGGACGAGGGTGAGTTCCATCAGCACGACGGTGTGGCAACAGTGATGATGATGCTACCGGCGCAGGGCTTCGCCTAAGCACTACAATGGTATGATCGAGGTGTGTAACTGTGGAAGGGGGTACCGCACACGATTGGGAGAGAAACTTGTGTGTTCTAGGGTGCCCCCCTGCCCGCGTATATAAAGGAGCAAGGAGGGAGGCCGTCCGACCCCTAGGGCGCGCCCCAAGAGAGGAGTCCTACTAGGACTACTAGTCCTAGTAGGATTCCACCAAGAGGGAGATAGCGGGAAGGAAGGAGAGGGAGTAGGAAAGGGGGGCGCCGCCCCCCTTCCCTAGTACAATTCAGACTCAAGGGGGAGGGGCGCATGGCCTGCCCTGGCCGCCCCTCTCTCTCTCTCTCCACCAAGGCCCAATGTGGCCCATTAGTTTCCTGAGGGGTTCCGGTAACCCTTCCGGCACTCCGGTTTTACCTGAAACTTTCCGGAACACTTACGGTGTCCGAATATAGCCGTCCAATATATCAATCCTTATATCTCGACCATTTCGAGACTCCTCGTCACGTCCGCGATCTCATCCGCGACTCTGAACAAACTTCGGTCATCAAAAACACATAACTCATAATACATATCGTCATCAAACGTTAAGCGTGCGGACCCTATGGGTTCGAGAACTATGTAGACTTGACCGAGACACATCTTCGATCAATAACCAATAGCGGAACCTGGATGCTCATATTGTCTCCTACATATCCTACGAAGATCTTTATCGGTCAAACCGCATAACAACATACGTTGTTCCCTTTGTCATCGGTATGTTACTTGCCCGAGATTCGATCGTGGGTATCATCATACCTAGTTCAATCTCGTTGCCGGCAAGTCTCTTTACTCGTTCTATAATACTTCATCCCGTAACTAACTCATTAGTCACAATGCTTGCAAGGCTTATAGTGATGAGCATTACCGAGAGGGCCTAGAGATACCTCTTCGAAACACGGAGTGACAAATCCTAATCTTGATCTATGCCAACCCAACAAACACCTTCGGAGACACCTGTAGAGCACCTTTATAATCACCCTTTTAAGTTGTGACGTTTGGTAGCATACAAAGTGTTCCTCCGGTATTCGGAGTTGCATAATTTCATAGTCTGAGGAACATGTATAAGTCATAAAGAAAGCAGTAGCAATGAAACTGTAACGATCATAATGCTAAGCTAACGGATGGGTCATGTCCATCACATCATTCTCCTAATGATGTGATCCCATTCATCAAATGACAACACATGTCTATGGTTAGGAAACATAACCATCTTTGATTAACGAGCTAGTCAAGTAGAGGCATACTAGGGACATTTTGTTTTGTCTATGTATTCACACATGTACTAAGTTTCCGGCTAATACAATTCCAGCATGAATAATAAACATTTATCATGAAATAAGAAAATAAATAATAACTTTATTATTGCCTCTAGGGCATATTTCCTTCAAAAAGTTGGTCCTCAAATCACCCATTCTGCTCATTCTTGTCATTGTGTGATGTCTGGTAGTTGGGCTACAAAGCAACCATGAGCCTATAGTAGAAACAGAAATTCCATATTCACAGAAAGAAAAAGTTCCGCTTCCGTGTTTGTTCCACTCGAAAACACTGTTTCATTTTTGTTTCCGTTTCCGCATAAAAAAAATTCCATTTCTATTTCTGTTTTGCAAATTTCTGTTTCCGTTTTCATATTTCCTCTCCATTTTCATTTTGCCTCCGGAAAAGCAGAAACTTTCCACTCCATTTTCATCCCTACTTACTAGTAAACATAACATTGTAATTATTCCAAGATGCAGTACGATGGTTAACTCACTTATTAAGGAATAGCTAGACCAATGTAATGGCATTTAATGATTGCCCATTATCTACCCACAAAGAATTGCTTTTAGCTATTGTACTAATCTACTATCACCGACGTACGGCATACTCACACACCTCTTTGCCCTTAACCTCTTCTTGCTTGATCTTTGATACCTTGTGTACCTACAAACCCTAGGATGGAGGTTGTGACAAGAAACAAAACCGTTGTGAAACACATAATTTTTTTATCATCAAGGTATACCAACAACCCCTTAATGCGCATACATGAGGTTGCGCCTCGGCCCTTAGCCCAAGGGGACTAGTCACACATCACGAATAAATCACAAGCAATAGACATTGTAGTTATTGATACTTGAAGATGAATGATTATAAATTATAAGTCTTACAATGCTGTTGATCGTGATGTATCCTTGATTACAAGTGTTGTGTTGATGGAGATGAAGGCTATGATAGTGAAGATGGTTATGGCGGCGGCTGCTATAGATGGGAATGGCGACGGCCTCTAAGATGTTGATGAATGGTTGTCTGTGACTTGATTTATCACCTAAAGTAGTCCATTTATGTGGGAAATACAAGAAACAAAGAGATTTGCATTCTTTGCAATTATTAGTCCTTAATAGGCAAATCTAAGTGGTTCCTTCATAAAAATATAAGAATATCTAGTTTAAACATGAGTAAATATGAGTGAAAACCCACTAACCAATGACCGCCGGAATGGGCAACCCACCCCTGGCCATCCTCGTCGAGGCCAGAGACCTAATATCGGCTGTCAATTCTTGGGCGCAAGCACCAAAATGGCGGCGCCAATTCAAGCTCGTCATCAAGAGCTCCTCGATGCCGATGCTGGTTGTCGCTTGCGCCGCCACGGCCTCGCACCGCCCTTGGCCCTGACGACCGGCAAACGGGAGCGCCAGCATCGGCCAAGGCGGTGGACAAGTCAGAGGCACCAAGGAAGAAGAAGGCGCCGCTCGCCCCGCCACCTCCCTAGGCATGCGGCCTCGTGCGACGCCCACGCTTTCCAATCGTGCTAAGGCAAAATGTGGCTTTTATCTTTACCTACTAATAAAGCGGCTATCACTTCTGGTCATCCGTCATTGAAATTACCCTCCAAGTTGGTAAAAATTACCCATCAATGCCACCCGTAAGTGAAAAACGATTCAAGTTTTCGGACCAAAAATCGCCGCCTCCTTCGCTGATTTAAAGGGGCGCGACAAGTACAAGTTGTTGAACAACGAGCAGCAGGGTGGTTGGCCGGTGGCTCCTCCAGCGACGAGACCAGGGTTCGATCCCCGGCTTCCACAAATTTTATCTTTCTTTTCTCATGCATGTCCCTACCCATGTATGCCTCATGGGCCGGCCCATGTACGGGGCTTTACTCCCTTGTTTCTTCTCATTTTACTTATTTGTCTTTTCTGTTTTCTTTCTTCTTCAAATTAATTCGGGATTTAATATTCTAAAAGTTGCGAGTTTTAATTTTTTTTTTGAGAAATCATAAAATATATGTGAATTCAAAAATGTTTAGTAAATCATAAAAATTTTGCAGATTCAAAAAATGTTGGTGGTTTTGCAAAACTGTTCGCAAAGTTGTAAAAAATCACACTATGGGGACCACTCAAACTTTTTATCTTTCTTGAGAAGTTCCGTGAGGGGTTTGGCTACTTTAGAGAAGTTTTCAACGAAGCGGCAACAATAGCTGGCTAGACCAAGGAAACTCCTAACTTGTTTAACAGTTTCAGGTGGAGTCCAATCAAGAACAGCCTTAACTCTCTCGGGATTGACAGCAATGCCCTTACCAGATATCACGTGGCCTAGGTAGGTCACTTCTGGCAACCAAAATTCACACTTGGAGAACTTGGCATAAAGGCGGTGCTCTCTGAGTTTTTCTAACACAAGTCTAAGATGTTCGGCATGCTCTTCCTCGTTCTTCGAGTAAATAAGAATATCATCGAGGTAAACCACGACGAATTTATCTAAGTACTCCATGAAGATCGAGTTCATCAAGCGAGAGAAAGTGGCTGGGGCGTTGGTTAGACCGAAGGACATGACAGTGTACTCGTACTGACCATAACGAGTGACAAAAGCCGTTTTGGGAATGTCCCCATTTCTGATCTTGATTTGGTGGTAGCCTAACCTCAAATCTATCTTGGAGAAGATTGAGGATCCAGCGAGCTGATCATACAGGTCATTGATCCTGGGAAGCGGATATTTGTTCTTTATCGTGACCAAATTAACGGGACGATAATCTACAACCATTCGGTCCGTACCATCCTTCTTCTTAACGAAGAGGACGGGGCAAGCCCAAGGAGAAGAACTAGGACGGATGAAACCCTTTTGCAAGGACTCATCAAGTTGTTTCTTAAGCTCGGCTAGTTCTAAGGGTGCCATCTTGTAAGGTCTCCTAGAAATTGGGGCGGTTCCTGGGATGAGATCTATGACGAACTCTACATCTCTGTCAGGTGGAACACCTGGCAGTTCCTATGGAAAGACATCCGGAAAGTCACGGACTACCGGGATATCTTCAAGGTCTGGAAGAGGGCTGGCATTAAGAGAATAGAGCTGACGCCTTGCAACTCTTGTGGAGATAGTGACTATCTTGCCAGATGGGTGTGTAAGCTGAACGGACCTGGTGTAACAATCAATCTTGGCATAATGAGCTTTCATCCAGTCCATACCCAAGATGATGTTAATATCTGTAGACTTGAGGGCTATAAGTGAGGCAAGGAATACAAGTCTGTCAACAAGGATTTCATTACCATGGCTTACACTAAAAGTTTGCCATTTGGATCCAGGAGTTTGAGTGACTAGTGGAGAGGGCATATCACAAAATGACATGTTGTGCAAATTAGCATAGCTTTCAGAAATGAAGGAGTGAGATGCTCCAGTATCGAACAGAACCAATGCTGGATGATAGTTGACAAGGAGTGTACCGAGAACGACATCTGGATCATCATGAGCGTCTTTAGCTAAGACGTGATGCACACGTCCATGTTCAGTGAGAGCTAACTTGACACTGATCATCTTGCATGGTGGCTTAACACAGCCAACAGACTTCTCGGGCTGGGGTGGAGCATAGCTAGTCTGAGAGCAGTCACGTGCATAGTGTCCTGGCTTCCCGCATGTGAAGCAAGTCCCTGAAGTTGGACGTGGACCCGCACTGACAAGCGGTCTACCAGCAGGCCTGGGTGGAACATACGACTGAGCTGGGGAAGGCACCACATAGGATGGTCTCGGTGCATATCCGGAAGGAAGAGTGGAGTTTGGAACCCAAATCCGACGCTTCTGAGAACTAGAACCGGAGGAAGATCCCAAATCACGGGTGTGCTTACGAGACTCCTCGTAAGTGAGTTGAGCTGTTTCTGCATTAATGGCCTTGTTCACAAGAGCTTGGAATGTATCACAATGATGCAGGTGGAGATCACGACGCAACTTGGGGTTGAGACCCTTCCGGAACCTAGCCTGCTTCTTGGCGCCCGTGGACACCTCTTCTGTGGCATAACGAGCAAGGTTCTCAAACTCTCTACTATAAGCATCAACAGCCATCTTACTCTGGGTGAAACTACAGAACTCTTCTCTCTTGTGATCGATGAGGGCCTGGGGAATGTGATGCTCGCGAAAAGCCTCGGTGAAATCCCTCCAGGTAGGAGTCTGGCCAGCTGGAAGCATAGCCTCATAGTTCTTCCACCAAAGACTAGCAAGACCTTCCAGGTGGTATGTGGCATAGGTAACCTTGTCATCTTCAGCTACGTTCGCAGAACGCAGCTTATGAGTGATGCTACGGAGCCAGTCATCTGCATCGAGTGGCTCGATGGAGTGATGAAATGTAGGTGGGTGCAAGCGAATGAAGTCATGAATGGTTATAGACCCTTTGAACTGATGTGCGGTATTCTCCTCGATACGTGCCAACAAGAGGTTAGATTCATGCTTGTTCCTCTCCATCTCTAACATGAACTCTACCAACAAAGGCTGGTCGGGAGGATCCTCATCCCTACCATCTCCGTGGTTCTGGGTACGAGCAACAGAACTTCGCTTAACTGATGACATCCTGAGAAACGAAACCAAGGACGGATCAGCATCAACTATAGACTATAGAATGTAGGACAAAGAAATAGTATCTCTCGGACTCCTAGGGCAATTCCGGCAGCATAACGGCAGTAAAATGCTCAGAATGAGACATCCTGCTAAAATGGAGTAGTACAACAACTCAACATCACCACTCAAGGTTCTGAGATCATACTAAACAGGCTACACCGGAAGTACTCGAAACTGGGGTAAGACTCTGATCAACCAATCCTATGGGACTACGGAGTAGTAACACGTGATCCTGATAGACAGAAGAGAAAGCCTAGTTCCTTAACCCCGCAGGAAGGATAGGATGACTCAGATCAGAAGGCCATGAGGTAAAGGAGTAAAAAGAGCCTTACGTTCCTTCCCACAATCAATTCCCTTACATAACTAAAGAATTTCTAGACTCAACTTCGACCAGTTTGGCTTGGTAAACCAACAGGCAGTCAGGCTCTGATACCAAAGCTGTCAGGACCCCGATTCTATGCCACACCGATCTAGCATGTAACACCTCATATCACTTTGCGGCCTCACGCGCGGTATTCCCACGGGTGTCGCCTTACCATGCCCGGGACCGTTTGCGCCTTTTGGCACACGTATATGATGGTGTCGCTAGCATCCATATGACAATGAACCCGGGCTGACATGGCTAGTCGTGAACCCCAAGTGGCACTAACTTACAGGGACAGGCATACATGACCCAACATCGAACGTGTCGGTCATCAGCGAGTGAATCCGGGCTGTAGCAACTGGGCTAGCAGGACTCTGGTAAACCGGGCTGTAGCAGGCTAACAGGACTCCGGTAGACACCGCATGACATTTCCTCGAAGGGACAGACACAGGAACAAAGAAGGACACATGCCGGCCAGCCTAAGTGTTCCGGAGCAGTAGCAAGCTACCAGGGCTCAGTGGAAGCACTAGGAGACATTTCCCGATAAGAGAGGCTAGTAAGGATAAACAACTAGATAGTCAGATCCCACACATAGCAATACACATTACACGTACGCATAACATGCAAGTATGTGCTGTACAACATGGCATCATAGCATAACTCAACAACTCATATAGATAAGGCTCAAAGAGCCATCATAGCATTTATTACAAGCAGGGGTCACATGACCCAACATTCAGAGCATTCAAGCAACAAGCGGAAGCATTACATGTCTGAGTACAGACATCTACAAAGGAAAAAGGCTGAAAAGCCTGACTATCTACAACATCCGATCAAGACCATAGCTGAGGTACAAGCTACTCGTCGAAGTCCACAAGAACACTAGTAAGACCGAAGTCTCCGCTGCAAAAACATAAATAAAGCAACATGAGTACAAAGGTACTCAGCAAGTCTTACATCAGATCCTATCATACATGCACTTGTATCAAGAGGGTAATGTGGGGTTTAGTTGCAACAAGCCAGCTTTGACTCGGTGGGCTATCCTGTTCTACGACTACGAGAACTTCTTTGAGGTGATATGGCGCACACGAGTCCACTAATCACCACACAATACACTACTATGGATTCATCCCCTTCTCCTTACGAGAATGCCATCCATAGCACTCACACTTGTCTTGAGCATTTTATAGTATCCACTTCAAGTTGTCTATGTACCATGTAAGCATCCAAGAAGTCCATAACCGCGGACCCGGCTATTCGAATAGATCATGTTAACCCTGCAGGGGTGTACTTCTTCACACACGCTCTCGCCACTTACCACCATGTACACGTCGTGTATCTCGGCAACCTTCAAGCGGAAGCCTAGCGAGGGAGTCAGCCACGACCTGACTAACCACACAAGACTCTAGTCCAGGTTTATCGCCTATTCGGGTTCCATCCGCAAGGAGATCCGGTCGGGGTGTCGCTCACGGCCCCAAACGATGTGAGCAGGGTTCCCAAGCCCACCATCCGGGTGCCACTTGGTACACCGTGCCACTGCGCCTAGTCTGTCCCAAGCCCACCTGGTCGGGTGCCACTTGGTAGACTACTAACACTACCTACAAACACCAGAAACTAGTTGCGACTCCTGGACAAAGATCAAGTTGGTTAATAAGTCGAGAGGGCTTGGAGCGCCCGGAGCCCAATGTGTGGTAGTATCGAGTCATTGGACAACATACATAGAACTCAGTGCTTAAGGACGTTCCAGTGAGACAACCCACCATGTACTCCTACATGGCCTCTCACCGCTACCTTTACCAAATCGTGTTCCCACACTTCACTCTCAGCATCAAAACATAGAACACTGCACTCCAATTCATTCCCAATGAATCAGACCTGACACACTCTAAGCAATAGCAAGCATGGCATCGTAGGAACACAAGATGGCTCAATCAACTCCTACACATGCTAGTGGGTTTCCGCTATTTACTGTGGCAATGACAGGTCATGCAGAGGAATGGGTTCAACTACCGCAGCACAAAGTAGCAGTTGAAACGTTGTTGTCCTAATGCAATAACTGAGAGCGAGAGCGAGAGAGTAGGATTGTAGCGAAATGAACAAGGGGGTTTGCTTGCCTGGTAGATCAACAAGGGGCACTGCTCCTCAGACAGGTACTCTGGAACGGACTCCGGAGCAGGACCTATCGAGAAGGAACAGTGTCTGCAATCAATACACAACATATGCAACAATATGATGCATGAACATGGCATGTAGATGTGATGCTGTTTGAGCTAATGCAACTAGTATTCAAATTGAATGAAGTCCATTTGAATCAAGGGTTCAAATGCAACTCCAAATTAAGCTCTTATATATGCCATTTTAGTGTTTCACTTATACAGTAGGTATAAGTTGGTTTGTCATGCATGAAACTAGAACAGATGGATAGATTGCATTTTTTGATAATTTTTCATATATAAATTATTTCAATCTGAGGTACGGTTGAATTTCTATGATTTTTTGAAGTTTGAATCATTTTCTAGAATTTCCTGATTAATTTTAAATCCAGAAAATGAATAACTGCGTTAGCACTGCGTCACTGTGACGTCAGCAAGTCAACTGTGGCTGACTAGGTCAAACCTGACAAGTGGGGTCCACTGGTCAGTCACACTGTGCTGTCTGGGTCACCGACAGGTGGGGTTAGGTCAACTGACACATCAGCAAGTCAACCCTGACGCGTGGGTCCCGCTGGATTATAAGCTAATTTAAACAAAAAAATAAACCGGAGTTAATTAGGCACGGGGCCCAGCTGTCAGTGTCACTGAAGGGGTTAATTAGCGGCGCCATTAGCCGCTAATGACGCTGCCACGTCGATATGACCGGAGTTCAACCGCCGGCGAGGTCAACGACGACGGAACGGCTCGGGTTTCGCCCTCCGGCGACCAAACGCCGCGCGGAGGGGCTCTGTGGGTTCCTGACGCTCATGCGCATCTGGCGGAGGCGACGGGAGGTTGCGGGGGCGGCGGAGCTCGCCGGAGCGAGGCTCGCGGCGGCGGCCGGAGCTTGGCTCGAGCGGGCGCAAGGCTACAGAGCGTGGGGAGGCAGGGGAGAAGGGGGAATCGATGCAGGGGCTCACGGCGGACTCGATGGCATCAACAGCGAGCTCGGGGACGGCCGGACGGCGACGTGCAGGCGGTGGAGATCCACGGCGGCCGGCGATGAAGAAGACGACGGTGGCGATGATGGAGGCCGTCCGGAGGTGCGTGGCTCGACGAGGAGGACGAGGGAGTCACGGAGGAGCTATGGAGCGCGTCGGGGAGGCGCGGCAGTGGCCGAGGCCTCGGTGGCTGTGGTCGGCGGCGACGACGGTCTCGGCCGCGAGAGTAAGAGCGAGGGAGAGGAGAGGAGAGGACTGAGGAGAGTGAGAGGGTCCAGGGGGGCGCGTGGCGTCGTCCAGACGCATCAACGGAGAGACAGGCAGGGAGGGAGGGAGGAGGTGGCGCGGCGCGGCGGTGCGCGCGTCGGGCACGCGCCCGTCCTTCTGGCGGGAGAAAGACGACAGGGGAGGGGGAACAGGTGGGCTGGGCTGGCCAACTGGGCCGGCCAGGCCACACAGTGCTGGGCCAGCACAGGAGCTGGCCGCAGGTAAGTTTTCTCCTGTTTTGTTTTTCTTTTCTATTTTTTGACATTTGTTTTGATTTAACAAAAATAACTAAATCATTTTATTTTCTTATGCCATTTTTTGTAGGAACTAGTGGTATTAGTCCAAAGCTCCTCAACAATTGGCATAATTTTTGGACATATATAATATATATAACATATATATATCCAATGCAAATAATTATGCGTTAATTCCAATTGCCCAAAATAAATACTTATGAGCTCCTAATAATATTGGTTTGATTTTTATCTCTGTCCAATATTTTCAGAGAGCAACATGAGCATTTTCTTGGACCTTTTTGGAGCAATTTTTATTTGGCTCATTTCTAAAAATGATTCTGAGGGTTTCACAAATCCTCATTTCAAATTTAAATGGAAATAAAACATGATGCACACATGACTAGCTAGTCTAGGTCATACCAGAACTAGGGAAGTGACATTCATGGTCAATAGGATTTGTTTTTTAAGTTTTAAACATTCCCACAAGTGTGGCATGCACTGGCAAACTCATAGCCTTGGGATTTACCGCGTCGAATGCATTGTGAACACGTGAACATCGCAACTATCATCGGCTAGGGTGAGAAAAAAATGACAACATGGTGAGCCACTATGTTAAAATAGAGTACGCTCATATATCAGGATATTAAGTCATACTTATTTGGTTAGACATATTTTTTTGTTTTCCGTTGCAACGCACGGGCATATTTGCTATATACAATAAAAAGGCAGATAAATGCATCACCCCCTGTCATGAATTTTGAGAAGAAAAGGCAGAAAATTTGGGCAAACATCCAAGTCAGCAAAATTGTTTTGTTTTCTAGTTTTCTCTTTGGCACATGCATTCCTATGTTTTTCCTGTTCCCTCTTGGAGCCCTGCAAACCAAAGAGCCCTAAAGCCGCGCAAAAAGGGAATCGGCGAGAATATCAGCGATTCGGACTGATCCATGTGACAAGACCTCCGATGTTCACAGAAACTGGGCAGCCGGCGGCGCGGGGGCTCGATCGATCGAGCTCATCACTCACTGGCATTCGGAGGTGTGTTCATGCCGTGCAAATGGGGAGGTGGCTGCGGCCCAATCCGAGGGTCGGGGAGGAGGAAGAGGAGGCGGAGAAGGAGTACCAGGTGGACGTGCTGCCCGACCGGCTGAAGTCGTCGCGGAGCAGCCGCGCTCCCTCGCTCCGCTCCCTCAGCCGCCTCGCCGACGACGTGGAGGGCGGGTTCCTCCGCGGCCACATCGCCCACCCCGACAACGAGTACGTGCCGCCGCCCTGCCACGCCACCGATCCTCCGCCCGTTCCTTCTTCTTCCGCAAATTCTTCTTTGCAAATTAGGAGAACAGGTTATATGGCTACAAATCAATGAATTAGAGTTGAATGCTGCAAGCTTCAAGTTCACATTTTTGTCATGCATGTTTAAACCAATACTAGAAAGGACGAACAACTTAAACTGTTTCAGCTTAAGCTGTATGTATCGACGGGAATGCAGCTAATTCAGTGGTTCGTGGTTTTGTTTTGGGTGGCGTCTCTGCAGGTGGTATCGGATATGGACAAGGTTCATAGTGTTTTGGGCAGCGTTTAGTTCCTTCCTTACACCCTTGGAATTTGGGTTCTTCAGGGGGCTGCCTTGGAACCTCTTCCTCTTGGACATGGTTGGCCAGATTGCCTTCCTTATTGATATTGCTCTGAGGTTTCTTGTGGCCTACCGTGACCCGGACACACTCTGCATTGTATACAATCCAACCTCTATTGCCGTCCGGTAATATTCCTGCCTCACATGTTTGGAATTTGAACTGCAGCACTGCATTATCGCCTAATATTTGCACCCTACGTACGTGGTACTGCAGATGTTTGCTTCTCGTCCTTAGATGAACACCACTCACTAAAACGAATGGAAAACACCAGTCATTAAAACAGATGGATTCTAAGAGAAATGTGCTGTGGCTCTCAGTTATTTTAATGTTGCTCCATGAAAACTCTTCCCAGAGGGGCATTTGCAAGCTGTATTTTCAAAATTTATCCTTGCAACGATACGAGAGTTTTTCATTCGCACAAAAAATATATATGAGAGTTTCATCTAACACACAACGACGCACATTTAGATAATTGTTCGAGAGAGGAAAAATGTAAGAGGGTTTCTGCTCAGGCATCTGTGTTGGCTTTTTGCTCAAGCACATGAATACAAAGACGAGAACAATATTCCTCCAATTTTGCAGTGCTTAACCCATGCTCTTCCTTTTCTCCTTATTATTTGAAGACCATGCAACCTTTGTTTATGCATATACACACCTCATGAACTGTTTTATTATTATCCAACTCAGACATATAGGAACATGTACTTGTATACGATTCAGACTCGGTGATTTTCTAGCCGAGCTTTCTTGCTCAAACCCAATATGTTCAAGAACTCTTACTCAGACTATACACCACAAGCTACTCAGAAGCAACACAAGCAAGAAAAAACTCCCTACTACAGGATTACATCCAACAGTTTGTACTTTACGATATGTTCTCTGACTACACATGTAACCATGATTTCTCTGCTTTATGAATCCAGATATTGCAAATCAAACTTCATCTTCGATTTACTTGGTTGCTTCCCTTGGGATGTTATCTATAAGGTCATTCTTTTGCTCCCGGGTTATTTTCACTGATTTCACATACAGTGTGGAGCTTATGATGTAGTTATATTTACCTTATCTGATCTCGTTTACATATAATGAACTCTAACAGGCTTGTGGACGTAAAGAAGAAGTACGATACTTATTGTGGATTCGCATGACAAGAACTCAGAAAGTTACACAGTTTTTTAGGGATTTGGAAAAGGACATTCGTGTTAATTACCTGTTCACAAGAATAGTGAAACTCATAGTTGTGGAGCTCTATTTTACACACACGGCAGCTTGCATCTTCTATTACCTGGCAACAACACTTCCTGAATCAATGGAAGGATATACATGGATAGGGAGTTTGCAGTTAGGAGACTATAGCTATTCTCATTTCAGGGATATTGATCTAACCACACGTTATATTACATCAATGTACTTTGCCATCGTCACCATGACAACTGTTGGTAAGTTTTGGTCTCATGCTTAAACAAATAATTTCCACTTTCCGCAACTATCTTTGTAGAAACATGCAACCTTTGTTTATTTTAAATTTATATGATATTCTTTTTCCTTTGCAGGCTATGGTGACATTCATGCTGTAAATCTAAGGGAAATGATATTTATCATGATATATGTTTCCTTTGGTATGGTTCTTGGAGCTTATCTCATCGGTAACATGACTGCAATTATTGTGAAAGGCTCGGCAACCGAGCGATTCAGGGATCAAATGAAAGAAGCTATCATGTATATGAACAGACATAAACTTGGAAAGGACATCAGAGAACAAATCAAGGGTCATTTGAGGTTGCAGTATGAAAGCAGCCGCACTGAAGCCTCTGTTCTTCGGGATATCCCAATTTCTATTCGTGCAAAGGTGATGATTTATATTTTAGATATCTTGCCATTATTCCAAATACAGTTTGAAAACTTCTTCTATTGTGAGTCTTTTAAGATGTATCATACATTGTGTTGCGTTTGCAGATTTCACAAACACTGTACATGCCATATATTGAAAGGACACCACTGTTCAAAGGATGTTCAGCAGAATTCCTTCAACAGATTGTGAGTATTCTTTTTGTTTGAACAAATTATACATGTTGATCTATTTTATAATTGTATGAACTTTTTCAATAATTCTCTCTTGTGCTCTTTACTCCTTGCAGGTTGCCAGGCTGCAAGAAGAGTTCTACTTACCAGAAGAAGTTGTTTTGGAGCAAGGAAGTGTAGTTGATCAGTTATACTTTGTCTGTCAGGGTGCACTAGTGAGTTCAATCCTAGGAATAATTGCTTAATTCTTAGAATCTCCCGTTATTCAGATGGGCAGTTGCTGTTA
>NC_041393.1:134470892-134475888 GCF_002162155.2 Triticum dicoccoides | reverse complement strand
ACCTCATGCAGAGCCACCTATGACGGTATGGCACCCGTAGGTGCAACATCAGGTGATGGTTTGAGATTCACATATTTCCATCGGATTCACTGCAACACATCCCAATTTTACACACTAAATAGTAAAGCATAATCTACAGTGACACCTTGCCGAGAATTTGGTCAGTGGGCCCTGGATTCAACTATCGCTTAATCATCAAGTCAATTTCAATGCTTAATATGCATAGGGATAAATTAGTACTCCCTCCTTCCCAAAATATAAGGCGCGATTGACTTTTTACGGTCTTTGATGCACAACTTTGACCACTAACATATATCAAAGTATATGGATTGAACATGTATAAATGACATTGCTGTATTTGTCTTGCAAAGCAATTTTATTTCATATGTATGTATAATAATTTTATAGACATATAATACATAAAAAATATAGTCAAAGTTGTGCAACGAAGACCAGAAAAGTCAAACCGTGCCTTATATTTTGGGAAGGAGGGAGTACAAGCGAAGTATGCATCGGTTCATCAGAGAGAGTACATAGTGTAGAAACATAAAGTATGTGAATGTCAGAGCAAGAACTCATGGAGAATAGTAGTGGGGTATATCTAAGGAGCATAGGAAATCCACACATATATGATTACCCACAAAATTGCATGGTCATATGTGTCTTGAGAAATAAAGCGCAAAAAGGATACCAGCTTTTTATATATCACATGTATTTGGCACCACCATACGAAGATCTTCGTATTTCAATACACTGTTGATTTTTACTACAGTATCTTGTGTAACATTGTGTCATACTGACTACGCACTACAGCTACATTAATTTGGACTTCTTCTTTTTGTTGGTACATTTCTAGTGCCAGAGAATGGCTTCCAAGTTAATGGGTGCAGGTGTACCCACTTGCCTGAAACATGGTCTTATGCTCTTGTTGTTCAGGAAGGAGTTGGCATTGGCAAAGATGGTCAAGAAGAGGCCAGTTTAATGTTTGAGCAAGGGAACTCTTTTGGAGAAATTGCTATTCTTTGCAACATTCCACAGCCCTACAATATTCGTGTTTGTGAACTTTGCAGGCTCTTACGGTTGGATAAAGAGTCATTGACATACATATTGGAGATCTATTTCGCTGATGGAAGAAAACTTTTGAGCAATCTTACTGAGGTAAACAGTACAAATAACCAACATGTCAGTAATTATTTTATTTAATCCCAGTATTCATGGATAGTGCATTCTTTTCTTGATGATGTCGGACTGCAGAGCAAGGAATACGGCCTACGAGTCAAACAAATAGGACCAGATATCAAATTCCATATAGGGAAACAAGAGGAAGAGCTGACCTTAAGAGTGAACACCGCCGCTTTCCACGGTGAGCTTAATCAGCTGACAGACTTAATCCGAGCTGGAGTCGATCCAAAGAACACTGATTATGATGGGCGGTCTCCTTTGGTACGTATTGCTAAGGATTTTCTATCTGGTTATACCCTAAATAATAAAATATTGCATGCCTGATATAACCATAACCATCATCATCGTCACAGCATCTTGCAGCTTCCAAAGGTTATGAAGAAGTTGCACAGTTCCTTATCCATGAGGGCGTTGATATCAACTGTACTGGTATGCTCACTCAGTGAAATGCATCCCTGTGGCCATTTCCAAGTTCTTGCATATACACTTGTATAGTTATATGATAACACATTTTTATGCACTCGATCTTTGCTGAATAACAGATAATTTTGGGAACACACCCTTACTAGAGGCAGTAAAGCAGGGGCATGATAGAGTGGCCTCATTGCTCTTTACCAAAGGAGCCAAGCTGAACCTCGAGAATGCCGGTATCCATCTCTGCATGGCTGTATCAAAGAGAGAGACTGATTTCATCCGGGGGGCTCTAGCTTACGGTGCCGACCCAAACTCGAAAGACTACGACCACCGGCATCCTCTCCACATAGCCGCTGCAGAGGGCTTGTATATAATGGCGAAGTTGTTGGTAGACGCTGGTGCAAGTGTGCTTGTAACAGACAGGTACCACCAAACAATATTTCATCCTTTATATATGCCATCAAGCTTCAAACCATCAAGAGTATAATACTTTCATTGAACGGCCTGATAACCTGCAAGGGCATTGCCATGTATGCAGACGCGGTACTACTCCGCTGGACGAAGGGCGCAAGTCCGGGAGTAAGCCTCTTATAGTGCTTCTGGAAGAGGCAAAAACCGAGGAGCTCTCCAAGTTCCCCACACGAGGCGAAAAAGTTAGAGGCAAGTTGAGAAGCCTTGAAACCTCTGTGAAATCACCTGCACATTGTTCGCTTATGACAAAATAAATCTTTTGCTGGCAGATAAAATACATCAACGACCGTGCTCCGTGTTCCCTTGCCATCCGTTGAATACTGATGTCAAGCGAAAAGAGGGGGTGATGCTGTGGATTCCTCACACTATCAATGAACTCATCAGGTCAGCCCAGGAGAAGCTGGGTTTGTCCGGCTCACGCCTGCGCTTGCTCTGTGAGGATGGCGCAGCGGTTCAGGAAGTGGACATGGTAATTGATGGGCAGAAGCTCTATCTTGTTGGAGACGAGGACATGTGAGAGCGAGTAGAAGGCCAAGTGAAATAAGAAGAAGAAAATTGCAACTTTTCTGTCAGGTAATCATGAAGACTAGTAACCTGTTTTTCGCCGACTTTCTGCTATACTGGTGTTGTGGCAATGTACATAGATACATAAGCAAGAAAACGACCGAACTAATTATCGACGTTGTACATATTATAGTTCAATGGAAATACGATGCGGCGCCGAAATGGAATGTGAACGAAGTTGTCCACAAATTGATTCCACTCTGAAGTTGAGCTAATGTTTTGATCCCTCTTGGACCACGCTTTGCAGGAGAGGCTTGGAACAAGATCATGCTATTGCCATGGATGCAAAGCGCGGCACCGGCAGGCCGTGTAGCAAAGAGGAGGTCCATCAGTTACAATGGAGCGTCTGCTCAGACATCCCGGTTTGCTACAGTACACTGCACACAAATGGTAACTGTCTTGGTTAGGCGCGAGTGCGCATCTGGTTGCGGCTTGTTCTTCAGGCTGCAGAGGTTGACATGGTTGGATATGTTGTGCTATTGATAGTCTTGGGCCTAGGCACCCTTGTATTCGGCTCGTATGATGTTTCTTGAGTGCTAGTTGTGCGGTCTTTGTCACCTTAATTAACCGTGCCCTGTATGGTTTCATCATTAAATCCGTCTTGACGAGATTTTCAAAACTAAATCCCATATTGATTTGACGACTTTGTTTTGCACAAAAAGTTGCCATGATATTTACACTAAAGTTGTCATAGCATTTACACTAATGTTGCCATGACATGTTTCGTCTAGTTTTTTCTTCTAGATTTAAAGCTACCATTATATTTCAACTACTTTTTATGGCAATTTTTATTAATTGACCATGGAAATTTTTAGTAATTAACCATGGCAAATTTAATTCATGGATCATGGCAATTTTTAGTAATTCATCATGGCAATTTAGTTTATAGATCATCAATTTTTTTTTGTAGATCATGGCAATTTTAATATTTTGACCATGGCAAATCTAGTTTTTGACAATGAAAAGTACTTTTTGTATAGACCATGGCAAATTTTAGTGCATGTATCATGGTAAATTTAAGCAATTCACCATGGCAAATTTATTTTATGGTTCATGGCAAATTTGAGTCACTAATTTTTCATTTTTAAAGTAATTGATGACATATTTCTTTTTAATTATGAACCATGTCAAATTTATTTCATGGATCATGACAAATTTTAATAATTCATCATGGCAAGTTTTGTTTCTTAAATTTTTGTTCTATAATATGTCAAAATTTACTTTAAACATAGAAGAACAGGTAGTTGAAACATATTGTGGCAACTTTAATGTAAACATCATGGCAATTTATGTGTAATAGACATGACAACTTTTAACAAAAAAAATGTCATCAAAACATATCGATATGAGATCTAATTTCGAAGATCTCGTCGCGACGGATTTAACGGTGAAAATAGAATTTCATTCAAAAAAAATATTTAAAAGATAAAATATTTTTAAAACTGAAAACACAAAAAGATTCCCGCATGCATGCACGCGGTGATGTGGTAATCTTTTACTATAGGGACATTCGATCCCCCTCCTTTCTTGCCACACGTGTGGCAGATATCAACGCCCATGATTTTTTGATCCGGTTTCTCTAATTAACATTTTTTAAGTATATATGTTTCCCCTGATTTACTGGACCAACTCTCTTTTTCTTAATGCATTGCGGGAGCCCACCACCCTCTAATGAGGTAGAAAAAAAACTGTCTAACCGAGGTGTCCTTGTTCAATCCAGTATAGCTTAGCTTCCCCCTTCTTTGCTGGAGATGTTTTCCTTGGTTGGGGAGAGGAGGCGCCATAGGGAGACTTGTAAGGCGTGGAGAACAGGTAGGGGGATCTCCAGTCGAGTAGCGGCCGGCGGGGAAGAACAGGTCTTTTTTTCTTTGAGCATTTTTTTCTTTTTTGAGCAAATGGGGAAGAAGAGGTCGATTCTCTCTGGAGATTGAAGATTGGAAGGAAATGAGGTACCGGGCTTGATCCATTTTGGGCCGGATTGCATGAAAGCCTTTCGCCATCTCTCTTATCTAAATAGCCAACAGTCCAGCCCATTTTAAGTAACCATCGCCGCCGGTCGACACCTCGTTCCTTTCCCTTCTCCGCCCCCGGGCGAGCTCACCGGCAGTTCACCGGCCCGCCGCCCCCTCCCCTTCCGTCCCGGCGCTCCCGCCTCCAACAATGTGCGCAGCCAGGCGTCTCTCAGCGGCGCTCCCTCGTCTGCGAGCACAGCACCGCCTCTCCTCCGCCGCCGCCTCCCCACCCGCTCCCACCCCTTCCGCCGCCTCAGTGCTCGACGACCTCCTCTCCGCGCCCACCCCTTCCGCCTCCGCCCTCTCCCTCCTCCGCGACACGCCCTCGCTCTCCGCCGAGCTCTATTCCACCC
>NC_041393.1:134459563-134470193 GCF_002162155.2 Triticum dicoccoides | reverse complement strand
CTATTCCACCCTCGCCGCGCCCTCCCACGCCCTCACGCCCGCCTCATTCGCGCTCCTCCTCTCCCTTCCCTCATGCCACCGCCTCCCGCCCCCCTCCGCGCCCGTCCTCTCCGCCCTCTTATCCAAGATCCTCGCGCGTCGTCCCTCCTCTCCCGTCCAAGCCGCCGGCTTCCTCTGTGCCTCCCTGGCCGCGGGTGCCCCGCCGCCAGACACTTCTGTTTTCAACAAACTCTTGGCCCCGCTCGCTCGCGCCCGAGACCTCCCGAGAATGATCCAGCTCTTCTGGTCCATGCAGAACGCCGCTGTCAGACCTGACGCCGTCACCTACGGCATACTCGTCAATGGCCTCTGCAAATCTGGCCGCGTGGGGGACGCCCTCAGGATGCTCGATGGAATGTCTGGTTCAGACTCGGACGTGCGCCCGGATGTTGTCACTGTGAACACGGTGGTGAACGGGTTGTGCAAGAGTGGGAGGGTCCAAGAGGCTGTGACATTTGTGGAGGAGCGGATGAGGAGTGTGCATGGACATGCACCCGACACATTTACTTACAACTGCTTGGCCGATGCATTTTGCCGTATGGGGAATGTTGCCATGGCGTGTGAGGTGGTTGGGAGGATGGAGAGGGAGGGCCTGTCACCGGATGTCTTCACTCTTAACATGATTGTGGTCGCCTTGTGCCGGGTAGGGAGGGTTTGGGCTGCGCTGGAGTTCTTCAGGGAGAAAAGAACAATTTGGCCTGAAGCCAGGGGCAACGCGGTGACATACAGCACTCTGGTTCAGGCTTTGCTCGGCACTAAAAATGTGGATGTGGCCATGGAGTTGTTCCATGAGATGAGAGAAGAAGGGCAACCACCAAAGAAAACCATGTATTTCATCATGATGTTGGGATTGGCACAAGCAGGGCGGCTGCAGGATGCTTGCTCAATGGTGTTGTCGATGAAGAAGGCAGGCTTTCAGCTGGATGCAAAAGCATACAATATTTTGATTGGTGGGTTTTGTAGGGAGAACAGACTGTGTGAGGCTTATGAGTGGCTTGGGAAGATGAAGGAAGCTGGTCTCCGGCCAGATGTGTACACCTACACTACCTTGTTGTCTGGTTCGTGCAAAGCAGGAGATTTCTTGGCTGTGGATGAATTGATGGGGAAAATGATCGATGATGGTTGCCGGCCTTCTGTGGTCACCTTTGGTACACTTATACATGGATATTGCAAAGCTGGTAAAATAGATGAGGCGTTGCAAATTTTCCGGTCTATGGATGAATCTGGTGTTCAGCCCAACACTGTGATATACAATATTCTGATCGACTTTCTCTGCAAGAGTAGAAATGTTAGTTTAGCAATTAAACTGTTTGATTGTATGAGCGAGAAGCATGTGCCTGCAGACGTAACAACCTTCAATGCATTGCTGAAGGGACTTCGCGATAAGAATATGCCCGAGAAGGCCTTTGAACTGATGGACAGGATGAGGGAAGAGAGGTGCACTCCTGATTCTGTGACCATTGAAGTTCTCCTGGAATGGCTGCCTGGCATTGGTGAAACAAACAGATTAAATAATTTTATGCAGCAAGTGGGGCGTAAGGCACCGAAAAGGACAACTACATAAGAATATGCTTAGTCGGCACCAAGAGCTTTGCTCATAGGAGGGATGTGTGAGTTTTGCTTCATATTAATCAAGAACTGCAATACTAAGGTGTAAATTGTGATGGAAAGAGCCGAGTCGGCTAGAAAACCAGCTTGTGAAGTCTAGGTGGCCTAATATAACGGCTGCCCTTGTGATCAGAATTGTCTGCACACTGCAATGATATACAGCCAGCGGTATGTTCAGCTATAGCCCATACTGGATTCTGCAGGGTCTCATTCATCACATATGCAACAGCAGTTCTAGTTTTTATGGGCTAATCAGGGCACTGTTGGTCGGGTAGTCATCAGTTCCTTCTCAGTATCTGGTGCCACGCCTCCCCTTCCCTCTGGCACCCAGGTCGACTTCAAATGCAAGCTCCACCACCACCTTATTACTGCCACTGGCCGCGAAATCCGTGTCCGCACCACCGCACTGCACATGGGGAAGTGGCTGCCACGGCTTGTGTTCGTGTGGCTAGCTCGTGCCAATGGTGAGGGGGCTGAGGTACAAGAGGAAGGCAGGAGGGGAGGATTAGAAGGAGCGTGAGGTGAATGTGGTGCCTGACCGGTGGTGGAACAGCCACCTCGAGCTCATGGGCCGCCTCCCCCTGCTCTGCTGCCTCAGCTGCCGCCTAGCCGCTGATGCGACGGCGAGGACGGGTTCTTCCACGACCTCATCATCCACGTCCACCTGCCTGTTGCCTGTTCTGGAAGCTTGATCACCATCAATCGGATGCCTGGCTACTATTATAGTATAAAATATTACAGATTAAAAAAATATCAGGGGAATTTTAGTTTCGCAAACCTGTCGTTGATTTGTCTGCTCTTTGCTTGGGCAGCCACCGCACGTAGCTTCTGCCGGGTTCACTGGATTGTGTTTGATGTCACACAAATCTAATTGTACTCCACACACTATTCACTGTTGTCAGTTGTCACAAGCAGAGTTTAGTGGGGTTAATTTCTGAGTTACCTTTTAAAAAAACATGATACTTCTATTGATGGCTAACTGAAAACGAAATATAATCTCCTGGCAAAAAAATATAATTAGAGAAATAGATGAAATACAAGCTTTTTAGCAATTCTGTTTCACTTTTCAAGAACTGCTCAAAGAATTGGACTGTAGCAGTTAAGTGCTTTTCTTGATTTATCTATTACGAGCACATGCTTTTCCTTATCTGTTATCTATTAGTGTTATGCACCACTGCTGCCTTCTGAGCGTGTAAGGGTGAGATTCTGTAAAGAAGAAAGCCTCTTTGCATTAGCTATATTACCACCATATTATATTTATTATGATTGAAGAGATTATCTGCAACATGACTTATTCTACATTCGCACTATAACTGAGTTCTAATGGTAAAAACATGTATGCGCAGATTTCTTAACAATTGTATAAATCTTGATTTGAAGAATCTAGGTGCGTACTATGTTTGGAATTATTCAGAATTGCATATTCACCATTTTACAGCACAACTTACCTTGGAACACTGCAATTAATCGGCGTAATTTTATATGTGATGGCACTCTAGTGAGTTCAGACAGAGCATCAAACCTATGACAGTTAGTTCACCTCATTTTTACTGTGCAAGAAATTGTATGCGTATTGAATCTGTCTGATAGTGGAGGAGGGACTGTCTAGTTGTTACAGCAACATATGTATGGTTATGTGGTAAGACAATCCGTATTTCTGATAGGAGCTAGGGTTCTGCCGGTTCTAGGGTGGAGATTGTAGGGGAAAGACGGAGGAAGACGAGGTCGAGGGCGCGGCGGCCGGCGGCTGGGCGCCATCCTTGCGTGGTGGAGAAGAGGCGGCGGCGGCGCAAGAGGCGACTAGGGTTAGGTCTCCCGGCTGCCTAAAGGAAGCCGAGAAAATACCGATTGCTTCTTGCTTGATTAGATTGATACATCTCCTCTCCTTATATAGAGAGGTTTACTTGACTCCTAAGCAAACGATAAGATAATCGGGCTAAGCCCCTAATAACGATAAGATAACTTGGGCCACAACCCACTGGGCTAAGCCCCTAATATGACGGTCATAACACTTCTCCCCGCCTGCACAAACAGCTCGTCCTCGAGTTGTAAGGTGGGGAAGCGCTTGCTGACTCCTCGAGGTGATCAACCAGCGTCAAACACCTTCGCGATAGCTGGGGCGGTCAGGTCGGCAGCGACGGCGTCCTCCTCAATGTAGTCTGCAGCCTCCAGGTAGAAGAGTCGCGGGCAGACGTGGCCGGGCGTGTAGGGCTCGTCGCAGTTGAAGCACAACCCTTGGCGGCGACGCTCGAGTAGCTCGGCCGAGGTGAGCCGGCGGAACGGGCGCGCCGCAGTTGCGGCGAGGGGTGCCGCGGAAGCCTGAGCAGGCCGACCCTGCGCGGGAACATCTGGTCCGGGTAGCGGCCCAGTGGCCCGGGACGGTGATGCCTGCTGCATGGCCACCGCGCGGCGCTCAAACGCGCGGGCGTAGTACATGGCCGTCTGGAGGTCCTGGGGTCCCTGCAGCTCGACGTCCACGCGGATATGATCTGGCAGACCGCCGACGAAGAGTTCGGCCTGCTGGTGAGCCGTCACCCCGGACGCATGGCACGCCAGGGCCTGAAAGCGGTCGGTGTAGTCTTGCACTATAGAGGTGAAGGAAAGGCGGCCCAACTCGGCCAGGCGGCTCCCGCGGATTGGCGGCCCAAAACGAAGGAGGCACAGCTCATGGAAGCGCTCCCACAGGGGCATGCCGCCCTCGTCCTGCTCGAGGGCGTAGTACCATGTCCGGGCTGCACCGCGGAGGTGGTAGGATGCCAGCCAAGTGCGCTCCGACGCGAGCGTGTGCTGCCCACGGAAAAACTGGTCGCACTGGTTGAGCCAGTTAAGCGGGTCCTCAGTGCCGTCATAAGTGGCGAAGTCGATCTTGGCGAACCGTGGCGGCGTCTGGGTCGGCGCGCCATGGCCGACCGGCTCGGCGGTGCGGAGCAGTGATGATGACGGCGCCCGGTTAACGGTGGGGAGGCCGTCCTAGGCCCCCGCGGAGCCGGACGAGGCCCCAGACTGTAGTGTGGGTACCGATGGGTGCCCAGCCTCCGTGTAAACTGGCGGTGGCGGAATCGGGGACGGTGACGGCGGAAACTGGACCTGCTGGATCGGGAGGGCCCCCCCGGTGTGGACTGGCCCAGTCCGGAGCTGGGCGGCGGCGGTGGAAGCTGGACCGGCGCGGCCGGCGCGGGCCAGTACGGCCACTGCGGCGCTGGGGCGGGCGCGGGAGGCGCCGCGAGAGCCGGCGCGGGCCACTGCGGCCAGGACAGCGCCGGGGCGGGCTGGGGAGGCGCGGGCCACTGCAGCCAGGACAGCGCTGGGGCGGCCGGCGGCTGGAGCGATGGATGGCCCCCTGCGATCGCCGCGGGGACCGAGTACCAGGGCAGGGCCGGCGGTCCGGAGGAGACGGCCGGCAGCGGAGGCGTTGGCGGCCCGTACGGACCGACCAGGAATAGCCGGATTCCTTGGACCGCGACGACCAGATCGTTGAGGATGCCGGTCATGGCCTCCGGGGAGTAGACGAGCGGCGTGGTGGAGGGTGATGGCGGCGGATCCTTGACGGGGGACGGCGACTGGCAGCGGCGCCGAAGGGAGGGCCAGCGAGGCCGTGGCGATCAGCGAGGATGCGGCGGCGGTGGGCAGCGGCGGGGTCGGTGGTGGTGATGACATGGTCGAAACCAAGCTAGCTGATACCAAGGTGATAGGAGCTAGGGTTCTGCCGGTTCTAGGGCGGAGATTGTAGGGGAAAGACGGAGGAAGACGAGGTCGAGGGCGCGGCGGCCGGCGGCTGGGCGCCGTCCTTGCGTGGTGGAGAAGAGGCGGCGGCGGCGCAAGAGGCGACTAGGGTTAGGTCTCCCGGCTCCCTAAGGGAAGCCGAGCAAATACCGATTGCTTCTTGCTTGATTAGATTGATACATCTCTCCTTATATAGAGAGGTTTACTTGACTCCTAAGCAAACGATAAGATAATCGGGCTAAGCCCCTAATAACGATAAGATAACTTGGGCCACAACCCACTGGGCTAAGCCCCTAATATGACGGTCATAACAATTTCACATCTTTATCTTTCCAGAAATAATATGCCCCAGTTCAGTGATTGTGGCTTTGCATTTGAAATCTTAGATATTCGATCAAGCTCTAAATCTTCAGTTTGTTGCCAGTATGTTCATGAAATAGATAGCATCAGTGAGGTTGTGTCTCTCGTCTGCTGCATATGGCTAGCAGTTACTACATGGCCGAGACAAAGAAATGCTGCTAGTCCAAAAATGGTACTTCCTCTGTCCGGAATTACTTGTCACAAAAATGGATGTATCTAGACGTGTTTTAGTTGTAGATACATCCATTTATGCAATAAGTATTGCGGACGGAGGGAGTAGTTAAAAACATCTTAACTTTGATGCCTTGCAGGGTTCAGTTGAAAAACTTGGTGCTCTTTTCACCATACCTCATCCCTGTACCATCCTTGCTTGTCAATTTTGTATGTTCTTGGGACTTGCAATCAATCTTTGCTGAAAACAGAGGGAGAGATGGATACAGCTGCAATGCTGATGGCTCGATAATCATTAAATTGCACCCCCTGGAGGTGCACCGCGCCGTGCTGCATCATCATGATAAAGAGGTAACTGAATTCATGTCCACCTGGTCAGTTCTGATTTTGCTGACAAATGCACGTAACAGAGATAGACTTGTTTAGCATGATATGCTGACTTTGAGTTCCTAATCACACTACCGAACCTGATATGCAACTGCTACCCAGAACTTGTGAACATCATTATTACAGTACGATTTGAGCTCCTACTAATGCTAGGCTTACTTTCAAGACATTTGAAGTAGCAAGTGCCGTACAGACATGAAACTGAAGGAGGCTATCAAGAGAAGTGATCCATTCATTGGTGTTACTTTTTTTAAACCTCTAAGCATGACTTTTTTCCAGAGCTGTGTTACTTATGGTACAAGTTAACAGACTTTTGCAGCCTTAACAAAGACCCACGTGGTCACGTCACTTAAACAATATATTACTGATCTCAACGTCTTAATAACCTTATGCATAATTATTGCCTCGAGCAAAATGTGAATATCTGCCGATAACACTAGCTTTATAATTACATAGCTATGCTGTCTGCGGTGATACGTTATTTGCACCTTACGTTCAGATGCTGGAAATTCATGCTAGTGAAGTGGAGTAGATCGCATAAAAAACTGGGAGAGTTTGTTAACTCCACTGGAAGTAGTACTAGCAGATAGCGTGCGTTCAGACAGGAGGAGAGGTTCAGGTGTAGATTGAACAGAAGCAGAGGCTGCCGGTGGTACGATCTCTGTCAGTTGATGACAGCCATGTATGCTGACTTGCTCATGCATACTGTTTCCTCTACTACCTGAAGTCATGGGGAAGTCAACAGAAGCCATGTTTTTCGAACCGGCCAGCAGAAACAGAGTTGGCAAGTCTAGTTTTGGTAAAATTTGTTGTTTCAGTCGGTGGTAAATTAAAGCCGTTTTCATGCCTTCAGTAAATAGAAATGTCGGTAATTTTTTGCGTTACCTCCAACCTGTATTGTTCACATGCTATTATTGCTTAAATATGGGAGCCGTGTTAAGCGGGTGGCTAGTACTGAGTCGTGGCTGTGATGAAGAATTCAACTACTAGTAGTAAGCAAGAAAAGACTAGTAGTATTACTGAACATTTAGCTGTTCCTTGTCATGCAGGGAGTTGACAAGGAACTGACAGTCGGAGGAGTGGCCTTACTTCAAATCTGGAGCCTGGTCTGATCAGCCGTAACAATGACAGACTGCCGTCTCATCCAGGGCAGTTGATTCCAAGTCCCTTGATTGATTGCTACTGTAGGCCCGCTACTGTACAATCTAGTGCTTTCTCCGAAGAAAATGCTTCAAGTTGCAGTATGATTCTACATCACGCCAAGTTGAGACCAACTTGTTCCTGCTCCTGCCTGCAACCTACTGCATCGGCAACGGCGAGTCAAGATGATCAGCGGAGCAGCACTCGCTCGGAGCGTTGAAATCCATGGCATGGCTGGCACATCACGCGCTCCGGACCAAGAGTTTTACAAGTCACGATCTCCTCCCACGAAACGGTCGTAGGTTGCTCTCGTGTTGCCAACATGCAGGCATGGCGATTCTTTATGGTCATTGTATATATTTTTTAGCTCCGTCGCATGTGCTAAGCAAGAAAATAGTACTGCTGCAAAAATATGGTTATGCTAACGGAACGTCACCAAAAATTCTCGTGAATCTCGGCCACCTCAGGTTGCACATCATCATACCCGAATTTACAGTTAGCATGATATTTTTTTTTTTTTTTTTGCAATTCTAGCAAATTCTTAGCCTTACTTTGGGGTCAAATATTGAGCTACGGTGTATAGACAAGTGTTTAGACCAGAGGCAACTGGCAAATAGGAATGCATATGATTTTTCAGGTACAGTACAGTAGCTCATGCCACTTACTAGTTACTACCACATATCGTGTCGCCCTTGAACTCCGGCGCATTCCATATGAGAAACGCTACGTCTAAGTGGAGTTTTGCTCGTGCAAGCCATGTGGAGTAGTGACGGAGCGGCTTATTACACGTAAGACGCTGCGAAAAAGGCGACCCCTGTGACCAACTTTTTGCCCGGATTTGAGCATTTTCTTAGAAGTTAGCTAGGGTTTTGACTTTGGGCGAGCACGCTGCGCGCGTGGTCGATCGTGAACATTCAGGCCAAGTTCGTGGCACAAGGACGGAGTGGAGCTGCGTGCGGCCGTGCTTGCTTGAATTCCATGCAGCGCGCGCATAGACAAATGGAATTCCAGTATTCTGACAATAACAGTAGACCTGTATGTATCATGGACGACCAGAGTACGCCTAAGAGCAACTCCAGCAGTTCGGCCCCCAGCGCACCGGCCGGCGCTATTTTGGCCCTTCAGTCAGTGCTTTTTTAGTCCTGGGGCGATCTAGTTCCCAGGCACGCCCCCAGGTGTCGGCCCTAAGACGTTATAAATTTAAATTTGATATTTTCCGCTACCCAAAAAAAGCCACACGTCGGCGATCAGCGGCTGCCACATAGTTCGGCGATCACCATGCCACAGTTCGGCGATCAATCACTCAAAGGTTCGGCGTTCAAAAGGAAGGACATGTAGGCAATGCATCAAACGGCAGCGTTGTCCTCTGGTGTCAGACTGACGGGAGTCGGCGTGCGCGGGTTGGTCGGCGTCGGTGCGGCTTCTGTGCTGGGCGTCGTGGAGGCATCATTGCTCGGGCTTGGTGGCGGCGTTGGGGTCGGCGTGGGAGTTGGCGCGGTCGTCGACGGCATCTGGTTAAAGATGAGCCCGCGCTCTGCCAGGTACCATGCCTTGGCCTGCTCGTCCATCATCGACATGTCCACCCCCATCAGAAACGCCAGGTCGGTGTTCCCCTTCTTCGCGGCGACGTTGGTCCCGAGCAGGGCGGCCTTGGTCCGGAGTAGGTCAAGCTTGACGGCGCTGGTCGTCATCAACGCCTACCACTGCGCCTCGGATTTCTCATTCCTCTGGGCGGCGTGGTTCTTGGCGTCGGCGATGCACTGCTCGATGGACGCTTGCAGCCGCGCGGCGTCCTTTGCCGTCTTGGCTCGTTTGTTGCCGTCTGGGCGCCCATCAGCCGCGCCCGGCGTCGGCGAGTCCGGCTTGTACGTCTCCTTGGCCTTGGCGAGGGTGTGCCAGGCGTCCGCCCACTTCTCGCACTTCTCGATCCAGGAGAACACGTGGATGTACTTGAACTCTTGGTCGGTGCTGCTGTCCTGGCGGTACATGACGAACATCCGAACCATCTACGCTGAAAAACAAGTATCGGCAACACACACGTCGAAAAGGAGCGAGAACCGGCGTATGTGCATACCTAACCCTCGACGTTGGCGCCGCTTTTTCGGCGAGCCGCGACCTCCTCGACTATCCCATGCCATTTGTTGCAGGGCGTTTGGATGAACGCCCAATGGTTCGTCATGGCCTTCGAGACGCGCTGCATGTGGATGCCAGCGAGTAGGGGTCGACCAACTTGCACTCGTCGAACTCGGACTTGATGCGCTCCCAATACGTGTCGGCGTTCTGGTTCGTGCCGGTGATCGGGTCGAGGTAGACGGACTTCCATGCTTCCTCGAGGCATTCGTCTTCTTTGGACGCCCACTTGACACGCGGCTCGCCGGTCCTGGCCGCCCGCTTCTTCTTTTTCCCTTTCCTCGCCGGAGCAGGCGTCAACTCCTCCTCCTCCTCCTCCTCCTCCTCCTCGCCGTAATCGAGCTCGTCATCCATGTCGCCGACAAGGTCCATTGTATCGTCTTGAGCATGGAACCCGGGGGAGGTGGCGACGGCCGAGCCGCTCGTGATGATGTCGTCCATGCCGGCTTCCATCGCGTCAGGGTTGCCGAAATGCGACGACGAGGCTTGCAAGAAGTGCAGGGCGCCACGGCGTAGAGACGGCGTAAGCTGGCGGCAAGTAGGTGTACGGGGGTACTGGACGACAGTGAACGCGGGTGAGGGCGTGCGCTGGGCGGGGTGACCATGCGGAAAGGTGATGTTGGGGTTGAACCCGACGTGCACGGCGCCATCGGCATAGCTAGGCGAGGGCACGCACCCCCAAGGTTGTGGCGATGGCGAGAAGTCGGCCGGTGACCCGACACTCTGCTGGCTCCAGGCAGCTTGCGGGCCGTGGCCACCGAGTGGATGCATCATCCCGCGCGAGACGCATCTGCCTGCTCTGCCGCAGCAGCCGCCAATGCGGCCGCGTCCCGGGCCATCTTGACGTTGAGCCTGCTCCGTCGGTCGGTGGTGACAGGCTCCCAGCGCTGAACCTCCTCCTTCCAGTTGGCGTTCGACATGCTCGGTGGTTTTGCCGGCGGTGCCCTCGGCTTCCTCTGCTTCGGATGGGTGGCGTCGGCACCGGCAGCGGCGCAAGGGGCCGTATACTTCTTCGGCGGCATGGCGGCCGGATGAAGGGGAGAGGGAGGAGAATGGGCGGGGAGAAGAGGGG
>NC_041393.1:134446944-134459105 GCF_002162155.2 Triticum dicoccoides | reverse complement strand
CGCCAGCGTTAAAAAAAAGCTCCGGGGGGCATGTTGAAGGCGCGAGTGGAGATGCTCTAAGCGACCAGATTTTGAGCATTTTCTTGGAAGTTAGCTAGGGTTTTTGACTTTGGACGAGCACGCCGCTCGTGAGGTCGATCGCGAAAACTCAGGCCAGGTTCGTGGTACAAGGACGGAGCGGCATGCGTGCTTGCTTGAATTCCATGCAAAACGCGCGCATAGGCAAATGGAATTCCAGTGTTTTGACCGTAACAGTGGACCTGTACGTGTCACGGACGACCGGAGCACGCAAGCAAAGCTTTCCTGCCTAATTAAGTACGTCTCCATTGATCTCCATGGAGTTAGTTGCTCGGGTCAGACTAGACCACCCCAAATTTTCCTTGGCTCTCAAGGCGTTTTTCCGGTCAAATCCCATTTCCAGTCTCTTGTGATGATAATTCTTCTCCTAGCCCGAGCATTTTGGTGGCTCCCGCAAATTGTCCCATAACATTAACCGGTCGCGAGGAAGACGACGGGTACATGGGTCGATCGATGGAACTCGCGCGACTAGGTGTCGCGTTGACTTTTCAAACTCACTCGCGGGAGAAAAAAATAAAATTGAACGCTTGTGTTGATTGCCTCCTTCGGGTCCATGCTAGTGCGCCACTTGCTGCCCCAAAGTCTTAAAAGCAGACCTAACAAGTAGTGCTGCTACTAGGAGCCTTGCTCACGGGTAGTAATGTTGCTCGAAAAGCTGTGTATCAGGTTGGGCAGCACGATAATGATTGAACTCAAATATTTCCAATGGCATGATAATGATCAATGGCTTGGTGAACCATTGGCTCCGAACAACATTTTCGCAAGACTGAACAGGAAGCGCCAAGCGCAGGCTGCCGGTGGTCAGTTGATGACAGCCATGGAGTATTAATGTGTCCATGCTGACCTGCTCCTGCCTACTGTTTTCTTCTAGTACGTACTACCGGAAGTCAATGTGAAGTCAGCGGAAACCATACATGTAGTCATGGAAAAGTCTAGGGCTATTCTAATTTTGAAAAAAAAAAACCTTGCTGTGGTCGGTGATAAGGAAATCACATTTTCACGCCTGGGGTAAAGGCAATCTCGGTAATTTATACCAGAAATTACTGTGTTCAGCAGCCTACGAAACAGAAACCAACAACTAACAGAGGGACAAGGGAGCAACACAACGAAATCCGAGATGATGTCGAGTTAAACCATGGCATGTTCTGGCTGGGTCGCCGGCCGAGTTTAGCAGCTGAGTCAAGGCGGTGCTGCTGTTGCATTCAACCAGCAGGCAGCAGGTAATTACGCTGACTGGTACAGCATCACATTGTTTGTTGTTACCTGTCGTGCAGGGAGGAGAGACAACGAATTGACAGTCGATCGAAAGTGAGTGCCCTTCCTTCAAAGCTGGAGCTGAGTCAGTCTGGTCCGGATAATTCTTGGATTGATTGTTACCTCGGGAGAAAAGAAAATTCTTCCGGCCGCGGTAGAGTTTCTCTGATGATCCCCGAAGGTGAGACAGCTTGGTCGTGTTTTTCCTGCCTCCGACCTACTCCGCCGCAGGTCAAAGACGCCCAGCCATGCAGCACTCGGAAAGTTGAAACTCGTGGCGCGTCGGACCGAGAGTTTTACAAGTCACAATCTCTTCCTCTCAAGTGGTCGTGGGTCTTGACAAAGTTGGACCGACACCATCGCATGTAAGGGCATGTTCAATGGAGAGGCGCTTCTATGGACGCTTAGTAAATAAAAGTAATTAATTAAAGAACTGGCGCCGGTGCAGGAGTCCTTTCCTCCAACGCAGGAGCGTTTGTTGGGGTGCTAACATAATTAATTTGGACCAATCTAGCTGGCGGCCGGGCGCTAGGTACCGCTCGTGAGCGGCCGGCCCCTGTCCGAGACGTCTAGTCACTGCCGCATATTAAAAACGTCAGGTAGAGTTTGGGAGCGGCCGGTGAAAAGGTAAATACGTGGTCCGTTGTACACTAAAGAGAGTTGACCATCTAGTTTGCTTTTTAATTTTTGTTTCTTAAAAAAGCCATAACTTTTGAACCAAATATCGAAATTAAGATCCGCTTTCACCACTGAAATCCTCGCGATGTGCTCTTCGAAACTAGATCCCGCATGGATATGTTTTGACAAACTTTTTTTTGTGCATTTTTGTCCCCATTTTGTGTAACTGACTAGCCGTCGATGTGCAACTACCTGACAGGGATGTGCAACTTTTCTTGTACACCGTAGACATGCAGTTTTTCTCTATGGTACCTCCATCCCCAAATTGCCTCCTTCCAGTGAGATGTGCAACTTCGTTTGTTGCCCAGGCCATGCAATTTTCACTAGTGGCACCACCCCATACTACTGTCTAAAAATTGAAATGTGCAATTTCATCTGCTGCCCCGGTGCCCTGGCCAACTGTCTGGTAGTCATCGCGCGTGTGAGCCTCTACAACCGCGTTTGAGGGACTATCCTGTAAGAATGTCCCAACTCCACGGCCACGCACGTGCGACTATGAACACACGAGTGTGCAACTCCGTGGTCGGACGTGGGCACCTCCCATAGCAATTCATGTGCGACTATGCAGACGATATTGTGCAACTGTGTGGCCATGCATATGTGACTATGCCGACGAGAGTGTGCAACTCCGTGGCCAGGCATGAGCACCTCCCATAAAAACTCATTGTGACTATGTGGACGAGGTTGTGCAACTCCATGGCCATGTATGTGCGACTGTGCCGACGAGAGTGTGCAACTCCGTAGCCATGCGTGAGCACCTCTCACGACAATTTATGTGTGACTATGCGAACGAGATTGTGCAACTCTGTGGCCATGCATGTGTGACTATACCGACGAGAGTGCGCAACTCCGCGGCCGGGCGTGAGCACCTCCCCCGGCAATTCATGTGCGACTATCCGGACGATATTGTGCAACTCTATGGTCATGCATGTGCGACTATGCCGATAAGATTGTGCAACTCTGTGGCCATGCATGTGTGACTATACCGACGAGAGTGTGCAACTCCATGTAGACAACTTTTCTGCACCCTCATGGTCTACGGATGTGCATTTTTTCACCATTCAACAAAACCATGTCAGTGAGATGTGCAACTTTATCTGTTGCCCTGGCCAACTGCCTAGCAGATTTTGTGCAACTACTCCTATTTCCCCTGCCAACTACTTCCAATGACCGTGTCCAACTGAAAACAACTATGTGTGCAACTAGAACTACTATAGATGCCAACAAAAAATGATCGCCGTGTGTGCAACTTCCCAATGACCATGTCCAACTGAAAAAAACTATGTGTGCAACTAGAACTACTATAGATGCCAACCAAAAATGAATCCCGTGTGTGCAACTTTTCAATGACCGTGTCCAACTGAAAACAACTATTTGTGCAACTAGAACTACTATAGATGCCAATCAAAAATGAACCCCGTGTGTGCAACTTTTCAATGATCGTGTCCAACTGAAAACAACTATGTGTGCGACTAGAACTACTATAGATGCCAATAAAAAATGATCACCATGTGTGTAACTTCCGAATAACCGAATCTAACTGAGAACAATTATGTGCGTAATATCTAGAAGTAATATAGATGCCAATAAAAAATGATCGCTGTGTGTGCAACTTTCCAATGATCGTATCCAACTGAGAACAAATATGTGCGTAATAAAACTACTATAGATGCCAACAAAAATGTGCAACTCCACGGCGCGCATGTGCAACAATGTAGTTTCTTCAGAAAGTAAAACAATAAAAGTCTGAATTTTTTGAAAACTTGATGTATTCCAACAGATGGGTCAGCATGTTCAGTACTTAGATAAACTACAGAGCTCAAATCAGCTGAATCCACTAGTACCTGTAGAGCATCAAAATCGGCTGCAGAGCGATACGCGCCAAATCGACTACAGATCTGAAATGATCATATCCAACTCAAAACTATTATGTGTGCAACTATAATTATTGTTAACGCCAACAAAAAATTAGTAGCATATTATAGCTGCCCAAAACACAATACCTCCGCTTCTTCTTTTGCTAAATTCAGTAGCATATTCAACAGCCCAAAGCACATACATAGCACCATCTTCAGTAGGAAAAGAAAATTCAGCAACACTCCATAGGAGCAACAACATATGCATCAACACAAAAATTCACTAGCACCGCGACCAAAGCAACGGTAGAACTCCAGCCTATGCTGGTCTTGCAACACGCATGAAGTAGGTCCCTGCTAGCTAGTGCTTTCCCTTCCCTTGTAACTTCCCTCCTGCGTTCAGAAATGCGTCAAGAACAAAAGCAACAAGAATCCCGTGTAATCAGGTGCGATGGTAATCTATGAATTGCAAGTAGCCAAGTATTACTGTACTAGTAAGTAGAAGCAGACCTCGCATGATGGCGTTGACCTGAGATTGGATCTGGTAGGGGAGGGAGCAGCGTGACGATTGGGGAGGATGCCGTGGTGTGCTGGCCGTCGTTCTTGGCCACACCGCACACGCCGCCCTGGACACCAGCCAGTCCGTCGTCCTTGGCCTCGTCATCCACATCAGCAACATCGACTATGGGGAGGAAGTGGAGGAGAAGGGCGGCGCCATAGGAAGAAGGGCAGGAGAGAGGTGGCGCCATGGGGAGGAAGGGGAAGGGTAGGGCAGCGCCATGGGGAGGAAGGGGAAGAGTAGGGCGGCGCCATGGGGAGGAAGGGGAAGAGAGGCGCGGCAGGGGAGAAGCGGCGGGGGCGCTGCGGCGGAGAAATTGGTCGAGAAAAGAGACGAGAGGATAAGGGTGTGTCGCGTGGCAAGTCTCTCCCCCGACCAGGTAGCACCTGCAAGTGGTACTCGCGACAACACTAGCGAGATCGTGCGGCTAGGAGCCGGCCGCTTGTTCTATCGAAATAGTGCGCGTGCACTTTTAAGGATTTGGAAATTAATTTTCTACCAAAACAATATCTCCAGCGCTGGTTAAAAGGCTACTGCATGAAAGAAAAGGAGGAGGCGCCCGGTGCCTGGCTTGGCATCGGTGCCAGCCAAAAACCAGGGATCGGACGGGATTTGATAGAAACGGCAAGGAATTAGACCCTGGCGCCTGGGCTAAGCGCCCCACTGTAGATGCCCTAAATGATGACAGAGTTGGCGTACAATTTTTTTCCAACTAGGATAGGAGATTACACGTAGTACTTGCTTGAAAATTCCATGCAACGCGACGCGCGCGCTCGCAGGGAAAGAAGGGAATTCCAGTGTTTTGACCGTAACAGTGGAGTGGACCTGTACGTGTCACGGACGACCGGAGAGCCGGCATAACCGACGGCGAAGCAAAGCTTTCCAGCCTAATGAAGTACGTCTCCGTCGATCTCCATGGAGTTAATTGCTCGATTCAGACTAGCTTAGCTAGACCCCAAATCTGCCTTGGCTCTCAAGGCGTTTTCCGGGTCAAAACCCCATCTCCTCTCTCTTGATGATAATAATAATAATAATAATAATAATAATAATAATAATAATAATAATAATAATTCTCATAGCTGGAGTGCTTTCGTTGCCCCTTGGACGAGCGATTGAAATATGTGGTATGGAGCTATACGCTTTATAAGGATATTTTGAAACTTTGAATGAATCTTTTCAGGGATGAAAAAAATGATTTTGTTTCTTAAGGAAATATAGTACTCCTACATTGTCATCACTCGTCAAAACTCACGAGCTCGTCCATCACAAAAAAAAAGAAAAAAAACTCACAAGCTCGCACCGCGCGTGCTAGCGAGCTTGGTCCAACTAATCGGTCTGCCACCTGACCGGCTGTGCGAGGGACACTGCTTGGGTGTCGTAACTCAAGGTGCCTTTCGGTCTATGACATGTGGGTCAGACACCGGTTGGATCCACACGTCACGTACCATCATACCCAAAGGCACCTACGGTTACGACACCGAAGCCCAGTCCCTGTGCGAGCTCACCGGCACTTTGTCATGTACTGAACTATTCATTTTGATGACAAGTATTTCCGGACGGAGGGAGTATACATATAGTGCTTGCTCTGGTCAACATGGCACGCTTCTGCCTTGGATCTTTGTTCGTCCACGTGAGCCAGTTTGTTATAGTACCGCTATGGTACACAAAATTGTCCCATGATGTAGAAGGGCAAGTTATGGGCTGTGCAATCTCGATGTATTGATCAGTGCACCAGGCACGTATATATAAGTATAGAGGTGGGCCACAACCTCAACTATACAAAGGAAACAGGAGGTGGGCCCTACACACAAATATACACGTACACAATATACTCAACCCCCCCCTGAAGTAACTGTCGTAGCCAGGTGCACTCAGCGACAGCGTTGGCCACAGCTCGCTACTCAGCCTCCGCGCTGGAACGTGAAACCGTGGGTTGTCGCTTGGATGACCACGAGACGAGTGAAGGACCGAGGTAGACGCAGTAGCCAGAGGTGGACCGACGAGTATCGGGGCAGCCGGCCCAATCTGCATCGGAGTAGGCCACCATCTCCAGAGAAGTAGATGCCGTAAGTGTCAACCCAAGGGTCATCGTGCCGCGGATGTAACGAAGGATCCGCTTCACGAGAGTCCAATGAGAGACACGAGGGGCGTGCATGTGGAGACACACCTGCTGAACAACATACTGAAGATCCGGTCTGGTGAGGGTCAAATACTGAAGAGCGCCGACAATAGACCGGTAGAAAGGAGCATCCGATGCAGGCGAGCCCTCAAGAGCAGAGACCTTGGCCTTCGTGTCAACAGGAGTAGCAACAGGGTGACAGTTGAGCATGCCAGCACACTCAAGAAGCTCGTGTGCATACTTCTGCTGATGAAGAAAGAAACCGTCCGGACGCCGAACGACCTCAATGCCAAGAAAATAATGTAGAGCACCCAGGTCCTTGATAGCAAACTCATCACGCAGCCTGAGAGTAATCTGCTGAAGAACAGCTGCGGAGGAGGCCGTCAGGATGATGTCATCGACGTAGAGCAGCAAATAGGCAGTCGTGTCACCGTGGCGATAGACAAACAGTGAGGCGTCCGAGCGAGTAACGCTGAAGCCCAGTGTCTAAAGAAACCCGGCGATCCGCTGGTACCAGGCGCGGGGTGCCTGCTTGAGCCCGTAAAGAGAGCGGGACAGCAGACACACATGGCCGGGAAGTGAAGCGTCGACGAAACCGGTGGGTTGCTCACAATACACCTGCTCCTCAAGATGGCCGTGGAGAAAGGCGTTGGAGACATCCATCTGGTGAATAGGCCAGCCGCGGGAGACGGCGAGCTGGAGGACGGTGCGGATCGTGCCCGGTTTGACAACCGGGGCAAACATCTCAGTGAAGTCCACTCCAGCGCGCTGGCGGAAACCACGGACCACCCAGCGAGCCTTGTAGCGCTCGAGAGTACCATCCGAGCAGGTTTTATGGCGAAAGACCCACTTGCCGGTGATGACGTTGGCGCGAGGAGGCCGAAGAACCAGGGTCCAGGTGCGGTTCCGTTGAAGAGCATCGAACTCTTCCTGCATCGCCGCAAGCCAGTGAGGATCACGAAGGGCGGCGCGAGCGGATGCGGGGATGGGCGTCGGCTCCGCGGCGGAGGCGGCGAGGACGTACTCGTCGCTCGAGTACCGGACGCTCAGACGATGAACGCAGGTACGAGCACGGGTGACTGGGCCGGGCGGCGCCGTCGGGGCCACCGGCGAGGCGGCCGGAGTCGGGGCCGGTGAAGCGGCCGGCGTCATGGCCGGCGAGGTAGCCGGCGTCGGGGCCGGCGTCAGGGTCGGCGAGGTAGCCGGCGTCGGAGCCGGCGAGGGGGCCGGCGTCAGGGCTGGCGAGGTGGCTGGCGTCGAGGCCGCGGAAGAGGTGACCGAGCCTGCAGCGCCCGATCCCGCGGCGCCTGAGTCGGGGGCGGCGGGTGAAGACGGGGCGTCGGCTGCACCGTCAGAGCCGGCCAAGGAGGCCGAGGGGGCGGGCGCCAGCGTGAGGGCACGAGGACCACCAAAGCCCGGAGGCGGTCCACGGGCCAGACGGGACCGTCCACCTGACGAAGTCGTCGAAGGGCCGGCGGTGGCCGGCGGTGACGAGACGACAAGGGCTACCTGCTGCTGAAACGGAAACACCATCTCATCAAAGTAAACGCGTCGGGAGGTGAAAACACGATGGGAGACGGGATCATAGCTGCGATAGCCCTTGGTGTTAGGTGGGTAGCCGAGAAAGATGCAGGCGATGGAGCGGGGTGCAAGCTTATGAGGTGCAGTAGCGGCGATGCTAGGGTAGCAAAGGCAGCCGAAGATGCGAAGCCGATCATAAGAGGGGGGTGCACCGAAGAGAAGATGATGAGGTGTAAAGTTCCCGCGAGTACGACATGGGCGGATGTTAATGAGGAGAGAAGCGGTGGCGAGCGCGTCAGGCCAAAAGTGCGGAGGCACATTGGCATGAAAGAGAAGAGTCCTAACGCAGTCATTGAGAGTGCGAAGGATGCGCTCAGCACGACCATTCTGCTGCGAGGTGTACGAGCAAGTGAGACGAAAAATCGTGCCATGTGTGGTGAGAAGATTATGAACAGCGAGGTTGTCAAACTCCTTCCCATTGTCTGTCTGCAACGCAAGAATGGGATGACCAAACTGCGTGAGAACATAAGAATAGAAAGCGGCGAGAGTGGATATAACATCCGACTTGCGGCACAACGGGAAGGTCCACACATAATGCGAAAAATCGTCAAGTATGACAAGATAATAAAGAAAGCCCGTATTACTGGCAACAGGAGATGTCCAAACATCACTATGAATTAACTCAAACGGGTACGATGCAACAAAAGAAGAAGCCCTAAACGAAACACGAGCATGTTCGCCGAGGCGACATGCATGACACGAGTGATCCTCGTTCTTATTACACGTGAAAGAAAAACTCTGAAGTATGTGACGAAGGGTGACAGGATTAGGATGACCCAAGCGAGCATGCCAAAGATCCACTCCGGTGGCGAGAGCGACAGGGGCGGCAGAAGTGGTGGAGGTGGCAGAGTGAACCGGGTAGAGCTCGTCGGGGCTGTCACATCGGTGGAGCACCATCCGCGTGCGAGCGTCCTTAACAGAAAAACCACATGCGTCAAATTCAACGGTAACCGGATTTTCATGTGTAAGAGAACGAACAGAAACAAGATTTTTAATAAGTTCAGGAGAGACTAGAATATTAGACATGGATATAGGAGTGGAGTTAGACGGAAAATATGTATGACCAATATGGGTGATGGGAAGGGAAGAGCCGTCATCGACGGTGATGCGGTTGGAGGTGTGGACAGGATGGGCGGTGTGGAGGTTACCGGGGTATGCCGCCATGTGAGTGGTGGCGCCGCTGTCAATGTACCAGTCGCCGCTGCCGGTGTAGCTGGACGGGGAAGGAGTGTTGTGGAGAGCTGCCAAGAGGGCCGGGTCCCACGGTGCCGGCGGGAGAGGCGGCGCGGCCGTCAGGGGCAGCAGCGGCGGCCCACCTGGCGGCGGCTGCTGACCGTAGGGCGCCGCGTTGGGCTACGGCGCGGCGTAGTACGCCTGGTGTGGCTGAGGCCGGGTGCCGAGAATGCCTGGGGCAGGGGCCCGAGAAACCGGCATGGAGTAGGCGTGTACAACGCCGGTCCATGGGTTTTGGCCGCCGTACCACGGGGCCGGCTGAGAAGCCTGCTGCGGTGGGCGGGGCGCTCCTCCGTGAGCACCTGCGCCCCCCTGCTTGCGGCCACCTCGACGACCGCCGCAACGACCCCCCCCCCCCGTTGGCCACTGGCTGGGGCGGCGGGAAGGGGGCCACCGGTGCGGGCGGGAAGCCTGGCAGGAAGGCGGGCGCCGCCGGCTGGGGCGGCGTCGGGCGCGGCGATGGCGGGGCTGAGCCCCCGCGGGTGCCTGCGACGAGGGCGGTGTGGGTCGCATGAGCCCGCGCCACCCGCATCCGGCGCTCCTCCAACTTGAGGTACGCGACCACCTTGGCGAAGGTGGGCTCCGGGATGAGGGTGAGATTGGAGGCGGCGTTCCCGAAGTCCTCGTTGAGGCCGCCGGAGAGGATGCTAATGAGGAGCTCGTCCCTGATCTTTTCCCCGAGATCGCGGAGCTCATCGACGAGCTTCTTGAGGCGCATGCAAAAATCATTGATGGATGAGTCAAGTCGCTGGCACCCGTAAAACTAACCATAGAGAAGGACCTTGCGCTGCAGCCGATTGTCGGTGAAGAGGCCATTGAGCTTGGTCCAGACCGCATAGGCGTCGTCCTCGTCGTCCACCACGGTGTGGAAGAGGTCGCTGAAGATGGTGAGGTAGAACCAGCGGATTATGGTGGCGTCGAGGATCATCCACTCCTCGTCGTTGATCATGAGCGACGAGTCCACGGTGTCGTCTACATGGCTGTGCAGGAGGTACTCACGGAACACAAGCAAAAAATACCGCTTCCAAGCGGAGTAGGACGCGGTGGTGTGATCAAGCTTGACCGGGACGCGCTCATGGATGTTGAGGTCGCGGACGAGGGTGACATCAGGACCGGCGAACGGGTTGGAAACGGTGGACGAGGAGGAGCTCATGGCGAGGGTTAGGGTTTGGGACCTGCGGGGCGGGTGGCGGCGCGGCTGGGGGGGTGCGGCGGCGCAGGTGGAAGGCGCGGGCGGAAGCGGGACAAGCGGCGGTGGCGGCAGCAGCGTGCGAGGTGGTGGGGAGAGGCGGCGGCGACCAGCAGCGGCGACGGCGACCGGGAGAGAGGTGTCGGCGACGGCGGCTGGTGGCAGCGACTGGGAGTAGCGGTGGCGGCGGCGCGTAGAGGCGCGGCGGCGGCGGCGGCTTTAGGGTTAGGATCGTGCTGCGATAGATACCATGTAGAAGGGCAAGTTATGAGCTGTGCAATATCGATGTGTTGATCGGTGCACCAGGCACATATATATAAGTACAGAGGTGGGCCACAACCTCAACTATACAAGAGAAATAGGAGGTGGGCCCTACACACAAATATACACGTACACAATATACTCAACACATGACATTACATGGTCCTGGCCGTGAAGGAGATGACGGATACATGGTTCGTTTTGATGGAATTCTATGATGCCATATCGACTGATCGATAGGGTTTGTCGTGCCTCCCACTGGTGTCACTCTTAGTCTACCTCGTCTTGTGTGGTCTTACACCATGAAGGCGCGGTGGATCCTTGCTGACGGGAGGGTTTCGTTTTTTCATGTTTTTTGTAAAATTTTGTTAGGATTTGTATCCTGTTCAGAGAGGCGAGGCGGCGATGGTTCTTTGAAGATGGAATAAGGTTCTTCTCGCTCAGTCGCCGTCCCAGTAATGTTTCTAGTATCGTCGGAGTGGGGGTTGTCTCCGACGGATCTCGCGGGGTTTGTTCTACGCTTGTCTTCGGTGGATCCACATGGACCATGTCTTCGTTCATCTGTGCTAATGTGTCTACAGATTGGATCTTTCCGATCTAAACTTCTATTCATCGGCGGCAGTTGCTGTTCTGGTGCGCTTGTCCTATGGGCCTTAGCACGACAACTTCCTAACTGTCTACTACTGCAAGATTTGTCCGGTACGATGAGGGAGGGGCGAAGATGGCAGCCGTCTTCGGCTCGCTCCAGTGCTTGTAGTCATCGCTAGGTGGTCTACGGGCCTGAGTGTACTTTTTACTTCTGGTTTCTTTGTATTACCTCGACAGATGATGTATATATTGGAAGTTTTTTTAAAAAAATAATGACCGATCGATGGATCACGCGCGGCCAGGTGCCGCGTTGACTTTTCAAAACCATTCGCGAGAGATCAAGAAAATGGAGCACTTGTGTTGATTGCCTACTTCAGGTCCATGCTAGTGCGACGCTTGCTGTTCCAAAGTCTTGAAAGCAGACCTAAGAGCATCTTTAATAGATGGTCCAAATGTAAAATTAACTAACTTTTGGATTGTCTGAGGCTAAAAATGCAGCTCCAACAGACGGTCTATATGTAAAAAAATTGGACCACGGCCTCCTTGTGATGTAAAATGCAACATATCGCGGTGCAAATTTACATCATAAGATGCATCTGGTCCAAAACCAGTCGCCGCCAACGAACCACCACTTCATTTCCTTTCCCGCCCGTCCGCCGCCGCCCCACCGCCGCCCCGCCGCACGCCGCCCGCATCAGATCCGGCCCCGTCCCGCCCCCGCCGCCCCGCCGCCCGCCCCACGCGGATCCAGCCGCGGCCGCAGTG
>NC_041393.1:134440684-134446197 GCF_002162155.2 Triticum dicoccoides | reverse complement strand
CCTCAGCCCCGTCCCGCCCGGCTCCGTCTGCCACCGCCCCGGCTCCGTTTGCCACCGCCCCTACTGCACACCGCCGCCGCTCCACCGCTCTCACCGCTCTTCGATGGTGCCAAAGAAGACGCCAAAGGGAAAGTCGGGCTTCTTCGGCGTGAGGCAGAAGATCTTCGGTAACTGGGGAGTGGAGTTCTCCGATGCCGGGAGGCGTTGGTGGATCGGCACGTACCCCTCCGCCCACGAGGCTGCGCATGCCTATGCCGTGGCGGTGTTGCGTGCCGAGAGGCCTCGGGAGCACCTCAACTTCCCAGAGATCGAGAGTCAGGCGGAAGCAGAGATGCTTGTGCCGCAGGGCATCAAGATGAAGGAGATCACGACGAAGAAGAAGATGACGAAGAAGCCGTTGTTTGTCGTCAATGCCGGCGAGACCGACGAGGAGGCGATGGCGAGGTTTGCTCGGGAGCATCTGGAGTACGTCCAGGCCGAGCTGGAGTACTACTGGAAGTGTGAGGCGGAGCAGAAGAAGAAGGAGGACGAGGCCGGTCCCTCGACGGTGATCCCCGTCGAGTACTCTTCCGAGGAGGACTGGGCAGATTTCTCGGAGGAGGAGGAGGAGGGGTGCGATGACCCGGAGAAGGAGGAGTTCTGGGCGCAGTTCCGCAGCTCCGACAATGAGGAGTAGTTTATCTAGTAGTTTGAATAAGTAGTAGTTGAAGTTCATGTATGAAACTATGTTGAATTTGATGTTTGAATTATGTTGAATGGACTAGTAGTTTGTCGTTTTAAGAAATTTACATCTTCATTTTGTACCATCTATTGGAGTTGCTCTTTAGTACCATCAATTTGACCATTTGTTGGAGTTGAGCTTTTTTCAGAGCGCCAAAACGCATTTTTTGGCAGTCCAAATTTTACATCTTCAGTTTTGGACCACCAAATTTTGGACCATCTATTGGAGATGCTCTAACAAGTACTAGAAGCAGTTGTGTATCAGATTTGCAGCATGGTAATGAGCCAACTCAAATATTTTAATGGCAACATGCGTACATAATTGCCTCGTCGTTTATGATATAAATGCATCTGTCGATGACACTTGCCTTATACTCCCTCCATCCCAAAATACTTGTCATCAAAATGAATAAAAGGAGATGTATCTAGATGTATTTTAGTTCTAGATACATCTCTTTTTATCCATTTTGATGACAAGTATTTTCGGACCGAGGGAGTAGTAGTTACAAGTGCAAGAAGATTTGAGCATATATCCTAATAAATGGCCTTGGAAGATCAATGGTGTGCTGAACCATGGGCCCGAACATCCTCTCGTAAAATACTGGAATTGATGCCGTTCATGTGTTGATTGATTTCACCCGCAAAAATAAAAAGTTCATGTGTCGATTGAAGAGGAGGCGGAGGCTGCCGGTGGTGTCATACAGTTGACGACAACCATGAATTTAATGTATCCATGCTATCCTGCTCCTGCCTACTATTTTCATCTAGTACTACCGAAAGTCAATGTGAAGTCAGCGGAAACAATACATGTAGTCATGGAAAAGTCTAGGGCTATTCTAATTTTGAAGAAAAATCTTTCTGTGGTTGGTCATAAGGAAATCACATTTTCATGCCTCGGGTAAAAGCAGTCACGGTAATTTCTATCAGAGACAGAGAGCTCAACTAAGATAGGGACAAGGGAGCAACACAAACCGAGATGAGATCGAGTTAAACCATGACATGTTCTGGCCAGCCGCTCTGCTCATCAGTTCACCACAAAAGCTTGGGTGGGTGTTGGGCCCATAAACAAAGTACGGCCAGCCGCTTTGCTCTTGGTGCGTGCCCCGGGGGAGGGGGGGGGGGCTTGGCCACTAGCAATAGCCCGAGGGGTCTGACGAAGGATGGAGACGCGCTGGCATGGTACGTTCGTCCCGGACCTCGTCACGGCGCGCGCTCTCACCGCCGACGATGGCGAGATCCTTCTCCGCCACGACGCGCTTTGGATGGTGCTGATCAACAAGCGAGGCGTGACGGTAGACACGCGGTACATGCGCCAAGGAGAGTGCATCAAGGTTAACCAGGTCATCTCCTTCCCGTGCAATCTTGCTAGGGTTGATAGTCTCATCTCGCCGCCATGCACAACCTCGTCGCATGTGGGTCCCTGCATGCAGAGCAGGGAGGAGGAGAGACATGCAGCTGTTGGATGCGCTACATCTGGCACCAAGAGAGCTGGCGGATCCGATTCATGACCGTCTCATCGCCATGAGGGTCCCAATCATGGCTATGGCAAGGAGATATTTAGTTGACGCGGAGGGCAGGGAGTCGCACCCAATTCCCCACCTACCACCACTACGATCGGGGCCGATTTGCATCCCGCTCACCTCTTCGGGCATCTATGGGAGAGAGCTAGGGTTTCCTCATCCCCTCCGCCTCCTCCGCGCGATTCCTTCAACTGGTGGCGCGGCAAGGTCGGTGCGACAACTGCTCCTTCGCTTAGATCAACGGGGCGCTCGAAGATCACTACAAGAAATATGTCAACTTGTGACCTTGACTATTGGTCACTGAATGGTCATTATTTTTCATTTGTGACCTTTTTTTATGACCAAAAACAGAAGGTCAAAAGCTAGCGATCGTAAACTCAAATTAACGACCTTCTTCGGGATAAAGTCGTAGACGTTTACAACCAAAACAAAAGGTCGTTGAACCAATGACCTTTTGTTTTGGTCACTAGCTGTCTGCCCAGGCCACGTCGGATCCGACGTGGTAAAATTGCGACCAATTGAAAAGGTCACTGATAAGATTCAGCCCGGTCGATTCGGTGTTTTACATGGGCTGAGCCCAACAATTCAGCCTATTTGTGTTTTTTCCATGTTCAACTAAATGGGCCAAGCCAAATTTTACGGCCTTTTTCTTTTCTGGGCCCTTTCCTTTTTCTAGTAAATTTCTTTTTTTGTTGGCCTTTTCATTTTGTTTTTGCTGGCCTTTTCATTTTGTTTTTATAACTTTTGGCAGAATTATTATTATTTTTGCTATTTTAAATAAAATAAACAATTCCACAACAACATCATTAGTTAGGCTGTAGCCTTTTTAGGTGCAGTACAACTTTAAGCATAGAAAATTGGAAAACAGATATTTAACCAATATATATTGTTGAGAAATTTTCATAATTTTGCTGTCAAAGCAGGATGTACACAGGAATACAAGTTTGTTGTCAACGCAACATTTCAAACGTACATCTTCACATGATCCCAGCAACGAAAAAACATCATACATAATTTTTTTACAATATTTCATATGGCTCAGATCACATAACACATGACGTCCAGGTTCAAATGATCCCAGCAACGAAAAAACATCACCAGCACAGTATACTACCTGCACATTCAAAGAGAACAAACTATATGTCAAAAGAGAACTGAGGAGAAAATATCCACTAAAAGAAAGCATATAGTATACTCAGCAATTACTATAGATTTGCTCACTGGATACACACACACACACACACACACACACTTTGCATATACTTTTGAAAGTAACTGCAGATTCAAGTAAATTGCAGAGTTATATCAAGACTAAGATAGAAGGAGAACGGGTGAGGCAATGCAGCAGGGAGAAACAGTGAAGATAGTTCTTGAAATTTAGTGAAGATAGTTCACCTTCTATGTGTACAGTACATATGACACCAACAGGTCAGAAGATAATACACCAAATGTGCATGAAAGACAATACAGTAAACACAATCTTGTTTATAGTAAGTAGCATGTCTCTAGCACATCATCTCATTTAAAGAATGCATTCAGGCAAGAAATGGACAGCTGGTCTAATTTTCTCACACTTGGCATTTTCACAGTTAACACCATCATGTACAACAGCAAGCTGCTCCAGGCTGGCCACTTGACTGATACTACTGGATAAGAAAACCAAACTACTACCAAAACAAGAACCAAACATGGCAAGCAAAGTACCAACATTTTACTCATAGCAAAGAAAACTACTAGCAAAACAAGAATCCACAAGCAAACCCATCTCGCAGCACCACCAGTTTGAACGAACATACAGAGGCGGATGGGGGACGGAGCGGAAACGAGACGCTTACCAGGAGACCTGTTTGACAGAGCCCTTTGCCCCAGTGCTTGCATGGAGCTGGAGCATCACACACATAACAGTAGCACTGCATATGAAAAAGAGAACAACAACGAGGCCACATTACAAATGCTCTATTGTCAACTCTGCTATTGTAATCATATTACAAACATGATCATATTACAAACGCTATGTTGTTAGCAGGATCATAAGCATGTGTATGAGTAAAATCAAAGAGGATAAGAAGATATATTTAGTTACAGTCTTACAATTAATGCTTTGTAACTACAGATAGTTAAAAATGAGTACAATAGATGTACAGAATTTGTAGGCTCCATTTGTAACTACAGTACTTCTTTCATTTGTTCGAAATTTTAGTAGATGTCACAGTAGCATGATAAAAATTTCAGTTGAAAAAACTAAAGATGTAGTACACTAAATTACTCAAGCCTTGCTAAACAGCAAGTCTTACAGTAAACAACAGGATACCAGGATCTATGATAGTAAGTGTATGTAGCTCAAGGCAGCAGTAATGTCAACTTAACATGAATACATCTTGTTAAAAAAAATGAAAAGCAGATTGTAGTGCAGCAGCAGCCATGAGGGCTTCCTTGTCCACCTGCAACAGCAGCAACTTGTACAGATCAAAGCAACCTGCATCCAAAGCAAACACACGAGGAATCAGAGGGAGGCAGGGGAGATGAAGACAAGATGCAACAACTAAATCAGACAAGGACCAAACTAATAAGTTGTGTCAGTGTAACATGGCATTCCCAAACTAAATATATTTCCAAAACAGAGAATAACATCAGCAAGAAAAAAACATGGCATCCCCAGAATGCATATATTTCCAAAACAAAGAATAACAACCTCAAAGTGGTACAAATATAATTGTGCACAATTCAAGTCTTCAAGAAAATTTAGATTTTAATTGATCAAAGTTGTGTCAAATGATCATATCGAGGTTTAACTACTAGGCATGCAAGTGTTGTTTCCAATTGATTCCAATTCCGTAACACATTTGCTTGTGTGAGAAATTCTGAATGTAAAAGTTGATGCCTCCATGCAAGTAGCATATAGACTGATGCAACTTATAGTTCAAGGTCGAGCTAACTTTTCTTCTAAGCATGCTGCTATAGCTACACCACCTACAAATCTGTGCAATGCACATTATTTCATAGTACGAATATAACTTATAGTGGGCCAATGGATACTTCATAATCCATCACAATTGACCTGTGTGCTGGTCTTGGAACTAAAATGACCTTTGCAGCAAAATAAAAGCCCCACAAAGGAAAGATAGATGCTCCTCTGGATTTATTTGTCCTTTCATGTGTAACATCTGTGACACCCCAAAATTTTGACCTTGTTTTGTTAATTAAAATTTTGCCAGGAAATTAAAATTATTATTTTCTGGGCTCCCTTTTGATTTTTGGACCATTTTTCTCTCT
>NC_041393.1:134428456-134440573 GCF_002162155.2 Triticum dicoccoides | reverse complement strand
CCTCTCAAGAAAAACTTTTCTTTTATTAGTAGAACTAATTACATAATTAATTTGCTTGATCTTTATTTTCTTGAAAAATGGTTTTCCAAGGTTATATGGCCATATTTGAACTACAACCATTTGATAAATTCACTTAAAATTCCAACCAAAATTTGGAGATGTCAGGTGATGTTTTTAAATCACTTTTATGCAAAAATAACTTTTATTCATGAAATATTTTGAGCTCTACACCCAATTCTCTTCTCTGGTCTAGTGGGCAATTTTGCACTACAACTCATTTAAATATTTCTTTCTAGCTTCCACCAAAATTATGGGATGTTGGTAGTAGCATATGATTCAACTTTATGCAAAAACCCAGTGATGTTATTTGAAAATTTTGAGTGAATCAACCTCATCTTCATTCTGGTCCAACATGATGGTTTGTACAACATCCATATTCTTGCTTGCTCTTTGGCCCTTGATTCTTTCCCCTGCTTGTAGACCACCCTACAAAACCCCTAATTCTAGGAGCATGCAACCATTGGAATACTTTTGGTTCATGAGATGATGCCATTTACCTCCTGTCCAGAATTGTAGTTTTGCACAACATGCACTAACAAGTTTCTCCTTTTGTCAAACTAACCTCACCACCCTCTTGTGCATCTAAAGAGACTAGGATCTGGAAGATTTGGCCACTCGAAGAAAAGCCTAGGTGCCTGTGGCATTTTTTCAAACACCTGGAGTGCATGGACAGATTTGGCATGAGTTTTGGTTTGCATTGTGGACCTGATCCTCTGACCCAACAGGCATGTCCACTAGCATCCCAGCTACCCCTAGACTAGACCTGCTAATCCCCAGCTCCAACCAAGCCACCTAGCAGGCCATGGCATTTCGTCGAGCAGATGGTGGGCGTGCACTGGGCGCGCCCAGAGCGCGCCAACTGCAGCCGCGCACCCGAGCCGCCGCGTCGCGCCCCTGGTTTGGCCCCACACTTCAAAGACGAGCCACACACTCCCCTTCTCACCAGAAACATCCAAGCGGCCCTGGCACCCTACAGCGCAGCCGTCAGGGCACTCTTGGCGGCACGCCGGCGTCCGTAGTGCGCCTCTGCCACGATCGTGCCGCCCGAGCCACCCCGGCTCACCACCTGCCCCTGGGAGCCGTGCAAGCTTATCCCCTCGCTCGTCGGCTAGCTCTCGTCGCCTCCACGTCGCCCTGCCGCATAGAATGGTGGTTCACCGTCGTCCTTATCGCCGGCCGCCTCGGGACCGACCTCCACCGCCTATATAAGGGCCCCGGAGCTCAATCGAGTCCTCAAGCAACCTCAAATGATCCCCCTAGAGCTACCATGGCCAGCAGTCGAGGAGGGGAAGGCCATCTTCCCCGAGTCCGGCCGGTTCGGTCGCCGCCAAGTCCCGGCCGATTCCGTCGCAACCAAGGCACCTCCCGGCAATCTAGCGCCACCACCCAACTCCACGTGATCGTGCGGAGCCGCCCATCGCCTCAGCCCCGACCGAGAGCCACCATAGCCCAGGACCCCAAATCCACCCGAATGCCTTCTCCGCCGCGAAGCTTGTTGCCGGCGACTACGTCCACGTTGGCGACCATGGCGGGTACTCACGGGTTCGTCTCGACCTCCTGAGCACACCCATGTTCTCAGATCACCAAGGGATGCCTCCGTTTGCTGGCAATCCTTGCCGGAGCTCCGCCTCTGTTCGGTCGGAGGGGGACGACGCGCGCGTGGACTGGTCAAACCTGACCAGTGGGCCAGGTGGGCCCACCGTCAGTGACCCAGCGTCGGTCCACGCAGGAGTAAGTGGAAGCGCATTTCCAGAATGCGCCTTCGACGTGTACATTTTTAAAACGTTTTCTTTTCTTTTTCTGTTTTATTAAAAAAACAGATTTTGACCAGGACTTTGACTGGCTATAACTTTTTAATTACAACTCCAAATGAGTTGATTCTTTTTCCTACCTCTCTCAAATATTGTCTAGTTTATTTTAAGATTATTTCAAAAAAATTCAGCCAACTTTTTCGTACTATTTTTGAAACTATATATTGATTCAAAAATATTTTTAAATAGGATTTTGGAGAGAGGAGAAAACTTTCAAAAGTTTTGGACTGCACCTTGCCTTTCCACACATTGAAGGCAAGCATTCTGAACCCTGGCATAATATTTTGCATGCATTGTTTGACACGATCATGACACCACCTCAATATGTAGAACTCGTTATTTTATGTGGTGATGTGATCATTTGCATGAATGCTTATTGAAAATTTCCTTGCTGTTGGAAATGGACATGCTTGTGATAGTGATCATCCTCGTATGCCTTTCGTGCCTACCGGAAGGAAAACGGGAAAGTCTCTGTCTTGGGTAGACCCGAGCTTATCCCTAGTTCCTCCTCGAGACGAGTGTGTCCGGCATGGCATGGGGGGTATGATGAGTGGTGACTCTGTCTGTTGGATGAAATACATTCGTTATGCTAATCATGCAGGGAATACTTAAACCTCCTGAGTCGACCCTAGATCGAGTGTTGTTCCAGTAACCCCCATACTTGTTTCGTACTACCACTCGTCTCTACAGCAAGTAGAGTACGATTCAGTAAGTTGTCAACCTCTTTCTAGCACACACCGTATAGAGAGGCCATGGTGGAAGATACCGGTTGTAGCTGGTAGGCAGGCCACCTAGTCCGGGGGCATGGGTGTTTCCGGTTGAGACCGAGAGGGGAGGCCACCCCTTAGAGCGTGCAATATAAATTTGATCCCATGCTACGCGAGGTTGTAGCCTCCCCACTTAGAGTTTGCTTGACAGGTGTCATGGGTGATTCCAGACACGTGTGAGTTAAGCTGGTGTGTGCAAGTTAGGTGTGTTTTCAACAAAAAGACCGTAGACGGAATTAGTCCCAATGGACTAAAGGAATCCGTTACTCGTGGGTAAAGAGTACACCCTCTGCAGAGACTAAACCTATTCGAATAGCCGTGTCCATGGTTAAGGATTACAGTCTGGGATGGGTCAAGTGTTGGTCTTAGTGTCGGTCTTCGGAGGAGAAAAACTGTTAAACCAGAACATGGATCGTGACTTGAGACTTATGATGATTATTATTTTTATTGTGGACTAACACCTTTATATTAATTGAAATACCGAGTATCCCTGGGATGGTTTTACCTCCTGGGTATTCATTGTGAATATTTATAAGCCCTTTATGTGGTGTCGCTCAGACGACCGACTGTGGCATGCTTGTTATTTCTTTTATAAGCCCTTTATGTGGTGTCGCTGAGACGCCCGACTGTGGCATTTCTTTTATAAGCCCTTTATGTGGTGTCGCTGAGACGCCCGACTGTGGCATTTCTTTTATAAGCCCTTTATGTGGTGTCATTGAGACGCCCGACTGTGGCATTTCTTTTATAAGCCCTTTATGTGGTGTCGCTGAGACGCCCGACTGTGGCATTTCTTTTATAAGCCCTTTATGTGGTGTCGCTCAGACGCCCGACTGAGGTATTCCTCTTTATTTACTGACCTTTCGAGGCGTCGCTTCAGACACCCGATCGGTGCCTTTTATTATTAATATGTTATTGCATTTTCATAAATAACCTGCTTACATGCATCAGAGATTTATTTACCTTTTGTGACTGACGTCATGAGCATAAATATTTCGGAACATCGTTGTTATATTATACCCGTGTTCATAATGTTTGCGAGTACATTCAAAGTACCCACTGGCTTGTCCCTGGCTATTGTCTTGGCCAGATTTCTTGCGCGGACAGGAGCGACCGTGATGACAGCCCCGGAACCTAAGCAACAGTGATAGCAGCCTCGCGAAGATAGGAGTTAGCCTGGTCAGCTGTTCCTGTGGGAAATGGAGTCCCATATACACTGATGATTCACAACCCGCTTCCGCCATCAACCACTAGAAACCAATTGTTGTACTCACAAACCAGAATGGTCTTGTACTACATATTTTGTGTTTTGCTTGGAATTTCTGTATCAAGTTGGTGCCTCATCAGCTAACAGTAATCCTGGGGCTGATGAGCATAAGGGCCATTTTCTGGGAACTAATACCTGGAAAAACTGGTCGCGACAAACTTGGTATCAGAGCCAGGCTGACCATTGGCTAATCCTATCTTAACCAGGTCGAAAAACTTAGGCAAACCAACCCACCAGACCTTAACCAAACCCCAGCCAAGCTTCTCGTGCAAGATAGCCACATAGTGACCCCGACACTTTTGGCAGTCGGTGCCCAACCTATCAACCTAGCCTGTCAATCACGCGCTAGTGACCAGCACCCAAGATGTCTCCTTCACAAGCGTGCGAAGGAAGACTCCGTCCCCTTTTTCTATAAAAAGGGCACGCTAGCCCCAACCCAGCACAGCACATTCTCTACCCCAAGCCGAGCCATAATGCCTGGCCCCGTAGTACACAATGAGACCACAGCAACCAACCTTGGAGGTTTTGTGACCATACTCGCAAACCTCACCCGTCGTGCCTATGCGTTAGAAGAGCCCCCAGAATATGTTGTGTACCAAGGACCCATGGGCGGTGAAAGCCGTCAATTCTGGGCCACTGTGCACATCTACGGTAGGGGTCTATCTCCAGAACGCCCCTACAGGTTCACCGGAAGGACAACTTCCTTCGAGCCACAAGCCATCCAGATAGCTGCTCGAGAGGCTATAGTTCAACTCCGACAGTTGTCGCCCAGAGTTAACTGTCGCTTGTTCTACTACTACCCCAGACGCGAAGGGTATGGTAGACCACCCCAAGTTGCCAACAGAGATCACGAGACAGATCCTGCATTATTGCACCTAGTGCGCTATGTAGGTGCACTAGAGGCACTATTCGATCAAATCACCATTGATCTGATCGCAGCTCATGGAGAGCTGGTTCATCGAACCCCAACAAGAGGAGAAGACGAGCCCGACACCGACAACCCAGTCGTGCTATTCGGACACCCAATCGAGACCCTGAGGTCAGCTTCAGCCGTCAACTGAGATGCTTTGATGACCCCAGAAGTGCTTCATCGCCTTTTGGGAGCACACTCCAACGGGATTGTGGCTAACAATCCCCATGATGGTCATCATCGCTACCCCGACCCTGCAGTTCCTCCACCATCTCCGGCTAATTCCAACAGTGGGACCCGTGGAGAAACCTCGACATCCACAAGGCACGCCCGTTTGGATATAAACGAGGTAGACTAAGTCACCCGAGTAGTGCCAAGTCTCAGTGTATCCTCGCTTTGTAACCGTGTGACCTTGTGAATTAACGTAGCCTGTTGTTGTGCCCCTGTTTTAGATAGTAACCTTGCATAATTGCGTCAGCATGCAGTTGCATATTTTTCCAGGCTCAACTACCAAGACAACCCCGACAACACCCCACAGTGATACGTCACTTTAGTGAGGTATGTATCTGTGGCCTTGACCTCGACCCTTGGAGCTAAGCTGGAAAATTTATTACCTTTCACCACCGTAAAATGACCCAGCTCCAGTGCAATAAAAAGGCCACCTTGTGACCTTACCAAGCACCCCACACCTTGTGCACCACCCTCACAACCTTTTTCCTATCATGCCGAGCCCCAGTATTTATCTGAGAACCCCAGATGCAACCCCAGGTAGCTTTGTCAAAATATTGTGGGACTTTACTTGCAGTACCATGGGTTCTAACCAGCCACCCCAGTACGAGCTGTTCAAATCGAGAATCACACCTTCCACCTCGAAATATTGGGCAGCAGTACACATCCCTCCCGTAGACTCCAACCAAGATCCAACGGAAGTCTCCTTCATGGGGAAATCAATGCCAACCCCACATATGGCCATAGAAGCTGCTGCTTGCGAAGCACTAGCTCGCCTTCGATTCGCGGTACCCTATGCCAGTGAATGAGGGTATTATTACTTTCCGAGCCGTGCAGCACCCGGAGAAGTAACATCTTTTCCCGGTAGACGGATTGAGAGAGACCCAGTACTGGCCAACCTGGTCCAGTACATCATCGCTCAAGAACGTTTGACCCAGCGAGTAATGGGTTACCTCCAGAGTCTCGCAGACTTAAATCCTCAGATCGCCATCGGCAGACCACTTAGGCCAGACCAAGAGAGACACATTCATTGTCTGATCAATCCGCTTTCCCCGATAGAAGAGGAGTGTGTTCCAGATCCAGAGATATTTTCTCGGGACCCCGTCCAGTTACCATTTGCATTATAGATGTCGCTGCTATGTTTATTCTTGCAACTTTTACTTATGTGTTGTAACTTATGCGTGGTACCCCGAGTTTGTGCGGCGAGTAAATTATTTAGTTTCTATTAATGTGAGTAGTTCTGTTGCGGTTTGACTCTATTGTATTATTGTTCTCCCGCGAAAATCATGGAGTGAGATTTCTTTTCCCTGAGTTGTTGCATTGTATATCTTCTCACGACGTGGATTATTTCATTTCACACAGCACCACGGCAGCAGACTCACCTCCGCTCAAACACATACCATGCTTGCAAAGACACGTAACCGTGGGGTATTTGTTTTTCAAAACCGCTCTTAACAAATCTCGAGGACGAGATTTTTCTTAAGGGGGGTAGTGTTGTGACACCCCAAAATTTTGACCTTGTTTTGTTAATTAAAATTTTGCCAGGAAATTAAAATTATTATTTTCTGGGCTCCCTTTCGATTTTTGGACCATTTTTCTCTCTTGTTATTATGGAGTTCCCCCCCCCCCCAAAGAAAACCTTTCAAATATGTTATTGGGCTTGTTTAGACTCTCAAGAAAAACTTTTCTTTTATTAGTAGAACTAATTACGTAATTAATTTGCTTGATCTTTATTTTCTTGAAAAATGGTTTTCCAAGGTTATATGGCCATATTTGAACTACAACCATTTGATAAATTCACTTAAAATTCCAACCAAAATTTGGAGATGTCAGGTGATGTTTTTAAATCACTTTTATGCAAAAATAACTTTTATTCATGAAATATTTTGAGCTCTACACCCAATTCTCTTCTCTGGTCCAGTGGGCAATTTTGCACTACAACTCATTTAAATATTTCTTTCTAGCTTCCACCAAAATTATGGGATGTTGGTAGTAGCATATGATTCAACTTTATGCAAAAACCCAGTGATGTTATTTGAAAATTTTGAGTGAATCAACCTCATCTTCATTCTGGTCCAACATGATGGTTTGTACATCATCCATATTCTTGCTTGCTCTTTGGCCCTTGATTCTTTCCCCTGCTTGTAGACCACCCTACAAAACCCCTAATTCCAGGAGCATGCACCCATTGGAATACTTTTGGTTCATGAGATGATGCCATTTACCTCCTGTCCAGAATTGTAGTTTTGCACAACTTGCACTAACAAGTTTCTCCTTTTGTCAAACTAACCTCACCACCCTCTTGTGCATCTAAAGAGACTAGGATCTAGAAGATTTGGCCACTCCAAGAAAAGCCTAGGTGCCTGTGGCATTTTGTCAAACACCTGGAGTGCATGGACAGATTTGGCATGAGTTTTGGTTTGCATTGTGGACCTGATCCTCTGACCCAACAAGCATGTCCACTAGCATCCCAGCTACCCCTAGACTAGACCTGCTAATCCCCAGCTCCAACCAAGCCACCTAACAGGCCATGGCATTTCGTCGAGCAGATGGTGGGCGTGCACTGGGCGCGCCCAGAGCGCGCCAACTGCAGCCGCGTACCCGAGCCGCCGCGTCGCGCCCCTGGTTTGGCCCCACACTGCAAAGCCGCGCCACACACTCCCCTTCTCACCAGAAACCTCCAAGCGGCCCTGGCACCGTACAGCGCCGCCGTCAGGACACTCTTGGCGGCACGCCGGCGTCCGCAGTGCGCCTCTGCCACGGTCGGCGCCGCCCGAGCCACCCCGGCCCACCACCTACCCCTGGGAGCCGCGCAAGCTTATCCCCTCGCTCGTCGGCTAGCTCTCGTCGCCTCCACGTCGCCCTGCCACACAGAATGGCGGTTCGCCGTCGTCCTTATCGCCGGCCGCCTCGGGACCGACCTCCACCGCCTATATAAGGGCCCCGGAGCTCAATTGAGTCCTCAAGCAACCTCAAATGATCCCCCTAGAGCTACCATGGCCAGCAGTCGAGGAGGGGAAGGCCATCTTCCCCGAGTCCGGCCGGTTCGGTCGCCGCCAAGTCTCGGCCGATTCCGTCGCAACCAAGGCACCTCCCGACAATCTAGCGCCACCACCCAACTCCACGTGATCCTGCGGAGCCGCCCATCGCCTCAGCCCCGACCGAGAGCCACCATAGCCGAGGACCCCAAATCCACCCGAATGCCTTCTCCGTCGCGAATCTCGTCGCCGGCGACTCCGTCCATGTCGGCGACCATGGAGGGTACCCACGGGTTCGTCTCGACCTTCTGAGCACACCCATGTTCTCAGATCACCAAGGGACGCCTCCGTTTGCCGGCAATCCTCGCCGGAGCTCCGCCTCTGTTCGGTCGGAGGGGGACGACGCGCGCGTGGACTGGTCAAACCTGACCAGTGGGCCAGGCGGGCCCACCGTCAGTGACCCAGCGCCGGTCCACGCAGGAGTAAGTGGAAGCGCATTTCCAGAATGCGCCTTCGACGTGTACATTTTTAAAACGTTTTCTTTTCTTTTTTTGTTTTATTAAAAAAACAGATTTTGACCAGGACTTTGACTGGCTATAACTTTTTAATTACAACTCCAAATGAGTTGATTCTTTTTCCTACCTCTCTCAAATATTGTCTAGTTTATTTTAAGATTTATTTCAAAAAGTTTCAGACAACTTTTTGGTACTGTTTTTGAAACTATATATTGATTCAGAAATATTTTTAAATAGGATTTTGGAGAGAGGAGAAAACTTTCAAAAGATTTGGAGTGCACCCTGCCTTTCCACACATTGAAGGCAAGCATTCTGAACCCTGGCATAATATTTTGCATGCATTGTTTGACACGATCATGACACCACCTCAATATGTAGAACTCGTTATTTTATGTGGTGATGTGATCATTTGCATGAATGCTTATTGAAAATTTCCTTGCTGTTGGAAATGGACATGCTTGTGATAGTGATCATCCTCGTATGCCTTTCGTGCCTACCGGAAGGAAAACGGGAAAGTCTCTGTCTTGGGTAGACCCGAGCTTATCCCTAGTTCCTCCTCGAGACGAGTGTGTCCGGCATGGCATGGGGGGTATGATGAGTGGTGACTCTGTCTGTTGGATGAAATACATTCGTTATGCTAATCATGCAGGGAATACTTAAACCTCCTGAATCGACCCTAGATCGAGTGTTGTTCCAGTAACCCCCATACTTGTTTCGTACTACCACTCGTCTCTACAGCAAGTAGAGTACGATTCAGTAAGTTGTCAACCTCTTTCTAGCACACACCGTATAGAGAGGCCATGGTGGAAGATACCGGTTGTAGCTGGTAGGCAGGCCACCTAGTCCGGGGGCATGGGTGTTTCCGGTTGAGACCGAGAGGGGAGGCCACCCCTTAGAGCGTGCAATATAAATTTGATCCCATGCTACGCGAGGTTGTAGCCTCCCCACTTAGAGTTTGCTTGACAGGTGTCATGGGTGATTCCAGACACGTGTGAGTTAAGCTGGTGTGTGCAAGTTAGGTGTGTTTTCAACAAAAAGACCATAGACGGAATTAGTCCCGATGGACTAAAGGAATCCGTTACTCGTGGGTAAAGAGTACACCCTCTGCAGAGACTAAACCTATTCGAATAGCCGTGTCCATGGTTAAGGATTACAGTCTGGGATGGGTCAAGTGTTGGTCTTAGTGTTGGTCTTCGGAGGAGAAAAACTGTTAAACCAGAACATGGATCGTGACTTGAGACTTATGATGATTATTATTTTTATTGTGGACTAACACCTTTATATTAATTGAAATACCGAGTATCCCTGGGATGGTTTTACCTCCTGGGTATTCACTGTGAATATTTATAAGCCCTTTATGTGGTGTCGCTCAGACGACCGACTGTGGCATGCTTGTTATTTCTTTTATAAGCCCTTTATGTGGTGTCGCTAAGACGCCCGACTGTGGCATTTCTTTTATAAGCCCTTTATGTGGTGTCGCTGAGACGCCCGACTGTGGCATTTCTTTTATAAGCCCTTTATGTGGTGTCGCTGAGACGCCCGACTGTGGTATTTCTTTTATAAGCCCTTTATGTGGTGTCGCTGAGACGCCCGACTGTGGCATTTCTTTTATAAGCCCTTTATGTGGTGTCCCTCAGACGCCCGACTGAGGTATTCCTCTTTATTTACTGACCTTTCGAGGCGTCGCTTCAGACACCCGATCGGTGCCTTTTATTATTAATATGTTATTGCATTTTCATAAATAACCTGCTTACATGCATCAGAGATTTATTTACCTTTTGTGACTGACGTCATGAGCATAAATATTTCGGAACATCGTTGTTATATTATACCCAGGTTCATAATGTTTGCGAGTACATTCAAAGTACTCACTGGCTTGTCCCTGGCTATTGTCTTGACCAGATTTCTTGCGCGGAGAGGAGCGACTGTGATGACAGCCCCGGAACCTAAGCAATGGTGATAGCAGCCTCGCGAAGATAGGAGTTAGCCTGGTCAGCTGTTCCTGTGGGAAATGGAGTCCCATAGACACTGATGATTCACAACCCGCTTCCGCCATCAACCACTAGAAACCAATTGTTGTACTCACAGACCAGAATGGTCTTGTACTACATATTTTGTGTTTTGCTTGGAATTTTTGTATCATGTTGGTGCCTCATCAGCTAACAGTAATCCTGGGGCTGATGAGCACAAGGGCCATTTTCTGGGAATTAATACCCGGAAAAACCGGTCGTGACAACATCTAACTCAATTGGTAATAAACATTGAGTGTGCCCTTAAAGTGCATCATATGTACAACACCATAACATTCACTCAAAATATAGTAACTTATACCCTCAAAGTGACCGAGCAATAAGACCATGCACAACACGCAATTGTTGTTTTCTGTTTTGCAAATTTATTCGCATAAATAAATCTCGTGGCAGCTTCAACAAATCTAACTGAAGGTCCATGGAAGCTAAGCAGGCAACCTGATAAACAAAAAGGTTATTCAAAATCTGAACCACAGTTGTAGTGCTTTTAATGTAATTTGAACCATGTGAATCAATACTGCCATGCTTTGCTGAAACAGAGCATCAGATCTGAAACTCTGTAAAATGGGAAGAACGGAAGTATAACTTGCTCTTGGTGACTTTGATGGCGTGGAGCAGGAGAGTGCCGGACTCTTGCATCTGCTTGACGCCAGTGGTGGTCTCCTCGGAGACGCGGACGAGCTTCTCCTCCATCTTGCGGTACTTGTGCAGACGATGGCGAGCATGACGGGGTTGTCGGTGGACTCCGGGTCGGCGACCTTGCCGGACTCCTCGTCGGCCTTGACGCCATGGTGGATGAGCAGCGTGGCATCATTGACGATGAGGTCGGGGCCGCCGCCCCAATAGGGGAAGCGCTCGGTGCACCACCAGCACTCCTCGAGTGCCGTTGCTAGGGTTTCAGGCACGCGCGAGGAAGGAGAGAAGGTTGGAGGGCGCTGTGGCAGTGGGAGGAGGCGCCCCCTCCTCCTCTGCCGATGGATCTGGAGGACGCGACCAGCCTAGGTCGAGTTGGTCTGGAGGGAAGGGGAGGGGAGAGGAGGAGCAGATGTTGGGGGGAGCCGGCAGCGGGGTAGAGGGCAGAGTCGCCGGCGGGGCTAGATTTGGGGGCACAGGAGGAGGAAGAGGGGATACCGAGGTGGTGGAGAAGCGCCTAGATGCGGCGGCGGTGGTGGCCTTTGCCTCCCGGAGGCCCCACGACACGCGGCTGCGCCAGATCTCGCAGATCGGGGCGGCTCCTGGCACGCGCGCGCGTGTAGGGTTCGACTGTGGAGCGCGGGTGGGATTGGAGAAGAGGGGATCTCCAGCCAGGAAGGGGACTGGAGGTGGCGCCGGCGGTGGAGTGGATGTGGTCGCCAGCGGCTGGTTCGTGGGGATCCAGATCGTGGGGACGTCACCATTCGTGGGGGACGGCGGCGACGCGTCGGTAACGAGGTGAGGGTTTGTGGTGGGCTGGTTGGTTCAGTTGGGTGGTGAGGGAAGGGGAGGGACGAGAGGAGGGGGCGTGGGGGAGGCCATGAACAACGGCTAGCTCCGCCGGAGGGAGGTGGTGGCGGC
>NC_041393.1:134405169-134428152 GCF_002162155.2 Triticum dicoccoides | reverse complement strand
GGTGGCGGCGGCAATGGATCTGGAAGGGAGGAGGCGAGCTCTCCCCATCGGGCGAGACATCGAGGAGATGGGGGATCTGGAATAGGATCGATGGATGGATGTGGAAACTGGAAAGAAAGGAGGCGGGCGGGGGGAGGGGAGGGGGTGGATGCAAAATGACCATCTAGGGTTTCGGGGTTGGTGTGGAAGGTTGAGGACGGCCGTTGGATCAGCGAGCATCCGACGGTGTTTGATGCACGATCCGCGTGATACATCCACGGACCAATCAAAATGCAGTACGGTGTTATGACCATCTAAATTGGTCGTAGTTGACTAAAAATAATTTTTGAGTGTCCAAAATGAGATTTTTTGAAGGACCTACCATATATTTGTTGTAAAATTGGACCAAATCAATTTTCTAAAATACTAGGCCATATTAATGCATAATAGACCACATGGTTGGGTGTTCAAAACTTTTATCCACCTCTCGTAAAAAAGAGAAATTTTTATCGATTCAGTAGGTAGCGGGTCAAATTTGAACTGCGGCTGCCTCATAGTTTGCTACTTATTTTTCCCAAAAATCATTTCTAGGTACAAAAGTATCTATTTAATCAGAGAAACACCAAAAGTTTTCCAAGGGTCAACCACTAGCTAGGAACGGTCATGCCCGCCGTTTTGACCGCATTTTGAAACGGGCATGAAAAATAAAAAAAAATCAACAAAATGGAAAACCTTCGCGTTGTGTCATTATATGTGGCCAAGTTACCAGAAAAAATAATAAACATGTAATACGATAATTCTTTTAAAAAAGTGTTCTCATAAACAAGCTATTGTGTGTGGAGATCAATGGCATTCAAGCCAAATGATCAATCTTATGGCCACACTCATGACATAGTTTGTTAAAATGATCTCATATAGTGCACAAGGGTGCATATTGGAATGGCAAACGATGTTGCCTAAGGAAATTTTCATTTTTCTTTGAACAAAAAAATCATTTTCCATTTTTCGAGAGCCCAAAATGAGGTTTTTTTGTGAAGGACATACCATATATTTGTTCTAAAATTGGACCAAATCAATTTTTTAAAATATTAGGCCATATTTAATGCACAAATGAACAAATGATTGGGTGTAAAAAGATTTGATCAACCTCTGGTGAAAAAGACAAACTTCTGTCGATTCAGTAGGAAGCGGGTCAAATTTGAACTACAGCTGCCTCATAGTTTGCTATTTATTTTTTCCAAAAATAATTTCTATGTACATAAGTATCTATTTAATCAGAGAAACACCAAAAAATTCCAAGATTCAACCACTAGCTACGAACGGTCATTCCCGCCGTTTTGACCGCATTTTGAAACGGGCCTAGAAATTTCAAAAAATTGCAAAACCTTCGCATTGTGTCATTATCTGTGGCCAAGTTACCAGAAAAAATAATAAACTTGTAATACAACAATTTTTTTTAAAAGTGTTCTCAGAAATGAGTTATCATGCATGAAGATTCATGGCTTTCAAGCCAAATGATCAATCTTATGGCCACATTCATGGCATAGTTTGTTGAAATGATCTCATATTGTGCACAAGGATGCATCTTGTAATTCCAAACAATGTTGCCTACGGGAGTTTTCATTTTCTTTTCATGGAAAATACATTTTTCCATTTTCCGAGTGCCCGAAATGAGTTTTTTTTGTGAAGGACCTACCATATATTTGTTGCAAAATTGGATCTAATAAATTTTATAAAATACTAGGCCATATTTAATGCACAATTGACAAAATGGTTGGGTTTGTCAAAAGTTTTGATCCACCTCTGGTGAAAAAAACAAATTCCCGCCGATTCAGCAGGAAGCGGGTCAAATTTGAACTGCAGCTGCCTCATAGTTTGCTCTTTATTTTTTTCCAAAAATCATTTCTAGGTACATAAGTATCTATTTAATCAGAGAAACATCAAAAGTTTTGCAAGATTCAACCACTAGCTAGGAACGGTCAAGCCTGCCGTTTTGACCGCATTTTGAAACGGGCATAAAAAATTCAAAAAAAATCAAAAAATTGGTAAACCATCGCATTGTGTCATTATATGTGACCAAGTTTACGGGAAAAATAATAAACTTGTAATATGAAAATTATTTTTTAAAAGTATTATCAGAAATGAGCTATCATGCATGAAGATTAGTAGCTTCCATGCCAAATGATCAATCTTATGGCCACATTCATGGCATAGTTTGTTCAAATGATCTCATATTGTGCACAATGGTGCATCTTGGAATTCCAAACAATGTTGCCTAACAGAGTTTTCATTTTCTTTTCACGGAAAATACATTTCCATTTTCCGAGTGCCCGAAATGAGTTTTTTTTGTAGGACCTACCATATATTTGTTGCAAAATTGGACCTAATCAATTTTATAAAATACTAGGCCATAGTTAATGCACAATTGACAAAATGGTTGGGTGTCAAAAGTTTTGATCCACCTCTGGTGAAAAAGACAAATTCCCGTCGATTTAGCAAGAAGCGGGTCAAATTTGAACTGCAGCCGCCTCATGGTTTGCTCTTTATTTTTTCCAAAAATCATTTCTAGGTACATAAGTATCTATTTAATCATAAATACATGGTTTGGTGGCGAGACATCGAGGTTTGGACGGTGGCCGAGGGCCCCAACTCTAGAGCGCGTAAGCTCGCATGCCCGCCGCATGGTCACCGTGTGACCGTGGTGTTGCCATGCATTCTGGGCGGCCTAGGCATGTCTAGTGGGTTGGGCACTCCCTAGGTAGGTGTTAGGAAGGAAATTACAACATAAGATTCTCATGAGGAGACCGAACTATGCTCAAGGATGAATTAGCAGCCAAGTGTTTGATTAGCGGTACGGGAAATGCACATGGCCAATGGGCGTGAGTTTTGGCTGAGGATGATCATCTACTAAGAAGAATGTCTTCACAAACTTTCAGCTCAAGAGGAGGATCCTAGGTGGTACTTCCTTCACAATGCTTCTAGGTGGACAAAAACTTTGGAAATTTGCCGAGGAAGATTTACCAGGCAAATGGAGCTTAATTTTGTCATGAGGCAATGATTTGGATAGGAAATAGTGCCCAAAAATTTCGAGGGCAATCAAGAATATATAAATAGCACTTCCTTCACAAAGTGTTTTCTGAACAGAATAGGAAAATGAATATTGTTGAATTATTTTTGAATTAGGCAAGGAAGGTTTTTTACATATTTGACAAAGATATGACCCAAAGAATTGATGAGATTTTTTTGGGAATTTTGGGAATGACAGAAATATAGGTTGCTTCACAACCTAGGGCAAAAACTGACACATGGACATGACACATAGGCAAAACTGATGAAGTGGCGCCTAGTCATAGCAATCCACCACAATTTACAAGATTATGACCATCTATATTGGTCATGATCAACTAGAAATAAGGCAGCAGACCAGTGCTATATGCTTTATGACCATTTCGTGTAAGGAAATTACGACCTTTCTGACCAAAATGGTCGTTATAGTTTAGGGTTTGGAGCCCTCCGAACAGCTTTTGACCAATTGGTCTCAAATGGTCATAGATCTATGACCAATTCTTCCAGGGTCACTGACAGAAGGTCACTAGTTGACATATTTCTTGTAGTGGATCCGCGGCAACCCGCCCTCGACTATGGGAGAGAGAGACAAGGGAAGATTCGGAGGGCAGCGCGACATCTCTGGCTGCAGAGGGTTTGGGGGAGGGCGCAAGGCGCCGCTGCCCAACCAGACCCGCCATATGGTGTGGTAGCGGCCAGATCCATCGATGTCTGTGGCTGGGAGTTCGAGATCTGCTGGAGGGGGCACTTGAGAAGATGGGAAGCAGTGGCGCAAGCAATGGGAGGATGAGCCAAGGAGTGGGAGGCCCAGAAGACGGTGCCGCTCAAGGAAGCGGTGCCACCTCCTGCCACCAATCCGACTGTGACTCCGGCCACCAAGAGCTCTGAAGAAAGATGCCTCAACTGCAACAATCCAGGTCATTTCACTCCTCGTTTCCCTACCATTCGTTGCGAGAAATGCAACAAGCTTGGTCATACACTGGTACGCGTCGGTGCTATACAAAAAAATTTTAACCCCTTTTCGCGATGGCGTTCAGAACCGTCACCTAGTGAGTAACTGCGATAGGGTTACCTTCCCATGCGACCCAGAAACCGTCGGGGATATGCCCTCCTAGCACACACGTCCGGAAAAATGAGGTCGTGTGCGACCGGCGAGCGACCAAATACGGTTATACGTACAATAGTGCTAAAAATACAATTATACAGGCGAAATCGTTTCCGCTCGTAAGTACATCCCACATAGTTAGTCCCCGCTAAAAATTTCCGTTCGTATATACATCCCACACAGTATCTCCAAGGAAAACGTTTGCGTAAGGTGGCGTAACGCAAACAGTTTTCAAGAGAATGTCGTGTGTGATTGTTCATTGATTCAACACAGTTTATTCCTAGAAACTATGTGCGTTGCCTGAGGTCATCGCCGACGGTGTTTTCTCAATAACCTTTTGCAATAGGAAAACCCAATTAGCAGGCTAATTGCCCTATTATTAATAATCCATTTATTAATCTAATTGACATTCATATTAAGCACATAATATATTTCATTTCTATATTAAGGAAGCAGGATGTCATAATTGAAAAACATTCAAGTACAACATGATATACCTTCAGCACTCAGCTACCCCATTACACAATTGCACTAGCACCAAGTTTCACATGAAACATCTAGAACCTTTTGAAATTAGCTTCATAGACGGTACATAGACAGATGCATCTCATCTGGAAAACTGCTGAAGCGGAAGGCAAATGTTGAGCCTTCATTGATGTTGAAGGTCTTTGCAACTTTAGGCCAGTGCCTGTGGATGATTGACCGTCCATCCTTCGTCCTCTTCAGGAACACTTCAATATTGAGCCGTGGGTGTTGTATGAAAACTTTGCTCGCCTCCTGACCATAGAGGTGGTTTAAGAGGTAATCATCAGTGAACTGCTTTGGAAAGGCCTGAAAATAAGGATGTGCATAAATATCTTATCTATATTGGAAATGAGGCAAAGGAATAAAAAAAGGAAAGGTATAATAGTTAGTACCATCTTGTAAACCTCAGTGCTTTCCATTGTTTCCCTGCAACACATATATGGTAGTTAGTCATCAAGTTAAGTAAGGATTCGCATGCTATCAGTACTACTAAATTGTACGTGCTTTGGACGTCATATATATATATATATAAAGCATGAAAAAATACATTTGAATATGTATTTCCTTTTCTAGAATTGTACTGAACAAGATCCAACTTGGTTCTTACCTCTCTAGAATCCAGATTGTCCTAGCCTCTTTTTATTAGATTATCGGATAAGCATGTGGATAGATACTTCTAGAACACATGAGATGGTAGAGTTGGGTTTTCAATTAGAAGGCCAAGTGACAGTATCCTATGAGTTAAAAACTATATCCAACGGATGATAATGCTCAGATTTGCCATCTCTTGACCGTTGGATGGGCATATCCAATGACTAATATTTGAAGCTATTGGCACACTATATAGTGGTATAGAAAATATGTTGATAAAAAATAAGCACATCGCAGATTAATTCAAGCCACATGGAAAACCCATTTATCCAAACCAAAGATGCTTAAGAACTAGGAAATATAGCACTTGTATATGTTTCTCATGTATTAAGTGCAGCCAAATTTGATTTATTCCTCGCATGGTATAAAATAACAGAATGCAGCCACAACAATTGAACATCGCATTGCATAATTGAACCAAGCAGTTAACTAAACACCACAACAAATGAACCGAACGTTAACTGAGCACCACATTGCACAATATAACATACTCCTAATATAAGATCAGACAGTTAACCAAACCAAGTGTAAGGGCATATTTATCCCTTAGTAGTTTTGGTGATTGATGACAATACTTTTGCGGACTAATTGTGTGCTTTGAACATTTCAGTTCTATCATGTCTAAACACAAGACAATTTGGTGACCCTTAAAGACTATTGAAGATGATGTTTCTCTATGTTTCTTTTCGGTGGATTTGAGTCGTACGAAAGCCATACTATTAAGAGGGGCTCTGCGTTGGAAAGGTTTGGGTGGAATCTCACGTACACATTTGTTCCTTTTTGCACCACCTTTCCTTTCGCTCTTTGGAGCATCCTCCGTCTTCCCATGTCTATGCAAAATGAAGGACTCCTAATGTTGCTATACTAAGGCAGGCGGTAGTACTGCTCCCCAGAGCGGTACTACTGCATGCCCTTGTGGTAGTACCGGCATCCTGCTCGGTAGTACCGTGAGTGCTCACGGTAGTACCGCTCCATGGGAGCAGTAGTACCGTAGGTTTCAGGTCAGCTGCTGCTGCCCGAGAGGTAGTAGGCGCGGATGTAATTTTTTACATCCGCGCCCAACGCGGTAGTACCGCGCCCTCGACGCATTAGTACCGCAAGCCCTGGCCAGGCACAGCGGCATGAATGGAAGCAGGGGCAGATGTAATTTTTTACATCCGTGCCCTACACGGTAGTAACGCGCTGGGCTTGCGGTAGTACCGTGCCAGATTTTTGCATAGACCCAAACTCAGCAGATGTAGTCATGGATGTAATTTTTTATGTCCATGCCTCCTCTGGCTTGACTATCCTTGCCTTGTGGTAGTACCACAAGGGGCGCGGTAGTACCATGCCAGCGGTTCTACCGCTCCCTGTCTCTGCACAACAGGTCTAGTCCTGGCCTCTGCCGAGCCAGCGGTAGTACCGCGGTCCCCTGTGATAGTACCGCGGGCCCGTGCGGTAGTACCGCTTGTTTGGTGTGGTAGTACCGCGCGTCACAGGCTGAGTTGGTGGATAACGGTTAGATTTGTTCTTCCACTATAAAAGGGGTGTTTTCTTCCCCGAGTTGATCACCTCTTCCATCCCCAAGCTCCATTGATGCTCTAAGCTCCATTTTCGCCCGATCTCTCTCCCTGGCCAATCAAACTTGTTGATTCTTTAGGGATTGCTTGGGAAGGCCTCAATCTATACTTCCACCAAGAGAAATTTGATCCCCCCCACTAATGCCTTGCAGATCTTGTAACTCTTGGGTGTTTGAGCACCCTAGACGATTGAGGTTACCATGGATCCATAGTCCATTGTGGTGAAGCTTCGTGGTGTCATTGGGAGCCTCCTATTAAGTTGTGGAGATTGCCCGAACCTTGTTTGTAAAGGTTCGGTCGCCGCCTCCAAGGGCAACAATAGTGTAATCACGACATCTCGCATTGTGTGAGGGCGTGAGGAAAATACGGTGGCCCTAGTGGCTTCTTGGGGAGCATTGTGCCTCCACACTGCTCCAACGGAGACGTACTTCCCCTCAAAGGGAAGGAACTTCGGTAACACATCCTCGTCTCCATTGTTTCCACTCTTGGTTATCTCTTATCTTTACTTGTGCAAGATATATTGTGTTCTATCCTTTGCTTGCTTGTGTGTTTATTGTTGTTGCATCATATAGGTTGCTCACCTAGTTGCATATCTAGAAAACCTACTTTGATGCAAAGTTTAATTTGGTAAAGAAAAGCTAAAAATTGTTAGTTGCCTATTCACCCCCCTCTAGTCAACTATATCGATCCTTTCAATTGGTATCAGAGCCTCGTCTCTTTATTAAGGACTTTGCTGTCCAAAGAGTATAGTTGACACCATAGACGGCGAGGAGGAGCACCCCGATGTTATTCCGTCCTCGTCTACGGCCGATGGGGGAACCTCGGTCTCATGTGAGGAATTCAATGTGGCTTTGGACACATTGAAAATCTCCATGACGGCAAAGGTCAAAGGCATGCTTAAGAACTTTCTTGATGGTCTCAAATTATCCACTGCACCGTTGGAAGTGGTCGATCCCACTAACAAGGTGACGAATGCTAACTCCAACAAGGGGGAAGCTACTAGTGAGAAAGTTCCTTTGTCTAGTGGTAGAAATGATAGTGGGACTTTTGCCCATGTGGAACCTCCACTTACTTATGGAGGACCGATTCCCTCTACCCATTTAAATCATGCCGCTTCTCCCCCAAAGATTGTGAAAAATGAGAATTTTGATGCTTGGGTCTATCGCTTTAAGCGTCATCTAAACCATGTTAACACTAATATTTGGAGAATCATTGAAGAAGGTTTCTATCCGCACGACCGAAGAAACCTCACCCCAAGAGAAGCCGCAGATAATCAATTCAATGAGAATGCTCTCTTCATCCTCCAAGATGCTATTCCACCCGAAGATATTGCTCATCTCAGACTCTTCACCATGGCCAAGGAAGCATGTCACCATGTTGTTTCCCTCTACAAGGGAAGCGCAAGCATTAAACACTCCAACTATGAAGAGGTGCAAGATGAAGCCGATGAGTTTGCAATGAATGAAGATGAAGAACCTCGTGAGCTTTACCGGAGATTAACCACTCTCGCGGTCTCACTCCGAGATCATGGGGGCAAGGATATGGATGACAATTGGATCAAGCGCAAGTTCCTCAAGTCCATGATGCCCTACCACAAGGCCATGTCCTCCGTCATCCGTCAAAGGCCGGACTTCCACACTTTGTCCTCAAGTGAAGTGTTGGATGAGTTTGTGGCAATGAGGATCTCGGACAAGACCGCCGATAATGCGGTGTTGCATTCTCAAAGAGCAAAGAAGCCCAACCTTGCCTTGAAGGCCAAGGTTTGTGTGGAAGAAGAGGATGATGAGGAATAAGAGGAGAGCAACCCCGAAGATACTAAGTATGATTACCATGAGCACATGGCTCTTGCTTCAAGGCAATTTTGGAGCAAGAAGAACACAAGGCCCAACTTTAACAAGTATAACTCAAGTGGCTTCAAGGGAAAGCAACGTGTGAGAACATGCTACAACTGTGGCAATGTGAGCCAATTTGTTGCGGAGTGCCCTTACGAGAAGAGGGAAGACAATGGTGGCAAGCTCATCCGAAAAGACAAAGCCAAGTCCTTCCCCAACAAGAACAACTTCACCAAGAAGACTCCAACTAAAGGGTTGGTGGCTCAAGAAGAATACCATGAGGATGATGATGATGAAGATAGTGAAGCCATGGCCATGGCCTCCTTTGCCATTGCCACAACTCCATGGGTGTCCCTTTTCGACTCACCCAACGAGAACATCACCGCCAAGTGCCTCATGGCTAAAGCCACCAACAAGGTAACCCCCAACATCAAAACCACCATCATTACTAATCCCTCCTTGATGGATTGCATTGATAAAAGTGAGGGGTCTAATGAGGAAGTAAATGAAATTGAGTATTTTATGAGTAAGCTCAAGAGCAAATCCAAGAAGCACTTTGTTGCTCTCTTGGAACAACTTGGTGAAGCCAATGACATGATCGAGGCTCGTGAAGAAACCATCTCTAAGATGGAAGGTCATAGTTGTGACTATGCCGATGAGATATCGTATCTCTCTAATGCACTTGAGGAAGAGCGTGTTCATCGTTTGGCTCTTGAGGAGTCACACAACGATGACCATACTAAATTAAAGAAAGATCTTGATCATGCTCTTGTTGTATCTCGTGTGCTAAATTCCGAGAAGGCTAAACTTGGGATTGACCATGCTATACTCAAGGAGGAGTTTGATATACTTGACAAGGCCCACAAGGTCTTGAAGGGTGCTCATGCTAGCCTCAAAGAGTCTCATGATCAACTCCAAGTGAAGCTAACCAAGGAGAAAGCCACTTTTCCTCATATGGGATTCATTGATAATGCAAATTCTACTAACCCGTGTTGTTATCATGTGCATCTTGTGGAGGAGAATGTAAAGTTGAAGGAGCAACTTAAGAAAGGCCTTGTGACGTGCATACAAGGTGAGAAGAATCTCAATGACCTTTTGAGCAATCAAAAGGAAGTTGTGGCCAAGGAGGGAGTTGGGTTCGCACCCAAGTCCAAGAACAAGAAGAAGAACGACAAGACCAAACGACCTCCTCCTCTCAAGCAAACTTTTGTGAAGGAGGGAGAGGGTGCTCCAAAGGAGAAGAAGAACATGTGAAGGGTGGTGATGTCAAAAAGGGCAATGCCACCCCTTCCAACAAAGACGACGACTTTAACCCTTCTTATGTGTTGTGTCGTGCTAGTGATGGGCATGTTTATGCTAAATTTGTTGGTTCTCCTTATGAGTACATTGAATGGTCTATTTGGGTTCCTAAGACCCTTATTACTAACATCAAAGGACCCATTACAAAATGGGTACCTAAAACCAAGCATTGATCTCCTGTAGATGTTTGCTTCCGGCGGGGGATCATGGTTGCTCGATAGTGGAGCCACAAATCAGATGGCCGGAAGCAAGGACTTGGTGGTGGACGTGCACAAGATACCATCTATGCCCACCAACGTCGAGTGGGGTGATGCCTCATCCTCTAAGGTATTGGGTGTTGGCAAGGTTGTCATTTCTCATGATCTCATGATCGAGAATGTCATGCTTGTTGAGTCCCTTGCATACAATCTACTTTCTGTTCGTCAACTTGCACTCATGGGCTTTGCCACATTCTTTGATATTGATATTGTGGCCCTCTTGTGGAGCAAGACTCTTAAAGTAGCCTTTTTTGGGCATGCCGAGAATGGTCTTTATGCGATTAACTTTTAGGAGTGACCCACTAAGACCGCAACATGCCTAATGGCTAAAGTTGATGTGGGGTGGCTTTGGCATCGCCGTTTAGCCCACGTCAATATGAGATCTTTGCAAAGTCTTCTCAAGGGGGACCATGTCCGTGGACTAACAACTGTTATTTTTGCCAAGGATCATGCTTGTAGTGCTTGTATCGAAGGAAAGCTACATGAGAAGGCTCACCCTCCCACGACTATCATCTACTCGAAGAGAACCTTGGAGCTCCTTCAGATGGATCTCTTTGGGCCTCCATCCTTTGATAGTCTTGGGGGTAGAAAGTATTGCTTGGTGATTGTGGATGATTATTCAAGATATACTTGGGTATATTTCTTCAAGAGGATGAGTGAGACTCAACAAACCGTCATTGACTTTGCATATGAAGCTCAACGTCAACACGATGCAAATATCTTGACAATAAGAAGTGACAACGGCACCGAGTTCAAGAACTACACCTTGGATGAGTTTCTTAGTGATGAGGGGATCAAGCATCAATATTCTGCACCATAGACCCCTCAACAAAATGTTGTCGCGGAGAGGAAGAATCGGACGTTGATGGATGCAGCAAGGACCATGATGGTGGAGTTCAAGTTTCCTTACAACTTTTGGGCTGAAGCCATCAACACCGCATGTCATGCATCCAATCAGCTCTATCTCCGCAAAGGCTTGAACAAGACTCCTTATGAAATACTCCCCGGTAACAAGCCCAACCTCAAGTACTTCCGGGTGTTCAGGTGTAAGTGTTTCATTCTCAAGAAAGGTGTTCGTTTGTCTAAATTTGAGGCTAGAGCTCATGAGGGCATATTTGTCGGTTATGTTACAAACTCTCATGCTTACCATGTCCTCAACAAGTCCATGGGATTCATTGAGGAGACGTGTAACGTGGAGTTTGACGAGAATAACGGCTCCCAAGTGGAGCAAAGTGGTACTTGTGATGTAGGTGATGAAATTCCTCCCCAAGCCATAAGAAGAATGGGTGTTGGTCATATCCTACCCATTGAGGAACCCCTTGTGCCCGAAGGAGAAGGACAATGCTCCACTCAAGTGGAGCCGTCACCGACTCAAGACCCACATGCTTCCGAAGAACAAAGTGAAGGCCCTCAACCATGTGAACAAGATGAAGGGCAATATCAACCTCAAGATGGTGGTGAGCCACCAAGTTATGCCCAAGGTCAAGTTCTCCCTTTCGAGCAAGTTCAAGATCAAGAGTAAGCTCAAAATCAAGAACAAGCTCAAGACGGCGCTCAAGATGATCAAGTTTCCCCTCCTCTTTTCACACCCGAGGAGGAATTAGAGCATCGTGACGCGAAGATCGCTTCCAAGCTCACAACCAAAGGTCATCTCATGGAGAATGTGGTTGGAAGCCTAACAAAGGGGGTAAGCACTCATAGACAATTAGCAAACTATTGTGAACATCACATGTTTGTTTCTTGTGTCGAACCCCAAAAGGTCTATGAGGCGCTCGAGGATCCAGATTGGCTCAATGCCATGCATGAAGAACTCAACAACTTCGAGCACAACCAAGTGTGGAAATTAGTGCCAAGGCCAACCGGGAATCATAATGTCATTGGAACCAAGTGGATATTCAAGAACAAGCAAGATGCTCATGGAATCATTTTTTGCAACAAGGCTACTCCCAAGTCGAGGGTATCAACTATGGTGAAACCTTTTCTCCCGTTGCTCGCCTTGAATCTTTTTGTTTGTTGATTGCTTATGCTTCTCATCATAATTTCATGTTGCAACAAATGGATGTGAAAAGTGCTTTTCTTAATGGTCCCATTAATGAGTTGGTGTATGTCAAACAACCCCCGGGGTTCAAGGATCCCTATTTCCCCGATCATGTGTACCAACTCAACAAGGCACTCTATGGCCTTAAATAAGCCCCACATGCGTGGTGTGAGCATCTTACTGAGTTGTTGCAAGATTGTGGGTTTGAAATTGGGATAATCGACCCCACTCTTATTACTAAGAAGGTCAAAGGGGAGTTGTTTGTGTGCCAACTATATGTTGATGATATTATCTTTGGTTCCCCTAACAAAGCTTTCAATGAGGAATTTACCGCTCTCATGACCTTAAAGTTCAAGATGTCTATGATGGGAGAGTTGAAGTTCTTTCTCGGGTTCGAAATCAAGCAAAGAAGAGAAGGAACCTTCATCAACCAAGCCAAATACACTCAAGACATGCTCAAGAGATTCAAGTTAAGTGATGTCAAGCCGGCTTCCACTCCAATGCCCGTCAAGTGCCAACTTGACATTGATCCCAATGGTAAAGCGGTGGATCAAAAGGTATATCGCTCCATGATTGGATCCTTGCTTTACCTTTGTGCATCTAGGCCGGATATCATGTTGAGTGTGGGAATTTGTGCACGGTTTCAATCCGCACCTAAGGAAAGCCACTTTGTGGCGGTCAAGCGAATCTTTTGATATTTGGCTCATACCCCAAACTTTGGCTTATGGTACCCAAGAGTAGCCAAGTTTGATCTTTTGGGCTATTTGGACTCAGATTGGGCGGGAGACAAAGTGGATAGGAAGTCCACCTTCGGAGGGTGCCAATTCCTTGGTTTCTCTTTGGTGAGTTGGTCTTCTAAGAAGCAAAGTTGTGTATCTCTCTCGTCCACCGAAGTGGAGTATGTGGCTGCCAGTAGTTGTTGTGCTCAACTTCTATGGATGAGGCAAACTTTGAAGGATTACGGTGTCACTTGTGACGAAGTGCCTCTTTGGTGTGACAATGAAAGTGCCATCAAGATCTCCCTCAACCCGGTGCAACACTTCAAGATGAAGCGTATTGAGATTCGGTATCACTTCATCCGAGATCACATTAGGCGAGGGGAGATCAAGCTCAAGTATGTCAATACTCATGATAACCTTGCAGATATTTTCATGAAGCCCTTGGGTGAAGTAAGATTTCGTGAGTTAAGGCATGAGCTAAATATCATTTATTGGAGCAATGTAGCTTGAACCCTTGCACACCCACCATACTCAACGTGCTATCTTGTTTAGGTGTAGGCATGGACATAGGAGGAGTGTTGTTCTCTCAATGAACTTTCCCTCCCCCCATTATGCATAAATTGATCTACTCTTTCACATTAGCCATTTTTTATGGTACTTGTGCTTCAAAGACGAGTCTTGGTCATGGGCCTAAGGATAATTCTTCTCGGTGCCATACCAATTGACTCATACATAGGTGGCTCCGGCCACCACCCTCTCTTCCTGAGAGTTGTGGTTCGTGTTTTGGTCTTCATTGTCTTTTGTCTTCTCTTTGTGCCGTGCTTGTGTCGTCGTTTGTGCTTGCCTCTTGGTGTGTTCGGTGTCTTGAAGGTTGATTTTCAAAGGCCGTTTCCCTCTCTTTTGCGAAACTTGCATTTTCTTGGGGTTACGGTACTACCGTGGCAATCCACGGTACTACCGCAGGAGCAGTTTGCTCTGTGCATGCACAGTTGCATCCCAGGTGCACGGTACTACCGCTTCCATCGTGGCAGTAATTTTTTACTGCCGCTGGAAGAGCGGTACTACCGCTCAGCGAGCGGTACTTCCGCCCAGGCGGTACTACCACGCCGTCACGAGCGGGTGGGAGTTAAGAGCGAGGCAGGGGGAGTTCCAACTCCCCCATACCCATTCATCTCTTTTCCCCACCCCGTCTCTCTGTCTCCTGCCCAAGAACGGCACCGGCGGTCCTCGCCTGATCTCCGTCTCCGGCCACTCTCCTCGCATTCCGTCCGGTGGGATTGTTCCCCAGCTCATCCTCTTGCCATGGACCCCGGTATTTCCCCAAGTCCTCCTCTTTTTGTTCCGTTCTTGTGCTTCTAGGTATTGGGGAGATGCATGTGTAGTACATGTGATTTTTGGCTAGATCTGTGCAAGAGGGAAGTGTAGGCGAGTGGTAGTGCAGCAAGTATGCTATTTGGTCTGACACAACAGTTTAGTTTGGTCAACGGTAGTACCGATCTAGTTTTGTGGCTGTTCCTGATCCAGATCTGCACATTTGAATCCGTGCGGTACTACTGCTCCTTTCGAGCGGTACTACCGCATCCACGCTCGCGATCTGCCTTGCGTGGTACTACCGCTCCCTTGGAGCGGTACTACCGCTCGGGGCGCGGAAGTAAAAAATTACTTCCGCTCCAGGCGCGCTACTACCATGCCACCTTGGCACGGTACTACCATGGTTGTAGTGGATTTAATTTTTTACATCTGTGCGCCAGTCCAGTACTACCGTAGATGTGCAAATTATATTGTTTTTTCGTTCCAAATCTCGTTCTTGCTTGTTTCTTTTGGCTTTGGCCCTAGTCTTTGCATTGATCCTTCTTGTTTTTTGTGCATGTTATTGTGTTGTGTGTCTAGGTGGTGGCTCCGGTTCCAATGTTCGTCGTTCGAATCCCAGCCATGACACAGGCTCGAAGCGCCTCCGCAACCAAGATGAAGCTCCAGAGGGCTCCAATGCCTTCCAACGCAGAACCAAGCACACCGCCACCAAGCACGAGGAGCCCACCATGGGCATGGATGAGATACCTCTAGCTGAGTTCATTGTCCGAAGGAAGATCAACCCTTATGTGAATCCCCGTGCCAACTTCAGAGGAAATGATCTGTTCTGGACCAAGCAGCAGAACCTTATCTATCTGGATGTGATCAAGGCCAAGCATAACATCTACGTGGATGTGCACTGGATTGACATGAATCACATGAGGCAGGATAAGCACCGTGAATATTTTGGTGAGGCTTTGGACCTGGTGGAGCAATTTGGCATTGAGCACATGGTTATCTTTCACCTGGACTTTGACCTAGACATTGTGGCTCAGTTCTTTGCTTCGGTCTAGTTCCATTCTGATGAGCCAAGGACCATGACATGGATGACCAATGGTCAACAGTTGACTGCTAAGTGGAAGGACTTCATGGATTTGCTTCAGGTTCCTGATGAGGGTCTCGACATGCCAGTTGGAGTTCGCCCTCATGCCAACTTGGAGTCTGCCAACAAGAACAAGCTCCAGCCCCTCCTTGTTGAGAAGACGCTTGCTAATAAGAAGAAAGTGTGGGTGATGAATTCCTTCCTTGACATCATGCATCGGATCTTCCGCAAGTCCCTCTTCCCGCACATTGGTGACAAGGACAAGGTGCATGCCTATATTGTGGATATGATGCTCCTTTCTGAGGAAGCGCGTCAGTCTCAGACGCAACCACTTGATGTCTCACATATCATATGGTGCGAGCTTCAGTTTGCGGTGTTCAACCATAAGGTCCCCATCTATGGGCCTTACCTGTTTCATTTGATCACCAAGACTTGGGAGAAGCTCTATCCTGATGATGAGTTCGTGGCCCCCGGCTGGATTCGTCATGAGCCCATCAAGCTCCACGTCAAGGGCCAATGGGCTAACACCACCACCAGTGCCGAGGCCGAGGCTGCCATGATGGATGTGGATGAGGATGAGATCGAGGAGAAGGAAGCTGATAAGGACAGTTCTGATGGATACACTCCTCCCTCTTCTGAGCCCTCTTGGGCTAAGAAGCTGAAGACGAAGATGAAGAAGCTATTCCGCATGCAGACCAAGGGGCAGTACAGGGCCCATGTTGACTCCAAGAAGAGTCGCCAACGCGATAAAAAGATTTTGAGGACCTTTGGCGAGATTATCACCAGTGGCTGAGAGGAAGCCATCACTCCGGAGGCTGCCTGGATAGCCAAGCAGGGGTTTCAATGGACGGAGTCAGAGGAGGAGCCTATTCCCGCTGCCGAGTCCGATGAGGAGTCGTTTTCCGCCTGAGCTACCACCTGTGTCGTAGGTGTCCTCTCTACCTTTTTGGTGACTCGATGCCAAAGGGGGAGAGAGTGTAGGATTTGCGCATCTTGTGTCATGTGTTTCACTTTGTCACTTTGCTTTCGGTCTATTGAACCTCATTTGCTTTGGTTTGGTTTGTGCTCATAAGACTAAGTTATCTATCATATGGTGTAAGACATATGCACTCTATCGTATCTTATTGTCACTATTACTTAGACTTATCCTTCATCTTGCCTACTTGCTTAGTGTTAGTTATATTGTTGCAAGAGATGCCTTGTCTATAAAATATAGGGGGAGTGTTGATCCTAGTATGTGTGCCGTGCAGTCCAAAGCACATCCCTAGAGTGCACACATCTAGGGGGAGCCCGTCTATATTTTATAGATGGTGGGTTTGCCGTCGCTTCATTTTACATCCCTATGTGCAAATCCCGTATTGTCATCAATCCACCAAAAAGGGGGAGATTGTAAGGGCATATTTATCCCTTAGTAGTTTTGGTGATTGATGACAATGCTTTTGCGGACTAATCGTGTGCTTTGAACATTTCAGTTATATCATGTCTAAATACAAGACGATTTGGTGCCCCTCAAAGACTATTGAAGACGGTGTTTCTCTATGTTTCTTTTCAGTGAATTTGAGTCGTAGGAAAGCCGTACTATTAAGAGGGGGTCCACGTTGGAAAGGTTTGTGTGGAATCTCACGTACACATTTGTTCCTTTTTGCACCACCTTTCCTTTGGCTCTTTGGAGCATCCTCCGTCTTTCCATGTCTAGGCAAAATGAAGGACTCCTAATGTTGTTGTACTGAGGCAGGCGGTAGTACTGCTCCACAGAGTGGTACTACTGCATGCCCTTGTAGTAGTACCGGCATCCTACGCGGTAGTACCGTGAGTGCTCACAGTAGTACCGCTCCATGGGAGTGCTAGTACCATTGGTTTCAGGTCAGTTGCTGCTGCCCGAGCGGTAGTAGGCACGGATGTAATTTTTTACATCCACGCCCAATGCGGTAGTACCGCGCCCTCGACGCGGTAGTACCGCAAGCCCTAGCCAGGCACAGCAGCATGAATGGAAGTAGGGGCGGATGTAATTTTTTACATCCGCATCCTACATGGTAGTACCGCGTCGGGCTTCCGGTAGTACCGTGTCGGATTTTTGCATAGACCCAAACTCAGCGGATGTAGTCACGGATGTAATTGTTTATGTCCGTGCCTCCTCTGGCTTGACTATCCCTGCCTTGCGGTACTACCGCAAGGGGCGCGGTAGTACCACGCCAGCGGTTCTACCGCTCCCTGTCTCTGCACAACAGGTCTAGTCATGGCCTCTGCCGAGCCAGTGGTAGTACCACGGGCCCATGAGGTAGTACCACTTGTTTGGTGCGGTAGTACCACGCGTCACAGGCTGAGTTGGTGGATAACGGTTGGATTTGTTCTTCCACTATAAAAGGGGTGTCTTCTTCTCCGTGTTGACCACCTCTTCCATCCCCAAGCTCCATTGATGCTCTAAGCTCCATTTTCGCCTGATCTCTCTCCCTAGCCAATCAAACTTGTTGATTCTTTAGGGATTGCTTGAGAAGGCCTCGATCTACACTTCCACCAAGAGAAATTTGATTCCCCCCACTAATCCCTTGCGGATCTTGTTACTCTTGGGTGTTTGAGCGCCCTAGATGGTTGAGGTCACCATGGAGCCATAGTCCATTGTTGTGGATATTGTTACTCTTGGGTGTTTATGCACCCTAGACAATTAACTGAACACCACATTGCATGACATATAGAACATATACACTAGAGCAGAAGATTGCATGGTAGAAGTAGATAGCACAATTTTTTAAGGAATGGCAGTAGCTAGCAAACTGAACATGGGTCCTTATAGTGAGCTAATAAGACAAGCTACTCATTGTCGGAGATATCGATGACGATTGGCTCATTGGACATGGAAGAGGGCAAGGCTTCCGCATCGTGGGTGCCCTTGTTGTAGTGGTGAGTTGCCTGAGCCGCTCCGGGCACCAACCTGCTGGCTCTCGAGATGAGGTAAGCACGTGCACGCTGAGAAAACACCTTGTAGTCTTTGTCGAAGGCACCGGCGGTGGCCTCGAGAAACACCATGAATTGTCGTTTAAAGCAGCCAACCACATCGCGGCGTCGGCACACGAGGCGTGGTGGCCTCGAAGGCGAGGTGCTCCTCCAAGATCTCGGGGTCGGCACGAATGGAATCCATCACGACCTCATCCGTGCATTCGGCCGCGATTTGCTTCTCTGCTGCCAAATGCTCCTTGAGATCCTGGCTATACTACGTGCACCATGGTTTAGGGTGGTGCTTATTTGGTGGAGGTGTTTGTGATTTGGGTGGAAGGTGTCGCGCTCGCGCCAGCGGTCGGGGCATGTGGGATGTGGAAGGAGGAGGAGGATGGGGGTCGGGTGTGGATTACCTGCCTAGATATAGGCAAGGCCGAGCAGCATGATGGAGGGTTGCCGGTGAGGAGGCGGTGCTGCAAGCAAGGAGTGAAGGTTTCAGCTTGGAAAGGAAGGTGGAAACAGGGGAAATGTGGCTTTTGGTAAGGGGAAGGGGGCGGGGAGGTAGATATTTCCGCGGAGCCGAAAATTTGGAATCACTTCAGCGAAAAAAGTGACGCGCAAAGTGTCATCAAACACGATCCCTTATTAAGAGTGGGATGTGAAATGTAGCCGTCGCACCTTCTCGCGTAAGGCATATGCGTACTATACTCCAGCAGTGCTTGATACGTCTCCAACGTATCTATAATTTTTTATTGTTCCATGCTATTATATTACCCGTTTTGGATGTTTATGGGCTTTACTTTACACTTTTATATCATTTTTGGGACTAACCTACTAACTGGAGGCCCAACCCGAATTGTTGCTTTTTTTCCTATTTCAGTGTTTCGAAGAAAAGGAATATCAAACGAAGTCCAAACGGAATGAAACCTTCGGGAGCGATCTTTTTGGAACAAATGCAATCCAGGAGACTTGGAGTGGATGTCAAGAAGCAACTGAGGCGGCCACGAGGGTGCAAGGCGGGGTGGGAGCACCCCGCACCCTCGTGGGCCCCTTGTGGCTCCCCTGACCGACCTCCTTCGCCTATATATACTTGCATACCCTGAAAACACCGAGGAGCACCACGAAAACCTATTTCCACCGCCGCAACCTTCTGTACCCGTGAGATCCCATCCTGGAGCCTTTTCCGGCGCTCCGCCGGAGTGGGAATCGATCATAGAGGGCTTTTACATCAACACCATAGCCTCTCCGATAAGTTGTGAGTAGTTTACCACAGACCTTCGGGTCCATAGTAATTAGCTAGATGGCTTCTTCTCTATCTTTGAATCTCAATACAAAGGTCTCCTTGATCTTCTTGGAGATCTATTTGATGTAACTCTTTTTGCGGTGTGTTTGTCGAGATCCGATGAATTGTGGGTTTATGATCAAGTTTATAGATGAGAAATATTTGAATCTCCTCCGAATTCTTTTATGTATGATTGGTTATCTTTGCATGTCTCTTCGAATTATCAGTTTGGTTTGGCCTACTAGATTGATCTTTCTTGCAATGGAAGAAGTGCTTAGCTTTGGGTTCAATCTTGCGGTGTCCTTTCCCAGTGACAGCAGGGGCAACAAGGCACGTATTGTATTGTTGCCATCGAGGATAAAAAGATGGGGTTTATATCATATTGCTCGAGTTTATCCCTCTACATCATGTCATCTTGCCTAATGCTTTACTCTGTTCTTATGAACTTAATACTCTAGATGCATGCTGGATAGCGGTCGATGTGTGGAGTAGTAGTAGTAGATGCAGAATCGTTTCGGTCTACTTGTCGTGGACGTGATGCCTATATACATGATCATTGTGACGCCCCCGATTCAATCGTACACTAATCATGCACACAAACGTGTACGATCAAGATCAGGGACTCACGGGAAGATATCACAACACAACTCTAAAACATAAATAAGTCATACAAGCATCATAATACAAGCCAGGGGCCTCGAGGGCTCGAATACAAGTGCTCGATCATAGACGAGTCAGCGGAAGCAACAATATCTGAGTACAGACATAAGTTAAACAAGTTTGCCTTAAGAAGGCTAGCACAAACTGGGATACAGATCGAAAGAGGCGCAGGCCTCCTGCCTGGGATCCTCCTAACTACTCCTGGTCGTCGTCAGCGGGCTGCACGTAGTAGTAGGCACCTCCGGTGTAGTAGGGGGTCATCGTCGATGGTGGCGTCTGGCTCCAGGGCTCCAGCATCTGGTTGCGACAACCAGGTAGAAGGGAAAGGGGGAAAAGAGGGGGAAAAGCAACCGTGAGTACTCATCCAAAATACTCGCAAGCAAGGAGCTACACTACATATGCATGGATATATGTGTAAAGGGCCATATCAGTGGACTGAACTGCAGAATGCCAGAATAAGAGGGGGATAGCTAGTCTTATCGAAGACTACGCTTCTGGTCACCTCCGTCTTGCAACAAGTAGAAGAGGGTAGGTTGAAGTCCTCCAAGTAGCATCTCCACTGTAGAATCTCCAAATAGCAACTCCAAGTAACAACTCCAGTAGCATCTCCAGCCGCATCGCAGTAGCATAATCCTACCCGGCGATCCTCTCCTCGTCGCCCTGTTGAAAAGCGATCACCGGGTTGTCTGTGGAACTTGGAAGGGTGTGTTTTATTAAGTATCCGGTTCTAGTTGTCATAAGGTCAAGGTACAACTCCAAGTCGTCCTGTTACCGAAGATCACGGCTATTCGAATAGATTAACTTCCCTGCAGGGGTGCACCAACTTACCCAACACGCTTGATCCCATTTGGCCGGACACACTTTCCTGGGTCATGCCCGGCCGCGGAAGATCAACACGTCGCAGCCCCACCTAGGCACAACAGAGAGGCCAGCACGCCGGTCTAAACCTAAGCGTGCAGGGGTCTGGGCCCATCGCCCTGAGCACACCTGCACGTTGCGTGGGCGGCCGGAAGCAGACCTAGCCTAGCAGGCGTTCCAGTCCAATCCGGCGCGCGCCGCTCCGTCGCTGATGTCTGAAGTGCTTCGGCTGATACCACGACGTCGGGATACCCATAACTGCTCCCACGTAGATGGTTAGTGCGTATAGGCTCGTAGCCAACTCAGATCAAATACCAAGATCTCGTTAAGCGTGTTAAGTATCCGCGAACGCCGAACAGGGCCAGGCCCACCTCTCTCCTAGGCGGTCCCAACCTGCCCTGTCGCTCCGCCACAAAGATCCACACAGAGGGCCGTCGGGACAAAGGTCCTTTCAGCCCCCAATCCGTGAATCACTCGCGGGTACTCTTCGAGCTGACCCGACTTAAGTCACCATCTGTATAGTATGTATGTATGTATAGTATATACCCGTGATCACCTCCCGAGTGATCACGTCCCAATAGTATAGCAAGGCAGACCGACAAGAATGTAGGGCCAATGATGATAAACTAGCATCCTATACTAAGCATTTAGGATTGCAGGTAAGGTATCAACAGGTGTAGCAACAATGTCAGGCTATGCATCAGAATAGGATCAACGGAAAGCAGTAATAGGCTACACTACTCTAATGCAAGCAGTATAGAAGAGAATAGGCGATATCTGGTGATCAAGGGGGGCGGGGCTTGCCTGGTTGCTCTGGCAAGAGAGAGGGGTCGTCAACTCCGTAGTCGAACTGGGCAGCAGCAGCGTCGGTCTCGTAGTCTACCGGAGATAAGAGGGGGGAAGAAACAATGAATACAATGCAAACATAAACACGACGATGCGTGACGTGACAATGAGCGGTGCTAGGTGTGCCCTAACGTGGTATGAGGTGGTACCGACGAAGGGGGGAAACATCCGGGAAAGTATTCCCGGTGTTTTGCGTTTTCGGACAGATGAACCAGAGGGGGAAAGTTGCGTGTTTGATATGTTAGGGGTGTGTGGTGGACGAACGGGCTGCGTATCCGGGTTCGTCTTGTCGTTCTGAGCAACTTTCATGTTGAAAATATTTTAATCTGAGTTACGGATTAAAAGATATGATTTTCTAAAGATTTTATTAATTTCTGGAATTTAATTAGTTATTTAAATTAATTCAAAAATGGAATAATGACATCAGCATGATGTCATGCTGACATCAGCAGTCAACAGAGTTGACTGGTCAACTGACGTGTGGGTCCCAGCTGTCATTGACTGTTAACTAACCTAATAGATTAATTAACTAACTAGGTGATTAGGTTAATCTAATCAGGATCAATTAAGTTAATTAATTCTCTAATTAATTAACTAATTAATATTTTAATTATTTTAATCATTTATTTATTTTATTAAATCTTTTTTTAAATTTTCGTTCTAGGGCCTGGGCCCCTCATGTCATAGGCACAGGGGCCTCAGCGGGTTCGGGCGCAACGGGCGCGGTTGCGGGCAACGGGCACCGGTGTGCGGGCGTGGTGGCCGGCCCCAACAGGGCGCACGAGGGGGGGTGCCGGCGAGGCGCAGAGTGGGGCGAGGTTGGCGGGGCGCCGGCGACCACCGCACAAGCGGCAGCAGGGCGCAGGGAGCCCAGACCGGCGCGTGGGCGTGGGGAACACGGCGAGGCAAGGCAAGGCGACGGCCCGGGCGGAGGGCGACGCCGTCCGGGGCAGGACGAGGCCGGCGCGGGCGTGTCTAAGG
>NC_041393.1:134373880-134404327 GCF_002162155.2 Triticum dicoccoides | reverse complement strand
TTCTTTTCCTTTTTTTGTGTGTGTTTCTCTTTTGTATTTCCTTTCTTTTATTTATTTCTTTCCTGTTTAAATTCATCTAAAAGTAATTAGGCATTTTATAAAAAGGTGTTTACTACGCCATAATTACCGATGCAATATTAGACATGGCCCGAACATTTTATTTTAATATTTGAAAACTTTTGACGTTTGACTTATTTAGGATTTAAATTTGAAACGGCTTTGAATTAACCCGAGATTAATTACAGTGACAGAGGTGATGTGTCACCATTAACGTGAGATCACTGTAGCATCATTATCCGGGCGTTACAATCATGCCTAGATATTCGCATAACTATGCACTTTTCTATCAATTGCTCGACAATAATTTGTTCACCCATCGTAATACTTATGCTATCTCGAAAGAACCCACTAGTGAAACCTATGGCCCCCGGGTCTATTTTCCATCATATAAGTTTCCGATCTACTTTATTTTGCAATCTTTACTTTCTAATCTATATCATAAAAATACCAAAAATATTTATCTTATCTTATTATCTATCAGATCTCACTGTCGCAAGTGGCCGTGAAGGGATTGACAACCCCTTTATCGCGTTGGTTGTGAGGTTCTTGTTTGTTTGTGTAGGTACGAGGGACGTGTGTGGAGCCTCCTACTGGATTCATACCTTGGTTCTCAAAACTAGGGGAAATACTTATGCTACTTTGCTGCACCACGCTTTCCTCTTCAAGGGAAAACCAACGCAGTGCTCAAGAGGTAGCAAGAAGGATTTCTGGCGCCGTTGTCAGGGAGGTCTTCGCTCAAGTCAAGACATACCAAGTACCCATCACAAACTCATCTCCCTCGCATTACATTATTTGCCATTTGCCTCTCATTTTCCTCTCCCACACTTCACCCTTGCCGTTTTATTCGCCCTCTCTTTCCCGTTCGCCTCTTTTTCGTTAGCCTCTTGTGTGCTTGTGTGTTGGATTGCTTGTCATGATGGCTCATGATAATACTAAATTGTGTGACTTTTCCAATACCAACAATAATGATTTCCTTAGCACTCCGATTGCTCCTCTTAATGATGTTGAATCTTGTGAAATCAATGCCGCTTTGTTGAATCTTGTTATGAAAGATCAATTCTCCGGCCTTCCTAGCAAAGCTGTCGCTACTCATCTAAACAACTTTGTTGATTCGTGTGATATGAAAAAGAAGATAGACACGGATAATGATATTTTTAAATTGAAGTTATTTCCGTTTTCACTTAGAGATCATGCTAAAACTTGGTTTTCGTCTTTGCCTAAAAATAGTATTGATTCATGGAATAAGTGCAAAGATGCTTATTTTCCACCCGCTAAGATCATCTCTCTTAGAAACGATATTATGAATTTTAAGCAACTAGATCATGAGCATGTTTCACAATCTTGGGAGAGGATGAAATTAATGATTCGTAATTGCCCTACACATGGTTTGCATATCTGGATGATCATACAATTTTTTATGCCGGATTGAATTTTGCTTCTAGAAATCTTTTAAATTCTGTCGCGGGAGGCACTTTTATGGAAATCACTTTAGGATAAGCTACTAAACTCCTAGATAATATTATGGTAAATTATTCTCAATGGCACACCGAAAGATCTACTAGTCAAAAAGTTCATGCGATAGAAGAAATTAATGTTTTGAATGGAAAGATGGATGAACTTATGAAATTGTTTGCTACTAAGAGTGATCCTATTGATCCTAATGATATGCCTTTGTCTACTTTGATTGAGAATCATAATGAATCTATGGATGTGAATTTTGTTGGTAGGAATAATTTGGGTAACAATGCTTATAGAGGAAACTTTAATCCTAGGCCATTTCCTAGTAATTCCTCTAATAATTATGGTAATTCCAACAACAACTCTTATGGAAATTTTAATAAGATGCCCTCTGATTTTGAGAATAGTGTTAAAGAATTTATGATCTCTCAAAAGAATTTCAATGCTTTGCTTAAAGAAAAATTTGCTTAAGGTTGATGAATTGGCTAGGAACGTGGATAGAATTTCTCTTGATGTTGATTCTTTGGAACTTAGATCTATTCCACCTAAGCATGGTATCAATGAGTCTCTCAAAGCCATGAGATTTTCCATTGATGAGTGCAAAGAAAGAACCGCTAGGATGCCTGCTAAGAAAGATTGCTTTGTAAGAGCATGTTCTTCTAGTTTTCATGATAATAATGATGAAGATCTAAAATTGATTGATGTGTCCCCTATTAAATCTTTATTTTGCAATATGAATCTTGATAATGATGGGACTGGAAATGAGTCAACTTTAGTTAAAAAGCATCCTAATGATTCAGACTTTTTAGATCTTGATGCTAAATTTGGTAAAAGTGGGATTGGAGAGGTCAAAACTTTACATAGCAATGAACCCACTATTTTGGATCTCAAGGAATTTAATTATGATAATTGTCCTTTAATAGATTGTATTTGCTTGTTGCAATCCATGTTGAATTCTCCTCATGCTTATAGTCAAAATAAAGCTTTTACCAAACATATCGTTGATGCTTTGATGCAATCTTATGAGGAAAAACTTGAATTGGAAGTTTATATCCCTAGAAAACTTTATGATGAGTGGTAACCTACTATTAAAATTAAAATTAAAGATCATGAATGCTATGCTTTGTGTGATTTGGGTGCTAGTGTTTCTACGGTTCCAAAAACTCTATGTGATGTGTTAGGTTTCGTGAATTTGATGATTGCTCTTTAAACTTGCACCTTGCGGATTCCACTATTAAGAAACCTATGGAAAGGATTAATGATGTCCTTATTGTTTCAAATAGGAATTATGTGCCCGTAGATTTCATCGTTCTTGATATAGATTGCAATCTTTCATGTCCTATTATTCTTGGTAGACCTTTCCTTAGAACGATTGGTGCAATTATTGATATGAAGGAAGGAAATATTAGATTCCAATTTCCATTAAGGAAAGGCATGAAACACTTTCCTAGAAAGAAAATCAAATTACCTTATGAATCTATTATGCGAGCCACTTATGACTTGAATACCACAGATGGCAATACTTAGATCAATCCTCGCTTTTATGCCTAGCTAGGGGCGTTAAACGATAGCGCTTGTTGGGAGGCAACCCAATTTTATTTTTGTTCCTTGATTTTTGCTCCTGATTAGTAATAAATAAATCATCTAGATTCTGTTTAGATGTGGTTTTATGTTTTAATTTTTGTTTGTGCCAAGTAGAACCTATAGGATAACCTACGGTGATAGTTAATTTGATCTTGCTGAAAAACAGAAACTTTTGCACGCACGCGAATTATTTCAATAAATCACAAAAACGTGATTTTTAGTTGATTCTTTTTGCAGTTGATCAATAGACAAATTGCCCAGGACTTCATATTTTGGTAGGAATTTTAGAGTTCCATAAGTATTCGAAAGTTACAGATTTCTACAGACTGTTATGTTTCTGAAAGATTCTGTTTTTCGTGTGTTGTTTGCTTATTTTGATGAATCTATGGCTAGTATCGGGGGTATGAACCATATAGAAGTTGGAATACAGTAGGTTCAACACCAATATAAATAAAGAATGAGTTCATTATAGTACCTTAAGTGGTGGTTTTTCTTTCTTGCACTAACGGAGCTCATGAGATTTCCTGTTGAGTTTTGTGTTGTGAAGTTTTCAAGTTTTGGGTAAAGAGTGGCAAGAGCCTAAGCTTGGGTAAGCCCATGGCACCCCAAGGCAATTCAAGGACAACCAAAATACTAAGCTTGGGGATGCCCTGGAAGGCATCCCCTCTTTCGTCTTCGTCTATCGGTAACTTTACTTTGAGCTATATTTTTATTCACTACATGATATGTGTTTTGCCTGGAGCGTCTTGTATGATATGAGTCTTTGCTTTTTAGTTTACCATAATCATCCTTGCTGTACACAACTTTTGGGAGAGACATACATGCTATGGAATTTATTAGAATACTCTATGTGCTTCACTTATATCTTTTGAGCTAGACAGTTTTGCTCTAGTGCTTCACTTATATCTCTTTAGAGCACGGCGGTGGCTTAATTTTGTAGAAATTATTGATCTCTCATGCTTCATTTATATTATTTTGAGAGTCTTTTTTAGAACAACATGGTATTTGCTGTGGCTATAAAATTGGTCCTAGAATGATGGGCATCCAAGTTGGGTATAATAAAAACTATCATAGAAAGTGCATTAAACACTATGATCAATTTGATACTTGATAATTGTTTTGAGATATAAAGGTGGTAATGTTAGAGTCATGCTAGTTGGGTAATTATGAAATTGAGAAATACTTGTGTTAAAGTTGGAAAGTCCCGTAGTATGCACGTATGGTAAAAGTTGTGTAACAAATTTGTTGCATTGGGTGCTCTTTTGATTGCCTTCCTTATGTGTGGAGGTCGGGATCGCGCGATGGTTAAATCCTACCAACCCTTCCCCTAGGAGCATGCGTAGTAGTACTTTGCTTCGAGGGCTAATAAACTTTTGCAACAAGTATATGAGTTCTTTATGACTAATGTGAGTCCATGTATTATACGCACTCTCACCCTTCCACCATTGCTTGCCTCTTTTATGCCGCGCAACTTTCGCCGGTATTATACACGCACCATTTACCTTCCTCAAAAAAGCCACCATACCTACCTATTATGGCATTTCCATAGCCATTCCGAGATATATTTCCATGCAACTTTCCACTGTTCTGTTTATTATGACACGTTCCATCATTGTCATATTGCTTTTGCATGATCATGTAGTTGACATCGTATTTGTGGCAAGGCCACCTTCATAATTCTTTCATACATGCCACTCTTGATTCATTGCATATCCCGGTACACCGCCGGAGGCATTCACATAGAGTCATATTTTTTTTCTAAGTATCGAGTTCTAATTCTTGAGTTGTAAATCAATAAAAGTGTGATGATCTTCATTATTAGAGCATTGTCCCAAGTGAGGAAAGGATGATGGAGACTATGATTCCCCCACAAGTCGAGATGAGACTCTGGACTTTACAAAAATAAAAGAGGCCAAAGAATCCCAAATAAAAAAAGAGGCCAAAGAAGCCTACCAAAAAAATGAGAGAAAAGAGAGAAGGGACAATGTTACTATCCTTTTTCCACACTTGTGCTTCAAAGTAGCACCATGATCTTCATGATAGAGAGTTTCCTATGTTGTCACTTCCATATACTAGTGGGGATTTTTCATTATAGAACTTGGCTTGTATATTCCAGTGATGGGCTTCCTCAAAATGCCCTAGGTCTTCATGAGCAAGCAAGTTGGATGCACACCCACTTAGTTTCTTTTATTGAGCTTTCATACATTTATAGCTCTAGTGCATCCATTACATGGCAATCCCTACTCACTCACATTGATATCTATCAATGGGCATCTCCATAGCCCGTTGACACGCCTAGTTGATGTGAGACTATCTTCTCCCTTTTTGTCTTCTTCACAACCACCATCCTATTCCACATATAGTGCTATATGTTGGAAATATGCCCTAGAGGTAATAATAAAATGGTTATTATTATATTTCCTTGTTCATGATAATTGCCTATTGTTCATGCTAAAATTGTATCAACTGGAAACCGTAATACATGTGTGATTACATAGACCACAACATGTCCCTAGTGAGCCTCTAGTTGACTAGCTCGTTGATCAATAGATGGTTATGGTTTTCTGACCATGGACATTGGATGTCATTGATAACGGTATCACATCATTAGGAGAATGATGTGATGGACAAGACCCAATTCTAAGCATAGCACAAGATCGTGTAGTTCGTTTGCTAAAGCTTTTCTAATGTCAAGTATCAGTTTCTTAGACCATGAGATTGTGTAACTTTCGGATACCGTAGGCGTGCTTTGGGTGTACCAAACGTCACAACGTAACTGGTTGACTATAAAGGTGCATTACATGTATCTCTGAAAGTGTCTGTTGGGTTGGCATGAATCGAGACTGGGATTTGTCACTCCGTATGACGGAGAGGTATCTCTGGGCCCACTCGGTAATGCATCATCATAATGAGCTCAATGTGACTAAGTAGTTAGTCACGGGATCATGCATTACAGAACGAGTAAAGTGACTTGCCGATAACGAGATTGAACGAGGTATTGGGATACCGACGATCGAATCTCGGGCAAGTAACGTACCGATTGACAAAGGGAATTGTATACGGGATTGCTTGAATCCTTGACATCGTGGTTCACCCGATGAGATCACCATGGAACATGTGGGAGCCAACATGGGTATCCAGATCCCGTTGTTGGTTATTGGCTGGAGAACGTCTCGGTCATGTCTGCATGGTTCCCGAACCCGTAGGGTCTACACACTTAAGGTTCGATGATGCTAGGGTTATAAAGGAAGTTTGTATATGGTTACCGAATGTTGTTCGGAGTCCCGGATGAGATCCCAGACGTCACGGGGAGTTCCGGAATGGTCTGGAGGTATATATATATATATGTGGGAAGTCCAGTTTCAGTCACCGGAATAGTTCCGGGGTTATCGGTAATGTACCGGGACCACTGAAAGGTGTCCGGAGGTCCACCGGGTGGGGCCACCTGCCCCGAGGGGCTTAATGGGCTGAATATGGGAGGGAACCAGCCCCTAGTGGGATGGTGCGCCCCTCCACAAGGTCCCAAGGCGCCTACGGTTGAAAACCCTAGGGGAAGGGGGCGCCTCCACCTTGCTTGGGGGGCAAGTCTTCCCCTCCTGGCCGCCGCCCCTCCCCTCTAGATAGGATCTGGAGGGGGCCGGCCCCCTCTCCCCTTGCCCTATAAATAGTGGAGGTTTTGGGGCTGCCAAGAACATGAGTTTTCCTCTCCCTAGCGTAGCTCTACCCTTCTCCCTCCTCATCTCTCGCAGTGCTTGGTGAAGCCCTGCTGGAGTGCCATGCTCCTCCATCACCACCATGCTGTTGTGCTGCTGCTGGACGGAGTCTTCCCCATCCTCTCCCTCTCTCCTTGCTGGATCAAGCCACGGGAGACGTCACCGGGCTGTACGTGTGTTGAACATGGAGGCACCGTTCTTCGGTGCTTAGATCAGATTTGGCCGTGATCTGAATCGCTTCGTGAACGACTCCACTGACCGCGTTCTTGTAACGCTTCCGCATCGCGATCTTCAAGGGTATGAAGATGCACTCCCCTCTCTCTCATTGCTAGTATCTCCATAGATTGATCTTGGTGATGCGTAGAAAATTTTGAATTTCTGCTACGTTCCCCAACAGTGGCATCATGAGCTAGGTCTATTGCGTAGATTCTATGCACGAGTAGAACACAAGTTGTTGTGGGTGTTGATTTTGTTCAATATGCTTACTGTTACTAGTCCTATCTTGTTTGGATGGTATTGTGGGATGAAGCGGCCCGGACCGACCTTACACGTACACTTACGTGAGACAGGTTCCACCGACTGACATGCACTTGTTGCTTAAGGTGGCTAGCGGGTGTCTGTCTCTCCCACTTTAGTCGGATCGGATTCGATGAAAAGGGTCCTTATGAAGGGTAAATAGCAATTAGCATATCATGTTGTGGTTTTGGCGTAGGTAAGAATCGTTCTTGCTAGAAACCTATAGCAGCCACATAAAAACTTGCAACAACAATTAGAGGACTTCTAACTTGTTTTTGCAACATATGCCGTGTGATGTGATATGGCCAAGAAGGATGTGATGAATGAAATATATGTGATGTATGAGATTGATCATATTCTTGTAATAGGAATCACGACTTGCATGTCGATGAGTATGACAACTGGCAGGAGCCATAGGAGTTGTCTTTATTTATTGTATGACCTGCTGCCACTGAATAACGCCATGTAATTACTTTAGTTCATTGCTATACCGTTAGCCATAGTAGTAGAAGTAATAGTTGGCGAGACAACTTCATGGAGACACGATGATGGAGATCATGATGATGGAGATCATGGTGTCATGCTGGTGACGATGATGATCATGGAGCCCCGAAGATGGAGATCAAAAGGAGCAAAATGATATTGGCCATATCATGTCACTATTTGATTGCATGTGATGTTTATCATGTTTGTGCATCTTATTTGCTTAGAACGACGGTAGTAAATAAGATGATCCCTCATAATAATTTCAAGAAAGTGTTCCCCCTAACTATGCACCGTTGCGAAAGATCGTTGCTTCGAAGCACCATGTGGTGATCGGATGTGATAGATTCTAACATTCACATACAACGGGTGTAAGCCAGATTTACACACGTGAAACACTTAGGATGCACAAGCAGTATTCCCATTTAGTACAAGTGAAGGCTAGAAAGAGACTGGGAAGTGACCAACTAGAGAGCGACAACAATCATGAACATGTATTAAAATTAATCAACACTGAGTGCAAGCATGAGTAGGATATAATCCACCATGAACATAAATATTGTGAACGCTATGTTGATTTTGTTTCAACTACATGCGTGAACATGTGCCAAGTCAAGTCACTCGAATCATTCAAAGGAGGATACCACCCTATCATACCACATCACAACCATTTTAATAGCATGTTGGCACGCAAGGTAAACCATTATAAGCTCCTAGCTAATTAAGCATGGCATAAGCAACTATAATCTCTAATTGTCATTGCAAACATGTTTATTCATAATAGGCTGAATCAGGAACGATGAACTAATCATATTTACAAAAACAAGATAGGTCGAGTTCATACCAGCTTCTCTCATCTCAATCAGTCCATCATATATCGTCATTATTGCCTTTCAGTTGCACGACCGAACGGTGTGTATAATAATAATAGTGCACGTGCGTTGGACCAAGTTAGAATATGCAAACATTCAACTCAAGGGAGAAGACAAGGTTTTTCTTAAGGTTATTCAAACACACAAGAAGAAAGCTAGAAAAAGAAATTAAACTAGCATGGATAATACAATGAAGAAGTATGAGCACCGACAATTAGAATGAGTGTGTAAACATGAATGTAATGTCGGTGAGAAATACGTACTCCCCCAAGCTTAGGCTTTTGGCCTAAGTTGGTCTATGCCCATGGATCACGGCTACTCTCTCCGGTGTACTGAGGAGTGTCATCCGGGTACCACTGGCTGGTGATCTCCTCTGGATCCCACTGATAAAAGGACGGTCGATAAGGGTCAAGTGGTGGTTCCGGCTCAGGCTCTGGAACTGATGTCTGGCCCCGGTACGTGTAAACAGCCTCCGGCAAGACGAGGTACGTGCCTACAGTTAAATCAAACAAAGAGGGTGCAGGCAAGATAATAGTCTCACTATGAGTTTTATGAAATCTCAAACTATACTTAAGCATCTTCTCATCATTTTTAACAATAAACTCATGTGCTACCATGCTCTTATAATTTAGAAAAGTAGGGTGCAACAGCTTTTCCTCTTTCTCATAATGCCTAATAGGTATCCTGAAGTGTTTAGCAAGACGTGAAGCATATATACCTCCAAAGATGGGGCCCTTTGTACGGTCCAGACTTAATCGTTTAGCAACAATAGTGCCCATACTAACAGAGTTATCACGAAATAAAGCATGGAACAAAATAATAATATCAGGAACACTAAGGTTTCCATAGTTTCCACGACCAATTAAGCATCTACTAGCAAATATTGAAAAGTAACGTAGAACAGGAAAGTGTATGCTAGTAATTCTTGCATCGAAAACCTTCCTCGTTTGCCCTACAGTAATCGTATCAATAAATCCATCCACATCTTTACAATGTGGTTCCTCTAGGCTGCCCTCGAAGGGTATCTTGCAAACCGCACAAAATTCACATAGTGACATATCCCTAGCCTCATCATATAAATGAAACTCTACTGAGGGAGGTGATTTCTTAGGATGAAAGTAAAATTTTTGCACAAAAGTATTGGTGAGTAAGAGATACTGTTCAAGCTGGTCGTGGAGGAAGTCGGTGAGGCCCGCATCATTAGCCAAAGAATAAAAATCATCATGAATCCCGGCTGGTCTCAAGAAATCATTACAAGGCCATTCACATGGCGAACTTCCACGATGCGAGGGAGATTATACTTGGGCTTTTTATTCTCCTTGGCTTGTTTATCCTTTGAGCTTTGGCTAGAAGAGCCCCTCAAAAATCTCTTCATCATTTTCTTAAAATTTCTGAAATTTTTAGTATCTCAAAATAAAAGTGAACCAAACTCAAAAAAATTGATAGCAACTACTCCCACAAGTGCCTAGAGACTATATCATGCATTAGAACTACTTGGGTCCTAACAAATTTGACATGCAAGCTCAAGAACAGGGTCACCTTAGCAGCAAAAATTTGCAATGAATAAAGCACTAGAACAAAAACTATTTGGACCATTGGAGGAGACACATACCAAGGAACAATCCCCCAAAGCAGTTTTGTGAATGGAGTTTTGAGCAAGGAGATCAAAAATGGCAGCAAAATGAGCTAGAACTCGTGCTTGAGATGGATGGTGATTTTTTGGGAGGAAGAAGAAGAGCATGGGTGCAGGAATAAGTGGAGGGGGGCCACCGTGGGCCCATGAGGCAGGGGGCGCGCCCCCTGGGGGTGGGCGCACCCTTGGACCCTCGTAGCTAGGTGCTAGCTCCCCTGCTATGTTCTCAGTGCCACATATTCTCAAATATTCCAGAAAAAATCATACTAAATTTTCAGGGCATTTGGAGAGATTTTATTTTCGGGGTATTTTTTATTGTATGGATAATTCAGAAAATAGACAGAAAATACTATTTTTTCTTTATTTTATCTAAATAACAGAAAGTAAAAGGAGGGTACAGAAGGTTCTGCCTTCTAATTTCATCCATCTCATGCTCATCAAAAGGAATCCACTAATAAGGTTGATCAAGTCTTGTTAACAAACTCATTCTGAATAACATGAAACCGGAGAAATTTCGAATAACACTAGGTTACCTCGACGGGGATATGTACATCCCCAATAATAAGAATATCATATTTCTTCTTGACAATAGGAAGAGGAAATTCAAAAACTCCAATAGTAATAGTTGGAATTTTTCCAATAGAATTGATACTGTGAACTTGAGGTTGTTTCCTCGGAAAGTGTAATGTATGCTCATTACCATTAACATGAAAAGTGACATTGTCTTTGTTGCAATCAATAACAGCCCCTGCAGTATTCAAAAAGGGTCTACCAAGGATAATCGACATACTATCGTCCTCGGGAATATCAAGAATAACAAAATCCGTTAAGATAGTAATGTTTGCAACCACAACAGGCACATCCTCACAAATACCGACAGGTATAGCAGTTGATTTATCAGCCATTTGCAAAGATATTTCAGTAGGTGTCAACTTATTCAATTCAATTCTACGATATAAAGAGAGAGGCATAACACCAACACCGGCTCCGAGATCACATAAAGTAGTTTTAACATAGTTTCTTTTAATGGAGCATGGTATAGTTGGTACTCCTGGATCTCCAAGTTTCTTTGGTATTACACCCTTAAAAGTATAATTAGCAAGCATGGTGGAAATTTCAGCTTCCGATATCTTTCTTTTATTTGTAATAATATCTTTAATGTACTTAGCATAAGGATTCACTTTAAGCATATCAGCCAAACGCATACGCAAAAAGATAGGTCTAATTATTTCAGCAAAGCGCTCAAAATCCTCATCATCCTTTTTCTTGGATGGTTTAGGAGGAAAAGGCATGGGTTTCTTAACCCATGGTTCTCTTTCTTTACCGTGGTTCCTAGCAACAAAGTCTCTCTTGTCATAACGTTGATTCTTTGATTGTGGGTTATCAAGATCAACAACGGGCACTACTAGAGATTAAGTCAATAACGACCAACGATTAAAACTCTGGGTTGTTATTGGTACACTGAGTTCAGTCCCACCTCTAAATTAGCCCCGTGACTCCTTGCTAGGATCAATATAGGTCTGGCGGTCGTTGTTTGGTTATATTAACACGTCCTTATCTCCTAATGAAACGACGGATAAAAAGGAAGATAAGCACTTCCATATACTAAAAAAGGAAAAACTCTTGTATCCCCAAAAATCTCTCCGAGCCGCCTCTCTCCCTTCCCGCCACCACCGTCAGCGGCCGCTGGCCCCTCTAGCCATTGTCATCTCCTCCTCCTCCTACTCGTCCCCCATTTCTGATCTATCATCTCCCTCCTGACATCGAGCGCTGCAGTAGATTTCGGATGAGCTGGAGCTGATGTCGTCAAGGTCGCAGTTCCCATCGGCACTCTCTGTAGCGGGTCCAGTGGGGTGGGACGCGCGCGACTCATATCGGTGTCGGTGGCTGTGACCATACCTGCCATGGCGACGACCTTCTCTTGCATGGCGCTGCCTCTTGCTGGTTGGATCGCGGCGTCGACGCATCCGGCTCGATAGGGACTCTGTATCATACATCTTCGCCCAGTGTGCTCCCAGCCTCTGACCATTGTTTAGGTACGGGTCACCCAACATTGCTGCACCACCGGCCTCTGCCATCTCTGCCATGTGCTAAGTTCTCGTATGGATTGAACCTAAGTATTCATCCCGGAGAGCAGCCACCATATTCATCTTGGTCTCCTACACTGGCAGTCTGGCACCCACCACATGAGAAAACTTGAAGTTCAGAGTAAATGCAGGGTATGGTCGTTACATGTTTCCAGATTCTTGTAGATTACTTTGTGCTGTTTCAATTGTTCCATTGTTATAGAATTACGCAAGCAGATTTTGCAACGCTATATACTTGATCGCCATTTTGTTCTTCGTGTTTTATTTCTGTGCAATAACTTTTGTTCATCTAGAAAAATACGACACTAACTACATAATATTTCCAACCATCTCAAAAATATTTCATGTATATAATCTGGTACAACTTGGCATGCTGGGTTCTAGATAAGTTTAATCAGATCGATCGACGGTGCAACAACACTATAATATCCAGTTTTTATTCAATATAATTGATAAAACTATTTTTTTATATTACATCATTAAACACTTCCTGTGAATTACACGCATCAGGTGTATGTTTCATATCTTTCATATAGCATTGTTCCCTTTTCCGAACTGAATCAACTGTAACTCAAAGGGCAACATTGTCGAGAGAAAAAACAGCAAATGGAAACATGCAACTGAATCACCATGCTCTTTCCAGAAGTTTTCTATGTCACTTGGGTAGATTCCTCTGTAATCCTAGAATCACCGCGAGGAGGGTAAGTGCATGGTCTAATATTACCAGAGTAGGTCTAAAACATTTTTTTACTCAATTAAGGTGAGTTTGGTTATAGACTCCAGCATTATAATCTGAATTTTTTGTACTGCTGTACTGATGATATTCTGGTACCGCTAAAAAAATCTTATGATATTCTGGTTTTATGAACACCTATTTAGGACTTGCCATTTTTCATTTCCAGTAATGTAAGCTCAGCGTGACTTGTCTTGTCATTTATTTCAACTAATAATTGCTACTTGACTCTATTGGAACAGGGAGGAAACGAAAACAAGGCGCCGACTACGGGCAAACATTTTTCTGAGGCTCATAAAAGGGTACAACCTTCGCTGATTAGACAGCCTCCACCAAACATGTAAGACTTGATTTTAATGCAACAACTTTCTATGATGAATTGGAAGTGTATAATGCCTACTTTATAAATAGAAGTTGGTGCTAATAACTTACTATTGGCACTTCAGGCACAAACTAAGGCCATAGTTCAGTTGAATCATGGTCTTTCAATTGATGAACTCATGCAGAAATGTGACTCACCTAAGCAGTGTGATCACATAGTTGGCTTCGATAGTGGAATTAGAGAAAGAAATTTGTGAGGACCAACATTAAGTAAGGCTTCTAGATCTCGAGCTTCCGAGCAAGCGAAACAAGTACTTGAAGAAAAACTCAATGGAGTGGTGCAAGAAGTTTTAGCAATTAGTTCAGTTGAATCGTGGTCTTTCAATTGATGAACTCATGCAGAAATGTGACTCACCTAAGCAGTGTGATCACATAGTTGGCTTCGATAGTGGAATTAGAGAAAGAAATTTGTGAGGGCCATAGTTCAGTTGAATCGTGGTCTTTCAATTGATGAACTCATGCAGAAATGTGACTCACCTAAGCAGTGTGATCACATAGTTGGCTTCGATAGTGGAATTAGAGAAAGAAATTTGTGAGGACCAACATTAAGTAAGGCTTCTAGATCTCGAGCTTCCGAGCAAGCGAAACAAGTACTTGAAGAAAAACTCAATGGAGTGGTGCAAGAAGTTTTAGCAATTAAACATCATATGTCTGCAAGATCTCAAAGTGATAGTACTCAGGAAAGCCCACATGATCAAGTTGTTCTCATACATTGAAATTATATGTTGTTATACTTTGTGCAAATTTATTTACAAGGACTGACTTTCATAAACTACTCAACATTATGTAGGACTGGTGGTCCACTGTAAGATATGGAAGCATCAGGAGGCATTGTATTCACCGATGAAGAATGATATCCATTCAAAAAACGATGGTGTTTCTCGACTGAAGATTAATAAATATTATCTTTTGTAGTTGTCCCCTTTTTCCAAATAGATATGAGCAAGTACATTGGCCATATAAGGAGTGCCTTTGACTCAAATATCTTAAATGATATAAATTTAGGAATTGTATGTCAGAATTCTGGTATTTCTTTTAATAAAAGAGGCTATGATTATTTCAATTCAGATTATTTTGTGTCTATGTTAATGTGGATGTTAATATTGAATGTTGGATGTTGCATAAAGTGCTCGCTCAACGAAAATTAATATAAGTTGTTCTGAAGGATATCACAGCAATAACAATGATAACATTATTAGCGATGACAAAAGTGGTCGTTAATAATAAATTGTGGTCTTTATTGCCTTGGGATTGACGACGACACACCATCCCGTCATTACAAGAATAACGACCACAAAAGGTATATGGTCGTTATACTTTTAATGACGGAGCCTACTACGACCAGCAGATTGTGGTTGTTAATGACTTTTAGCGACCACAATCAGAATTTTAGCGACCACATATACTGTCGCTAAAAACCGTTTTCCTAGTAGTGAGGTTCAACCTCTACATCATTATTATTGCTAGGTTGAGCATCAACATGAACTTTATCATTAACATTATCACTAGGTTCATGTTCATCACCAGATTCTGTTTCAGCATCAGAAATAGAAATATCATTGGGATTCTCAGGTGTGTCTATAACAGGTTCACTAGAAGCATGCAAAGTCCTATCATTTTTTTTCTTCTTTTTAGAAGGACTAGGTGCATCTACATTATTTCTCTCAGAATCTTGCTCAATTCTCTTAGGGTGGCCCTCAGGATACAAAGGTTCTGAGTCATTTTACCCGTTCTAGTAGCTACTCTAACAACAAAGTCATGTTTATTATTTAATTTATTGAGAAAATCATTTTGAGCCTTAAGCACTTGTTCTACTTGAGTGGTAACCATGCAAGCATGTTTACTAATGAGTTTAAGTTCACCCTTAACTCTAGACATATAATCACTCAAGTGTCGAATCATATAAGCATGCTGTTTCAATTGTCTACCAACATAAGCATTGAAGTTTTCTTATCTAGCCATAAAGTCATCAAATTCATCCAAGCATTGGCTAGCAAACTTAGTAGACGGGATCTCAACTTTATCATAACTATAGAGAGAATTTACCTTCACTACCTGTGTCGGGTTACCAAGACCATGTATTTCTTCAATAGGTGGTATATTAAGGCCATGTATTTCTTCAACAGGAGGTAAATTCTTAACATCTTCAGCTTTAATACCTTTTCTTTCATAGATTTCTTTGCCTCTTGCATATCTTCAGGACTGAGAAATAGAACACCTCTTTTCTCCAGAGTTGGTTTAGGAGTTGGCTCAGGAAGTGTCCAATTATTTTCATTAGTCAACATATTATTCAATAGCAATTCAGCTTGATCGACTGTTCTTTCCCTGAAAACACAACCAGCACAACTGTCCAAGTGGTCTTTGGAAGCATCAGTTAGTCCATTATAAAAGATATCAAGTATTTCATTTTTCTTAAGAGGATGATCAGGCAAAGCATTAAGGAATCGGAGAAGCCTCGCCCAAGCTTGTGTGAGACTCTCTTCTTCAATTTATGCAAAATTATATATTTCCCTTAAAGCAGCTTGTTTCTTATGAGTAGGGAAATATTTAGCAGAGAAGTAATAAATCATATCCTGGGGACTACGCACACAACCAGGATCAAGAGAATTAAACCAAGTTTTAGCATCACCTTTTAATGAGAACAGAAATATCTTAAGGATATAGTAGTAGCGAGATTTCTCATCATTAGTGAAGAAGGTGGCTATACCATTTAACTTAGTAAGATGTGCCACAACAGTTTCAGATTCATAGCCATAAAATGGATCAGATTCAACCAAAGTAATTATCTCAGGATCGACAGACAAATCAGAATCCTTATCAGTAACAAAGATATGTGAAGTAGCAAAAGCAGGGTCATATTTCATTCTAGCATTCAGAGACTTTTGTTTCAGCTTAGCTAATAACTTCTTAACATCAGATCTATCATTGCAAGCAAGAAAATATCTAGCAGTTTCTTCATCCATAACATAACCCTCAGGAACAACATGCAATTCATATTTAGGGGGAGAACCTTCATCATCACTACTATCAATAATATCAGTTTCAAGAATTTCATTCTCTCTAGCCCTAGCAAGTGGTTCATCAAGATATTCACCTAATGGCACAGTAGTATCAAGCATAGAAGTAGTTTCATCATAAGTATCATGCATAGTAGAAGTGGCATCAACAATAACATGCGACATATCAGAATTCATAGCAGAAGCAGGTTTAGGTGTCGCAAGCTTACTCAAAATAGAAGGAGAATCAAGTGCAGAGCTAGATGGCAGTTCCTTACCTCACCTCGTAGTTGAGGGATAAATCTAAGTTCCTTTGTCTTTCAAGTTCCTCATAGTGACCAGCAAATATAAATCCCAAGTTACTCAAAGAATATAGCTATGCTCCCCGGCAAGGGCGCCAGAAAATAGTCTTGATAACCCACAAGTATAAAGGATCGCAACAGTTTTCGAGGGTAGAGTATTCAACCCAAATTTATTGATTCGACACAAGGGGAGCCAAAGAATATTCTCAAGTATTAGCAGTTGAGTTGTCAATTCAACCACACCTGGATAACTTAGTATCTGCAGCAAAGTATTTAGTAGCAAAGTAGTATGGAAGTAATGGCAACAGTGGCAAAAGTAACAGTAGCAATTTTGTAGTGATTGTAACAATAGCAACGGTAAAGTAAATAAACAAAGGGAAATACGTGAAAAGCTCGTAGGCACTGGATCAGTGATGGATAATTATGTCGGATGCGATTCCTGATGTAATAGTTATAACATAGGGTGACACAAAACTAGCTCCAGTTCATCAATGTAATGTAGGCATGTATTCTGAATATAGTCATACATGCTTATGGAAAAGAACTTGCATGACATCTTTTGTCCTACCCTCCCGTGGCAGCGGGGTCCTATTGGAAACTAAGGGATATTAAGGCCTCCTTTTAATATAGTACCGGACCAAACCTTTAACACTTAGAAAATACATGAACTCCTCAAACTACGGTCATCACCGGTAAGTATCCCGATTATTGTCACTTTGGGGTTAACAGATCATAACACATAATAGGTGACTATAGACTTGCAAGATAGGATCAAGAACTCACATATATTCATGAAAACATAATAGGTTCAGATTTGAAATCAAGGCACTCGGGCCCTAGTAACAAGCATTAAGCATAGCAAAGTCATAGCAACATCAATCTCAGAACATAGTGGATACTAGGGATCAAACCCTAACAAAATTAACTTGATTACATGGTAAATCTCATCCAACCCATCACCGTCCAGCAAGCCTACGATGGAATTACTCACGCACAGCGGTGAGCATCATGAAATTGGTGATGGAGGATGGTTGATGATGCCGACGGCGACGAATCCCCCTCTCCGGAGCCCCGAACGGACTCCAGATCAGCCCTCCCGAGAGAGTTTAGGGCTTGGCGGCGGCTTCGCATCATAAAACGCAATGAATCTTTCTCTCTGATTTTTTTCTCCGCAAACGTGAATATATGGAGTTGGAGTTGAGGTCGGTGGAGTTTCAGGGGGCCCACGAGGCAGGGGGCGCGCCCTAGGGGGGGCGCCCCCACCCTGATGGACAGGGTGTGGTCCCCCTGATGTTAATTATTTCGCCAATATTTTTTATTAATTCCAAAAAGTTGCTCCGTGGATTTTCAGGACATTCTGAGAATTTTTATTTCTGCACCAAAATAACACCATGGCAGTTCTGCTGAAAATAGTGTCAGTCCGGGTTAGTTCCATTCAAATCATGCAAGTTAGAGTCCAAAACAAGGGCAAAACTATTTGGAAAAGTAGATACGACGCAGACGTATCATACGTCTCCAATGTATCTATAATTTTTGATTGTTCCATGCTATTATATTACCCGTTTTGGATGTTTATGTGCTTTACTTTACACTTTTATATCATTTTTGGGACTAACCTACTAACTGGAGGCCCAGCCTGAATTGCTGTTTTTTTGCCTATTTCAGTGTTTCGAAGAAAAGGAATATCAAACGGAGTCCAAACGGAATGGAACCTTCGGGAGCGATCTTTTTGGAACAAACGCAATCTAGGAGACTTGGAGTGGACGTCAAGAAGCAGCCGAGGCGGCCACGAGGGTGCAAGGCGCGCCCTAGGGGGGTGGGTGCGACCCCCACCCTCGTGGGCCCCTCGTGGCTCCCCTGACCGACCTCCTTCGCCTATATATACTTGCATACCCTGAAAACACCGAGGAGCACCACGAAAACCTATTTTCACCGCCTCAACCTTCTGTACCAGTGAGATCCCATCTTGGAGCCTTTTCCGGCGCTCCGTTGGAGAGGGAATCGATCATGGAGGGCTTCTACATCAACACCATAGCCTCTCCGATGAGTTGTGAGTAGTTTACCACAGACCTTCGGGTCCATAGTTATTAGCTAGATGGCTTCTTCTCTCTCTTTGAATCTCAATACAAATTTCTCCTCGTTCTTCTTGGAGATCTATTTGATGTAACTCTTTTTGCGGTGTGTTTGTCGATATCCGATGAATTGTGGGTTTATGATCAAGTTTATCCATGAGAAATATTTGAATCTCCTCTGAATTCTTTTATGTATGATTGGTTATCTTTGCAAGTCTCTTTGAATTATCAGTTTGGTTTGGCCTACTAGATTGATCTTTCTTGCAATGGGAGAAGTGCTTAGCTTTGGGTTCAATCTTGCGGTGTCCTTTCCCAGTGACAGCAGGGGCAGCAAGGCACGTATTGTATTGTTTCCATCGAGGATAAAAATATGGGATTTATATCATATTTCTTGAGTTTATCCCTCTACATCATGTCATCTTCCCTAATGCGTTACTCTATTCTTATGAACTTAATACTCTAGATGCATGCTGGATAGCGGTCGATATGTGGAGTAATAGTAGTAGATGGAGAATTGTTTCGGTCTACTTGTTGTGGACGTGATGCCTATATACATGATCATGCCTAGATATTCTCATAACTATGCACTTTTCTATCAATTGCTCGATAGTAATTTGTTCACCCACTGTAATACTTATGCTATCTTGAGAGAAGCCACTAGTGAAACCTATGGCCCTCGGGTCTATTTTCCATCATATAAGTTTTCGATCTACTTTATTTTGCAATCTTTACTTTCTAATCTATATAATAAAAATACCAAAAATATTTATCTTATCTTATTATCTCTATCAGATCTCACTTTCGCAAGTGGCCGTGAAGGGATTGACAACCCCTTTATTGTGTTGGTTGTGAGGTTCTTGTTTGTTTGTGTAGGTACGAGGGACGTGTGTGGAGCCTCCTACTGGATTGATACCTTGGTTCTCAAAATTGAGGGAAATACTTACGCTACTTTGCTGCATCACCCTTTCCTCTTCAAGGGAAAACCAACGCAGTGCTTAAGAGGTAGCAGTGCTCCAAGATATTTTGTGCTACATCTCACACGGTTGGTCATAATAAACTGTGTGGGATCTAGTTGATTTTTCTTCTTGATTGGAATTACATAATGGGGTCACAGCGGCAATGGACAGTGTTTGAATTGCTAGACCTTTTATCTGCAGTGAACATACAACGATATGTGTGTCGTTAAAGAATGGGAATTATTCAGGGTTCGTTTGGACATTTTATACATTAAATTGGTTTTCTAGCCATTCAGGTGCACAATTCAAAATTAAACTACATGCACATGCTCCGGTGCACCAACATGGGTTGTAAAATTATATATGTGTCCATGGGTTTATGCTTATGTCCGATGCAAGAAATGGGGATGAATTTCGAACACCATGGCACCGTGGCACTTTGGCAAACGTCAATGCACTTGCTTTTGTAATTCTAGTAAGTCCAAAAGTCGTCCAAAATTCATGAAACTTAGCATCCTAGCATGGAGCGGCATCAACATGCCGTGGTAAAATGTTTGTCCCATTTGGGGCAGGTTTGGGTATAAGCTTCTCATAAAGCAGAGCTTCTCACAACAAGTGTGATGGTTTCGGTAGGGAACATTTCACCTTTCTGGACGAAACGTTATCCGTTGCATCTTCTCGATTTCAATTTTTTTCCTAGTGTCAACATAGAACAACATGAGAGTTGTGTCAATTTTTGGGATTATTTGGGTTCGCTTGGACATTTTTATAGATTAACTGAGTTTTCAATGCATTCATGTGCATAATTCAAATTTTGAACTACATGCACATGCTCTAATGCATATAAATTAGTTGAGAATTCAAATCTATGTCCTTGGTTGCATGCTTAGGTCCCATGCAATAAATTAGAATGAATGTCAAACACCCTGCCACCGTCACTCGGCCGCAAACATTGAGATACCTGGTTTTAAATTCTAGTAAATCCAAAGCTCGTCTGAAATTCATGAAACTTGGCATGTTGTCATGGAGTAGCATCAACCGTGGTAAATTTTTTGTCCCATTTGAGGCAGGTTTGGGATATGCTTCTCACAAACCAGAGCTTCTCACAACAAGCCCGATGGTTTCGGTAGGGAAGGTTTCACCTTTCTGGACGAAACGATATCCATTGCCTCTTCTCGATTTCAATTTTTTCCTAGTGTCAACATAGAACAACATGAGTGTTGTGTCAATTTTTGTGATTTTTGGGGGTTCGCTTGGACATTTTTATACATTAACTGAGTTTCTATGCATTCATGTGCATAATTCAAATGTGAACTACAGGCACATGCTCTAATGCTTATAAATTGGCTAAAAATTCAAATCTGTGTCCTTGGTTGCATGCTCAATTAGGTCCCATGCAAGAAACGGGAATGAATGTCAAACACCCTGCCACTGTCACTCGGTCGCAAACATTGAGATACCTGGTTTTTAAATTCTAGTAAATGCAAAACTCGTTTGACATGAAACTTGGCATGCTATCATGGAGCAACATCAACATGTCGTGGTAAATTTTTTGTCCCATTTGGGGCAGGTTTGGGGATATGCTTCTCACAAACCAGAGCTTCTCACAACAAGCCTGATGGTTTCGGTAGGGAACGTCCCACCTTTGGGGACGAAACGATATCCGCTGCCTCTTATTGCTTTCAAATTTTTTCTAGTTTCAACATAGAACAACACGAGTGTTGTGTCAATTTTTGGGATTTTCGGGGTTCATTTGGACATTTTTTTGCATTAACTGAGTTTGCTATGCATTCATGTACATCAAATTTGAATTACAGGCACATGCTCTAATGCATATAAATTGGTTGAAAATTCAAATATGTGTCCTTGGTTGCATGCTTAGGTCCCATGCAGGAAATGGGAATGAATGCCAAAAACCCTGCCACTGTCACTCGGCCGCAGACATTGAGATTCCTTGTTTTTAAATTCTAGTAAATCCAAAACTCGTCTAAACTTCATGAAACTTGGCATGTTATCATGGAGCGGCAACATGTCGTGGTAAATTTTTTGTCCCATTTGGGGCAGGTTTGGGGATATGCTTCTCACAAACCAGAGCTTCTCACAACAAGCCTGGTGGTTTGGTAGGGAACGTCCCACCTTTGGGAATGAAATGATATCCGCTGCCTCTTATTGCTTTCCAAAATTTTCTAGTGCCAACAGACAAAAACAGGAGTGTTGTGTCAATTTTTGGGGATTTTCGGGGTTCGTTTGGACATTTTTATGAATTAATTGAGTTTTTTGATGCATTTATGTGCATAATTCAAATTTAAACTACATGCACATGCTCCAGTGCATATAAATTGGTTGGAAAATCAAATTTGTGTCCTTGGGTGCATGCTTAGGTCCCATGCAAGAAATGGGAATGAATTTCAAACACCAGGGCACCATTGATTGCCGACAAAACTTTGTGATACTTTGTTTTTAAATTCTAGTAAATCCAAAACTCGTCTGAAATTCATGAAACTTGGCATGCTATCATGGAATGGCACCCGGCATGTTGTGGTGTTTTGGATGTCCATTTTGATAGAAGGCGCACTCGATTAACATCCAACAAAGGTATTTTGAAACAAATAGCTGCCACTTTAATATCTCAAACGTTTGTATAATTCAAATCATGTGCGTTCTGTTAACCATTTACGTGATGCCACATGTCTTGGTTTTAATGGCTATAGGAGGTGTCGTGCGGACAACTGCTTAACTCAACGGGAGGCGTGTAAGCGCAGTCCGATGCGCAGGCTGACAGAGAGGCTCATCGGGAAGCGTGCAAGTTGTTCAACGCAGGATTTGTGCATCTCTTCAACGCAAAAGGTTCAGATTGGATATGGTATGCAAATTAAAGCCAGACTTCAGCACTAAGCCAAGAGACACTGCGATTTGTCAAAATATGCAGCTAAAAATCACTAGCACTATCTAATTTTTGCAATTAAAATCACTACCACTATCTAATTCATGCGCGTGTTTGCTACGCACTCACCGTACGGGGCGTGCTAGTACTGTGTGAAATGATGGTAGGTGTGCCAGCAGTCTGCCGCATAGGCTCACCGGGAGGCGAGCCAGTCCTTTGACCGCCGCTCACCTTGCTCCCACTCCTCCATATTAATGGCGCGTCCACCTCGCTCTGTGAAATGATGGTATAGGAATGCCAGAAGTCCGCCGCGCAGGCTCAGCGGGAAGCGAGACAGCCTTTGACCGCGACCCACCTCGCTCCCACTGGTCTGTATTAAAGGCACGCCCGAGCGGCCGCACCCCCCATCCTCGCCACACAAACAATCCTCTTTCTCCGCTCGCATCCTCGACGCCACTCTCAGTCCTCAAAGTGCACCGGAGCACGGCGTGAATATGTTGACAGAGGTTTCCATCACCGCCGATGAGGTGGAGAACGAGGCTGCCAACAAGCGAAGGCTGGTCGAGAAAGAACCGCAAGCGACTCTTGCAGGCGTAGACTTCATCGGCAACCTCCCCGATGATATGTTGAGAGTCATCATATCCCTCCTCCCAATCAAATATGGGGCAGATGAATGGTAGAGGATCCAAAAAAGCTAAACTTCGTTTTGGAAGAGGCGGCAGGTACTGGAGAATGGAAGAGGCTCCAAAAAAATCTAAACTTTGTTTTGGAAGAGCATATGGCAGAGCAATTGGAAGTCATTGTGTCAAACCCATACATGACTTCTCAGCGGTTGATCCCTTTGCAAAAATGTCGATGTTTGCAATGTTTGAATTTGGGTGTTGTAATCTTTGAATTTGAACCTTGCAATATTTATGGTATTTTTTATATAACGTAATTGTATGTTTAATTAGGTATTGCAATCATGTCATGTTACAAGTAGATATATGTTGTTCTTCCGTACATAGAGCATAGATGTTCTGTAGACAGAGCATATCACAACACACACGGACCGCAATAGGTAACCCGTCAGCGATGAATTCATCAATTGCAAACAGTTCATCCGAGTGAACCGTATGCTCTACATTGCACATGCCTTCGTCTGGCAGCCCGTTTCTTTTGTTCACCCTCATCGCAAACAGTTAATTGAACTGAACCGTATGCCCTGAGTCGCACATGCAACAAAAATCTGAACCGTGTTTGATGCATCCATCATCGCAAAAGTTTTGCACCTTTTAAGACGGTTCTTTTACACCACCGTCTGCAATTAATGCATCACACAAAGTTTCATGAAAGGGTCTCTGATCGTAGTGTTGCGTTAGCAGCATCCTGAAGTAGTGATATGGCTCGGTTATGCCAATCGCTGAGGCCTTGGGAGTGTGTTCCTTTAATATGTGGATTTCAGTCCCCTGGACATGGTTTCTTCTATATCCCTGATTTGTGTGCACCTAAACAAAATGCTGAGAAAACAAACAATGTGGTAATCACCATTATAGAGGGAGCTGCTACTGTTAAAGAGATTGAACATGAATTTAATGGTTTTTTCCTCATAAACCTGGAAAGAAAAAGTGGCGCTGTACTGCTCATTCCATTAGCCCTACCCAATTTGTTATGCGGTTCCCTAATGCTAGTGAGGTAGAAAGAGCTTGTTGTTATGGCAAACGTCTCCCTTTGAAAGATGGCTCGATTATTGTTTGCACAACTCCATGGTCTGCTTCTGTGGGGGCTAAAGGAAATATGGAAAAAGCATGGGTTCGAGTTAGAAATGTTCCCTTGGAAAAAAGATGTACTGAACATGTTGCATATGCCGGGGGACTGGTGGGCGTAACTTTGGAAGTAGATGAAGCCACTTTGCACAAACCTGAGTATGCTAGAATATTACTTGGGTGTAGAGAAGTGAAAAAAATTCCCCATCCACTGAGGGGATGCTGGGTGAACAATTCTATGATTTCTTTTATGAACTTGAGAAAATTGTGTCTATTGGGGGGATAAGAATCAATCCTCGATTGTTGTGGACAGCAGTGCATCCCCGTCATTCACAAAGAAAGCTAGGGTGGACTCATACCCTACTTCTTCTACTGAGCAATGGGAGACTAATGCTTGTATGGTGGGGAATCATTCATCTCAGAGCTATGATAAAAGCTCGCAACGTTTATCTGTTCACTACTAGGAAAAGGGCTATAGATAGGATTGATACTAATGGCGCACCAGGTAAGCAGTGCGCCACTACTATATACTAATGGCGCACCGGTTGTTGATGCGCCATTAGTGTGGAAGACACTAATGGCGCACCGTACACTCGGTGCGCCACTAGTATTAATTTTTTTTCATTTTTTCATACATACTAATGGCGCATCGGGTCGAAGTGCGCCATTACTAGTTCTAACTAGTAATGGCGCACCTGGCAGGCAGTGCGCCATTAGTATATATATATATATATATATATATATATATATATATATATATATATATATATATATATTACTTTTTTGCAAAACTACTAATGGCGCACCGTGTCACAGTGTGCCATTACTAGTTTAAACTACTAATGGCGCACTTTTCCACAGTGCGCCACTAGTATATATATTTTCTTTTTTTACTTTTCTGCAAAACTACTAATGGTGCACCACCTGCAGGTGCGCCATTAGTAACCAGGGTTACTAATGGCGCATTTGCTGGTGGTGCGCCATTAGTAACCTGGGATCCCAACAAGATATTTTGGACAGCCACATACCTACCCACTCACTTTCCCCACTTCATTCCCTCCACCTCCTTCTCCAAGCTTTCGGCTGCCTCCTCCACCTCACCTCATTTCCACCATAGATTCATCAAAATTAAGTGGTGAAATTACCTTTTTTTGATAGGTAAGTAAGGGGAAAGCTATCTTCATGATGTAGATCTACTTTTTTTCTCCCTAGCTCGCTCCAACAACGTGCACATGCACTTTTTGTGACCTAGCTAGATCTATGTATGTTTGTGGTGTTGCATGTGTTTGTGTTTGCAGGTACCGGTATTTGAAATGCGATAGTTGCCAATATTTTGCCAGAATGTTGATTCATTTCTGTTTCGGCGAGAATTTTGGCACTATGCATTCTTTTTGGTCCTATTTTTAGGGAAGGTCATGCCAAATTTTTTCTTGGTTCTAAAATATCGTTTTGCTCTACCCCGCAGACCACCATGGTCCGCACGATGACCGAAGGTATCGTGAATAGGTTTTTGAGCTCCGCGAAGGCCGAGATGCTTCAAAAGAACGAGATAGAGATAAGATGTTCGTGTCGAAGATGCAAGCTGAAGAGCCTTATTGCGGACCCGGATTCTGGGCACGTGCGGGACCACCTGCTCTTGCGTGGTTTCATGGATGGCTATCGGTGGCAAGGTAATGAAGATGACTATGAAGTCGTCCATGGGGGGCGGGCAAGAAATAAGGAATGGCAACAAGACAAGTACCACCGCGGCGAGGGCGGGCGAGAAGACGAAGAATCTCCAGGACATGATCACGGCGGTGATGCTGTACACTGTCATCATGTAGAAGATGTCGTACATGATGATGAGGAAGATCAAGACGAAGGGCATGATCATGAAGATGAAGATGCCAGAGCAGACGACGATGGAGGCTGGGTGCAGGACCCTCATATTCAAGAGCCGCTTCTCAAGAAGACGGATAACGCAAGAGCTGCCGCCCGAGAGAAAGCCAAGCTGGATCAACTGGAGATAGACGCGGTTACTCCATTGTATGAAGGATGCAGGCCCGAGGATACCTGCCTGAAAGTAACGCTCATGGCTCTGGAGATGAAGGTAAAACACAAAATGACCGACGCATGCTTCGACGAGAACATGTCATTCTGGCACGAACGTCTTCCCAAGGGGAACAAGTGCCCGACCAGTTTCGAGGAGGTGAAGAAAATCGTGTATCCTCTAGATTTACTGCACGTGAAATACCATGTGTGCATGAACAATTGCATCATTTATTGGGACGAGCATGCGGAGTCTACAATATGTCCGGTGTGCGGCGTCACTCGATACAAGAAGAGGAAGAAAGCTCCTCGAAAATCGGTGTGGTACTTTCCGATCACTCCTCGTCTGCAGCGGTATTTCACGGACCCTAAGGTAGCAAAGCTCCCACGTTGGCACGCGGATAGGGAGGAGAAGAAGTGGGAAGATGACGGAAATGATCCGAAGATAAATAAAAAATACAAGATGCTGAGTCACCCTAAGGATGCGAGCCAGTGGCAAGCGTTGAACTTCGAATAGCCAGAATTTGGGAAGGATCCAAGGAACATTGTGCTGGGCGCGAGCACCGATGGAGTCAATCCGTTTGGCAGCCAGAGAAGCACACATAGCACCTGGCCTGTGTTTGTGTGGATGTACAACCTTCCCCCCTTGTTGTGCATGAAGAGGAAGTACATTCACATGAGTATGCTAATTGAAGGGCCGAAACAACCAGGGAACGACATCAATCTGTATCTGGGGCTGCTGAAGGAGGAGCTAGACACGCTGTGGAAAATGCCAGCCAATACGTGGGACGCCACAGAGAAAGAATATTTCCCTATGAGAGCCGCACTGCTCACGACGGTGCACGACTATCTCGGTTACGGATATCTCGCGGGGCAGGTAGTCCACAGATTTTCTGGATGCGTAAGGTGCATGGATGACACAACATATCGCCAACTAGATAGAGATCCCGGGTCTTTGAAAATCGTGTTCATGGGACATCGAAGGTGGCTTCGCGACGATGACCCGTGGAGGAAACGGAAGGATCTGTTCGATGGTGAAACCGAACCCCGAAAACGCTCGTGTACGAGGAGCGGCGAGGAAATAGACGAGCTATTGAAAAATTGGAAAGACTGCCCACTGCCGGGAAAGAAGCAAAAGGCACCAACGTCGGGAAAGAAGCGAAAGGCGCCAGAGCCGCTGCTGAAGGTATGGAGAACAAGGTCTGTTTTCTGGGACTTGTCGTACTGGAAGATCCACCGTGTGCCTCACAGCCTTGATGTCATGCATATCACGAAGAACGTGTGCGAGAGTCTGCTTGGTACCCTGCTCAACATGCCAGAGAGGACTAAAGATGGGCCGAAAGCAAGGGCAGACTTGAAATCAATGGGCATTAGGCAGGAGCTTCACGCTAATGATGATGATGATGATGATGATGAGGCGAAGCAGGACACAGAAAGTCGTCGCAAAGGCAAAAAGGCCAAGAAGACCGGAAATGACTACCCTCCCGCGTGCTTCACTCTAAGTCAGGAGGAGATCGAACAGTTTTCACCTGGCTCCTAGGAGTAAAACTTCCTTACAGTTACGCGGGGAAGATAAGCAGATACCTAGACCCAGCGAAGCAGAAGTTCAGCGGGCTGAAGTCTCATGACTGTCACGTGCTGATGACGCAGATACTTCCAGTTGCAATCCGTGGGATCATGGATGCGCACGTCCGTGAAATGCTATTTGGCCTATGCAACTTTTTCGACGTCATCTCTCGGAAGTCCATTGGCGTGAGGCAACTCAGAAGGCTACAGGAAGAGATTGTGGTGATACTATGCGAGCTTGAGATGTACTTCCCGCCTGCATTCTTCAACGTTATGGTGCATCTGCTGGTCCATATCGTGGAGGATATCATCCAACTCGGGCCGACATTCCTGCACAGCATGATGCCGTTCGAAAGGATGAATGGTGTCATCAAAGGATACGTTCGAAACATGTCACGTCCAGAGGGAAGTATAGCCAGGGGCTTTCTAACCGAAGAGTGCATCTCCTACTGCACGAATTATCTAGGCATCGAGAACCCCGTTGGTCTGCCCGTCAACAGGCACCTCGGCAGGCTCGCTGGATGGGGTCACTGTGAGGGTCGCCGCGAAATGCATGTCGACTTCGAGGGTCGACTCGCCGACTCTGAAAGAGCAAACCTAGTCGCGCTACAACACATAGACGTGGTCGGTCCTTGGGTGGTAGAGCACAAAACCTTTATTGAGAAGATGTACAATGACCGAGGCCAACAGAGGACGGACGGAGATATAATCAAAGAGCACAACTCATGTTTCACGCGTTGGTTCAAGCAGAAGCTTCTGTCGTACCCTTTACATGAGGATTCTTCCGTGGAAGAACAACTCATATTCGCCTTGTCACAGGGCGCCGAGCACAACCTGATGACCTATGAGGCGTACGATATCAACCGCTACACATTCTACACCAAGAACAACGACATGAAGAGCGATGGTTATCAGAACTCCGGGGTAACGATGGAATCCTACACCGGCAACGACAAGGACAGATACTATGGAAGGATCGAGGAGATCTGGGAGCTGAGCTGCGCTGGAGAGAAGGTCCCGATGTTCCGTGTTAGATGGGCCAAGAGCGTCCTAAAAGAAGACCGGTATTTCACCACCATGGTTATACCCGAAGCCAAATCCAAGACCGCGGGCGTAAACGTCACCGCAAGAAATGAGCCATGGGTACTGGCTTCCCAAGTGGACCAATGCTTCTTCATTACCGACCCGCCAAAGCCCAGTCGTGTTGTCGTGAGGAGAGGCAAAAGGAAGATCATCGGAATGGATGGAGTAGCCAATGAGCAAGACTTCGACAAGTACGGCGACCCGAAGATCGAACATGACGATGACGATGAAGTAGCAGCACACACCACAAGAAGAAGCAGGACCACCCTACCTAAAGGACGTCCGTTCCACAGAAGAACTCCATTTGCGAAAAAGAAGGGCAAGAAGATTGTGAACAGATAGCTAGCTAAGATCGATTGTATTTAAATCGTAGTCTTCATTTCTCGATTGTATTTCATGGGCACTTTTTGATATCATGAATATTTTTAAATTTCATGGGCACTTTTTGAATTCATGAGCACACTTGATCTCGATCCCCCTCCATCTCGATCTCGATTCCCCCTCCATCTCGATCTCGATCCCACCCGCTCCCTCCCTCGCTAGCTCCACCGCCGCCGACGACCCACCGCAACCCTCCCCCGCTCCACCGCCGCCGACGAGCACCCGGCCCCCCGCACCCTCCTCCGCTCCACCGCCGCCAATGGGCACCCCCGCACCCTCCCCCGCTCCACCGCCGCCGCCGATGATATTTTCAAGTAACAAATTTGAACATATTTTTAAAAAAAGTATTACTGTTTTTATAAAAAAATATTACTGTTATGATTTAAACAAGTTCGAACATATTTAAACACAAATAAATATCAAACAGGATTTAAAATTCATAAAAAATATTGGGGAGCCTGGGAATCGAACCCAGGACCTCCTGGTGTGTGTGCTGCGTACTGACCACTCGGGCTAGTGGGCAGGTTCTATTGTAGATAGGGTTAGGTGGTATATAACCTGACAAGTCGGGGTAGATTAAATTACTTATGGCGCACCCCTCGGTGGTGTGCCATTGCTATGGATGTACTTATGGCGCACCCCTGGGTGGTGCGCCATTGCTAAGCCTCCCCCCACACTAAAATCCCCAATCCCTCCCCTGCCTCATCTCACCCGCGCCTGACCACCACCGACCACCACTTCCCCCGTGCTCGCCGTCCCCGGCCGTGCTCGCTTCCAACGCCCTCTCCTCGAGCCGAGCGCCACCTCCCTCACCGTCCCCCTCCACCCGCGCTCGCGCCCTCGCCGTCCCCCTCCCCCCGCGGCCCCGCCTGCATCAACCTCCCTCCCGAGCACGACAGCTAGGGTTCCTAGCC
>NC_041393.1:134302906-134373405 GCF_002162155.2 Triticum dicoccoides | reverse complement strand
CCGGCCCGCCTCCGCGGCGCACCCAGCCGGCCGAACCCTTCGCTGCCCCGCCTCCGGTACAGGACCCCAGCAGCGCCTCCCCCCATCAAGCTGCCCCTCCCACCAGCGGCGCCCCCCTCCCTGGAGCAGGCGCTCCTGCCCAGCAACGCTGCCGCCCGGAGCTACGCCGGTGACCAGTCCGTAGGCAGGTAGCCACCACTCCTTCGTCCTTCCTCCCTCTTCCCTCATTCCCCCTCCCTCCTTCCTCTTGCATCCTTTGTTCAATTTTTTTTCCTGACTTTTTTAGTGGATGAGTACTTGATGTAGATTCGATACTGTGGGAATATAATGATAGTTATTTCTTGCTTGCTGCGTGATTTTAGAGGATTGTGCTTGATAGGTGTTTGTGATAATGCCTCTAAGGGCAAATGTTTACAAATTGTAGGTTGAATATTTTTCATGAGCAAATGTTTTGGTTTAAACATGTTAGCAAATTGTAGATTAAGTTGTTTTATCTGCAATTTGAGAGAGCAGGAGCATTGTGTTGGTTATACTGGCCGAAATTGGTTAACACATATCTTCCAGAGAGATCCCTGTTCTAGGATTTGAGCTCTCTCTTCTTTGAACTCAACTAAGGCATGAGGAACAAGGGGGAGATAGCTATTAGATCCATGTCTTAGTAGTGGTAAACAATCGTGTAGGTCAATTTTGACTCTGATCTTGAACTACAGGGTTGCAATGTTTTGGCATCAACACTTGTAAGAAAAGAAAAAGCAGGAGAATGAAGATTATATTAAAAAATGGTATTAGTAGTGGTAAAAAAGCATATAATCCCTCCCAGGTAGTAACAATAACTTTATGCAGGAGAGTGAAAGAAGAAGCATATGCTTAGTTGAGCTGTGGAGTTCTTGTTACCTTGTCTGTATGTCCTCATTAGTTACATGTATCTCTCTGTTTGTGTTTCTGCGTAACAGGTTCGATCACGGTTCGAGAAAAATTGAGGCGTTTGTTGGCTCCAAGACAGTGATACAGGTATATACATGTGCTCTGCTTACTTGTTTGGTTTGCAATAGTGGTGAGCCTCCTCCACCCCACCCGTTCCCCCCTCTGTCGCATGCACCCGTCGCCCCCATCGGGTAAATTCTATTATGAAATAATTCCTACTGTTATTTAAAATATAGATGAAATGATTTGGAACACCAAGCAAGAGTTACGTTTCAAGTTGTTGAACCTTTTCATATAAGCTTGCAGAAGATTTAATTGATCATACAGAAAATGAAAAATGAAGGTCATACCAATCCTAGTTGGTATTATTTTCCTCAATTTTAAGTGTTGAATGAACACATAAAGAGAGTGCTAAGTGATTTCAATATATCAAGTTTCAGAATAATATATAGGATTGTTGGTTTTAACCTTGGTTGCCATTGTTTCTATTTGTAACGGTCTGAAGAATGACTCATGCTGTTTGTGCTAACAATTTCTAGTGAAAGCAACTAGTTGGAGTAGATTTGTGCACACAATACTCCTTCCAAGACAATTTTCTTCCAAGGAGTAGTTTCAGTTTGATTGCAAGGAGTAGTTTCAGTAAAGTTTCAGCATGGTTTCAGTATAGTTTCAGCATGGTTTCAGTTTGCTTCCAAGGAGTTGTTCTCTGTCTGGTCCAATTCTGAAGAAATAAAAAGTGAATAGTTTCTTTGTTCCCTGTGTGGTCACTCTATTTTTTGAGTACTGACATTAGTTATGTTTGTTAGCAGCAAGATATTTAAATGAAGCTTATTCTTTTTCAACTGTTCAACTGATGCCATGAAACTGAATATAGTAGTTGAAAACCCTATTTTTCTTCCTGATCGTGAAAATTTGAAGTCATGTTTGTGTTTTGGTTTTGTTGGTTGACAATTATGTTTAATTTTTCATTTCATGGGTGCTGTAAAATGTGCAGGTGGTGAGTTGAGGCTCAGCATACAGCTTGTTTGGAGAAACCAAGAGGACGAGGTATGTTGCTTGCCCAAGCTAAGTGACACGTACGCGCCAAGTTTTCAGTTATATAATTACCTGTTAGTGCTTAGTTAAACTGCATGATACGGCCATAGGAGATGGATGGTACTAGGTGTTGTTTTGTTTCTTGCCAATGTATTCAGAGAGCAGATGTGCCACTGCAGATTTCTTTTCTTGAAGGCAGCTCACATAAGTTCAGCTACAAGTGAACAACTTGCTGCTATTAGATCTGGAATGGAAGCTCACATAAGTTGAGCTGATTTTTGTCCATATGAAAGCAGAGGACCATATGGTATGTGGCCTTTTCATCCATATGAAAGTAGAGGCACATTGTGGTGCTAGTTTGCTGGGTTTTGTCTCCGACCATCGTGTCGTGATGAATTTGCAGGTACCCCGAGAGGCCCTTGAGTTTGCCGGAATGTTGATTAACTTCCGTTCCAGCAAATTCGGGTACTCCATATGTCCTTTTTCAGCAAAGGTCATGCTGAAATTTTCCGTGAATTTTAGCATGACTTTGCTAAAAATAGGACATATGGGGTACTTGCGACTAATGCATGGGCCGGGGTATCTTAGTACTTAATTAAGTAGGATCAACTGCCCCTTTATTCTTGCTGCATTAAACCATAGGTGGCAATAGAGCCAAGTGATTAGGCCCAACTTAGAATTCTCCTTAGCATCGATAAACCCTAGATGATAAACCCAACATAGGTGGCAATAGAGCCAAGTGATTAGTGCCAAGTGATTAGGCCCAACCTAGGGTGCCTCGGCATCGATAAACCCTAAATGATGAAAACTTAACTTGGCTTCCCCGGATGCCTCGGTGTTGATGAGAACCTAAATGATGTATGCTTAGGCTTTTAGGGTGCATCGGCGTCGACAAACCCTAAATGATGAAAGCTTAGGCTTTTAGGGTGCCTCAGTGTCGACAAACCCTAAATGATGAGACCATGATCTTGTTCCTTGACAATAACCAACTTTTTGACCAAACTTTTTTCCTATTTAGAGAGAAACATGGCCCACAACGATGAGGCCGGTGGTTCGGGCGGCAAGCAATTCTGGGAGCTGTCCCAGGAGATGGAGGAACAACCTCACCGCTATGAGGACGCCGCGGAAGACACCGATCCTGATTACACAACCCCTAGTGGCGTCGGGGATGACACCACTGATGGTGCCGCCGAGGATGCCACCACTGATGATGGCGGCGCACACACAGATGGCAGCCAACCGAAGAAGCAAATGAAGGACCGGCGCCCGAATGCGCTCTGCACCCTCAAGGAGGAATTCACTCAAGTGGACTCTGACAGGAATCCAACGGAGCCCAAACATATAGTCAAGGGGTACTCGGTTCAGCTCGGGTGCATTCTCCGGAGCACCATCCCGATCAACACCGAGAACCTTAGGCATAAGGACCGAGGGAATTTGCACAACCTCCTCTTCACGAAGCTGCACGAGCGATACAAGTTCCCCGCCGAATTTGAAAACACACGTCTCTCAGGGAATAAAGTGAACAGTGCTGCCCTCATGAAGATGAGCACGGCCCTGTCTACTTGGAGAAGCGCGGTGAAGAGAATGATTGATAAAGGTGATAGTTATGAGAAGATCAAGGCGAAATATCCTTTGATGAGCGAAGATGAGTACAAGGAGTTCAAGATCAAGTGCGAGAGCAGTGCAACCTCTGAATCAAGTCAGTGGGGGAAAGAAATGCGGGAGTTGAACTTAGGGGAACACAAACTCGGTCCCGGCGATTACAGAGTGGCGGAGCCTATATGGGACAAGGAGGATGCAGAGCGTGCCGAGCAAGGCCTACTGCCCCGCTTCGAGAAATATAGCGGTAACAAGCAGACCAGGAACTATGTCAGGGCCCAGTACAAGGAGGACCCGATAACAAAGGAGCTTACCACGGATCCAAAGACCAGGGCGCTTGAGCTTGTTCTGGTAAGGAATACACCCCCGCGTAATTAGCTCCATATGGTTGCACTCTAATTAATCCCCAATATTTCTAAATGCTTCAGGTTCCTTTCGCAGGACACTGAAAGTAGTAGCGCGGGGTCGTCTCAGAGCTCCCCTTTCGACACCCCTTTAAATAGGGCGTTGAACGTAATGAAAAACAAGGATAAGCTCACTAAGCCGACGTCAGCTGGTCGTGTGGCCGGCAAAGGCTTGTCCACAAAATGGGGGTCATACTATACCGCTGGTGTGCGGAAGGAGAAAAAGACCAGCTCGGAAAGCCAGACGCACGAGGTTGAAGAACTCAAGGCACAAGTGGCACGGATTCCGGAGCTTGTCCAAGAGCAAGTGGAACAACAACTGGGAACGAAGCTCAACACCATGGTGCCTACGTTGATTCATGGGCTGACGACGTGGATTGCAGGCGGCCAACAGGGGCCTCCCTCGGTTCCAAGCTTCACGGCCAGCAACTCGCACAGTGCGCAGGCGGCGCCATTGGTGTCTCCGGCGGCGGTGCCATTGGTGTCTCCGGCGGAGGCGGTATTCGTGTCTCTGGTGCCGGCACGGGCATTGGAGCTTAATGCACCCGGGTGTACGCCGGCCGGCACCTCGCCAGCAAGCGCCCCCTCCGTCATTTGCACGCCCACCGTTGGCGGTGCCTCGACATTAGCCGAGCTCGACGGCATCACGGTAACTAAGCCTCTCGGCCGATGACTTCATCTCCTTGCCTTTGACTGGGCATCCCTGACGCCCTGTACATGTTTTCGCAGGGCGCCGCCGACGTTCCTTGCACTCTTCTGCACTTCGTGGGCGCCGAGTAGGTCGATGTCGCCAAGGGCAGAATCGTTCAACCAGGCAACCGCATGTTCCACGGTAATCCGATGGCACCCACAGTGTATAGGGTTGAAGTGGTTCGGGTGCTGCCAGGCTGCGACGAGTTGTTACCTCCGATTCCACCCGCTGGGGCCGATGAAGAAGATGAGATGACCCTCAGCGCCTGCGTAAACTGACCCCTGCTTTGGCCGAAGAGCCAGATTCGTTTAGGGGCGGGGGACACCACCCCACAGACAAGACCGCCAGTCGTGCCGGCGCCAAGCCATGGCAAGAACGCCGCAACGCTACCGGACCTGCCGGACATCCCTATGGCATAGGATCCGGACAGCCCTATGGCACAGGATCCAGACGGCGACGACAACGACGACGGTACATTTACCAAAGTTGATAAGTACTTTGCCGAACATGGGTACGCTGACGAGTTCTACGGGCCTCTTTCTCAAGAACCTAACCAAGACGACCGCGATCTAGCTGGTACGATGGAGAAATCCAATTGCAACAGGCGTCGTCTGGCGTTCAGTTCTCAGGACACGCCTCCAGCTCCCGCCTTCACCGAGCCTCAGATAGCTGAGGTGCGAAATATTATCAGCCCCAACATGCTCAAGAAGGCGGTCTGTGAGCAGAACTCGTTCCCATTACAGGAGATCAAGAAGAAGGGACGGAAGCGAAAGACTAACAAGGGCGCCGGTGCGAGCCAGCCGGCACCGAGTTCGATCCGTGCTCAGGACGGGCCACCTTCACCTAAGGATATCTCGAGGAGGGTGCATGTGGCGGGTAGGGCGATGCTACTGCCAAATATGCTCAATGCTGCAACCGGCGCTATGCGGAGTCTGCACGACAGTGTTCTTTCTTTGGAGAAGCAGCGTCTCAGAGAGAATGATGTGGCATACCCGGTTTTCGTGGCCAAGGTGCCAGAGGGCAAGGGCTTTGTGGATGGCGACATCGGGGGTACGATCGTGTTGCGGTTTGATGACATCTTTGCTATGTTTAACCTTCATCCGCTGCACTACACCTTCGTTCGGCTGTTTTCGCTGAGTATGGAGATGCGGATCATTAGAGACAAGACCCCGGACATCGTGATAGTCGACCCCTTCTACATGCGTGCCAAGCACTTGAGCAGCGCTGGGGACCGCCAAGTTGCGAGTTCACACCTCGAAGGCGTCATTCTGGAAAACCCAGATAAGGATAACTTCCTTGTGGCTTACTTTCCCGAGTAAGTCATCCCTTAACCACCCCGTAACATATGATTTCTTAGATTTCGATCGTTCTTTTTTTTTCTAACATTCCGTGTTCTGTGCAGTGACACACATTGCACACTCATCCTCTTAAGCCCGAAATATTCCATGGCCACGTATTTTGACCCGAACCGTAACTCCAAGATAGACTACACAAATGTCGAGAAAGTTCTTGATGATGTTCTCCCCGGCTACGCCAAATCTGGAGGCACCTTCACCAAGGCAGTTCGTAAGTACGGCAAGCACACCTTCTCACACAATACGAATTTCTGCTGCGTCAAGCAGCCGCCTGGCGGTCAGAAGGATGCCTACTATGCCCTCCATCACATGCGGGCGATTGTAAGGGACCATCATCAACTTCTGCTACCAGATAGTCGAGGTTGTCGGCAACCCAGGACGCGGACCTTAGACAAGAATTCTTTCGCATCCAGTCGGAGTTTGTGGACATCATCCATCAAGATGTCCTTCATACCTCGGGGTAGTTCTACCTCAGATATCAACCGTCCAACAATGAGATAGATGGAATGCTACAAATGCAGGGTGACAACGACCGCGATTTCATGACCATCACGACAGACGACGGCTTCATCCACGCTCCTGTCCGATGAGTCGAGTCGAAAGTAGTGATGTGTAGTTCTGAAACATTGATTGGCTCATGTTGTAATTAAACTTTAATGAATTCGTATGTCTCTTTGGTTTGGACAGTCATTCAACTTAGATGTAATCGATGCTATTTATTAGTAGGATCATGAATCGTGCTATTAATGTCTTGCTTTTCTCTTCCGATCCTTTTGTTGCATACTTACATATTGCTTATGTATTGTCTGTTGTCTGTTGTTTGGCTTGTGCATAGAGATGTTGTCGTATGTCATGTACAAGGGTAAGGTTCCCGGAGTCTACGACGACTGGGAGGAGTGTCGGAGACAGGTTCACCGTTTCAACGGTAACAGTTACAAAGGGTACACCACTAGCGCAGAGGCCGAATCTAGATACGCCCGCTATCTAGCGGGAGAGAGGAGGGAGCGTTGGAGGAACCGTATGAAGACCAGTTTGATCGCGATGATGCTCATCGTGATGACTGCAGCTCTCTTTTATGTGATGGTAGTTTAGATGATCGATATCGACTTGTAATGTGAAGACAAACTCGATACTCGCGGTCTTGAGACTTGTAATGTTTTATCTTTGTTCGGTCTTTTGAATTCGGAGACTAATATGATGAATTGTATTCGGAGACTAATCTTCTATTGTATTCGATGAATCTGCTGTTGTTGTGTGCTGCTATCTATATTCTGTCCAATAATATATTTTGTAACCTGTTCAAAAATCAGAAAAGCAAAAAAAAACCAAATATTCATACTAATGGCGCATCAAGGCAGAGTGCACCATTAGTATGCCAAAGGATACTAATGGCGCATCAAGTCAGAGTGCGCCATTAGTATGACAAAGCACATGGTTACATATGGCCCCCCGGGAAGCATACTAATGGCGCATGGTGTTACATACTAATGGCGCACTGATTGGTGCGCCATTAGTAAAAAATTCTAGTGGCGTGCTACTAATGGCGCACCGGTAGTGCGCCATTAGTAGGCAAAACCGGTGCGCCATTAGTAGGCCTTTTCCTAGTAGTGGTTGTTGTTGAAAATGAAGATGAGGAGGATAGTGATGAGGGGAACCACACTGATCTGCTAATTGAATCCATGTCTAGAGAACATGCTAATGAAAAAATGGCTCATTATGATTCTCCAATGAACAACATTTCCTTTGGAAACAATGGTGATGAGGTGGAAAATGATGGTGGGGGTGTGTCCCCTACCCCTTCTATCAACTCTAAAAAAGGTGCTTGGGAAATTATCCAAACCCCTATTCCTCCTACTCCTATGTTTCTTTAGCATTACGATGACCCTCATGGAGTTGTGTTTTCTCCTTTGTCAGATTATGTGATCTGGCCCTCTTTGCCTCATATTGTTCCTCTTAAAGAAGGTTCAGCCGAGGGGGGAGAGAATTGTAGTGAGTACACTGTTGAGTCACCTTTTGGGTCGCCCATACATGATTCTGTGGTGCCTGAGGACCTGGCTACACACAGACCATTCCAGAAGCTGGAGAGGGTGGAAGATAGGGCTGCCAACAGAATGAAGAATCGTGATGATGAAGGTAAAAAAATGCTCAACACTAATAATCAGTTCTCGGTCCTGTCTAGTGTTGATATTGTGTTGTGTGCATCCCTTATGGGAGTACAAATTCCTCATGATAATTTTGCTACTATGGATGTCATTCGTGAACTAGAGACATCTAGGAATTTACTTCTTGATAAAAAGAATGAAAAAGAATCTCCTAGCATAACTATCAATGATGGGTTGGGTAATAACATTCCCTTATCTTTAACTTGGGTTGAGGACTATAAAGAAGAGGCGGAACCCTTTATTCTTGTCCAATCAAGGCAAAAAAAGAGGAAAAACCAGCGAAGAACAACAGTGGTCATCTCGTCCCCTAATGACCCTGTTAGGCCTATAACTAGAAGTCAATAGAGAAAAGGAGATGGTAGGGATGCTATGAATCCTGGCAGACCTACCAGGGTGAGAGATAAACCTGAACGATATAAATGATAGGTATCTTTTGGAATTGTAGGGGGGTAGGTAAGAAAGGCATGTCTACCTGCCTCACTGACATGATTAATGCCAATGGGGTGGACTTCCTTGGGTTGCAAGGAACTATGAGAAGCAACTATACTCCTTCCTTCTTTAGAAAACTGGATCCATATCAAAAGTTTCATTGGGAGTGGAACCCTTCTAGGGGGGAATCTGGAGGCATCCTTTGTGGTATTAATAAAGACAAGTTTGATATCCTTAGGGTGAAACACGGGAAATTTATTTTACAAATTGACCTTTTCAATAGGAGTAAAAAGTGCAAGTGGGCCTTGATGGTTGCATATGGTGCCGCTCATGATGAGCATAAACCTGAATTTATGGCAGAAATGTCCTCTATGTGCCATAACACCCCTATTCCTTACTTAGTGGGTAGTGAGGGGGGGTTAATATTCTGCGTCATAATGGAGAGAAAAACAAAAAAACATGTCCCATTTTTTTGATGTGTTTAATTCTGCCATTCACTTTTTAGGGCTGAGAGAGATCAGTATGTCAGGAGGTTGTTACACTTGGTCTAATAAACAGGAGCAACCTACCCTGGAAAAATTGGATAAGGTGTTGATGTCACCCGATTGGGAGGATTTATATCCTCTTGTTTCTGTTCATAAAATGGTCAAGGATATTGCTGACCATAACCCACTTCTCTTAGATGGGGGGGTGGCATCATCTAGGGCCCCGAGGAATAGGTGCTTTAAATTTGATAATGCCTGGCTGAATAACCTAGACTTTCTCCCCTAAGTGGCCGAGATCTGGTCCAAGCCAGTTTATACTAATGATCCAATTGACATTTTAAATATCAAATTAAAGAGGTTTAAGAAATTCTTCCAATGTTTTTGGACACAATAAAATCATGAAGAATCTTATTAAACTTGAGTTGCAGGAATTACAAAAACTTGAGGAAACTATTGGTCTCTGTGGGGAGGCTTATACTAGAAAGCTAGATATCGTAGTTGAGCTTAATGATCTATATGTAGAAGAAGAATTTCATTGGTATCAATTCTCTAATGACAGATCACTTAAAGGGGATAATAACACTGTTTTTTTCATAAAGTGGCCAATGGGCGATGTAGGGAACATCTATGATATTGCTTGAGTGTGGATCTGTGATTGTAGAAGGGACCAAAAATTTATTGTCCCATGCTACTACCTACTATAAAGATCTGTTTGGACTGGCCCGGCAATATTTGTCACATTGATGCCTCTCTTTGGTCCCAGGATGAAAAATCCTCACCTGAGGATAATGAGGACCTGACGCGACCTTTTTCTCTTAAGGAAATTAAAAGGGCTCTATTTGAGATGAGATCTAATCGAGCCCCTGGTCCGGACAATATCCCTATTGAATTCTACCAACATTGTTGGGATGTGGTGACTTCGGACCTTTTCAGCTTGTTTGAATGGTTCTATGAAGGCAAGATAGATGTGCAACATTTGAACTATGGTATCATCATGTTGCTTCCTAAATCAACATATGCTAAAAAGATCCAGCAGTATAGACCTATCTGTTTGCTATGTTGCCCTTATAAATTGATCACTAAAGTCATGGATATTAGGGCCGTCAAGTTTGCTAACAAAATTTCTAGCATCCAACAAAAAGCTTTCATTAAAGGGAGACATATTGTGGATGGTATTTTATCTCTACATGAGGTGTTGCACTATACTCATGTGAAAAAGCTAGTGGGAGTAGTTCTTAAGATCGATTCCGAGAAGGCCTATGACAAAGTGAATTGGAAGTTCCTACTTGATTGTCATGTTAAACGTGGCTTTAATTCCAAGTGGTGCGAGTGAGGGTATGTCCAATGGTTGATAAGGTAGTCTTATCTTAAATCTTGCAAGTAATTTAGAGATGAAAAAAACATGTCTACAATGGGTCATCTCTTAGCCTTATGTTCAATAAATAGCTATTCCTAAAAATGTGGTGAGACATATTGTGTTAAGAGATCATCTCTTGTCTTCTCTTAAATGAAGAGACTTGCCTTATCTTCTTGTTTAACCTTGTAGCGGAGTGCTTGACTAAGATGGTACTTTAAAGAAATATGCCCTAGAGGCAATAATAATGTTGTTATTTATATTTCCTTATATCATGATAAATGTTTATTATTCATGCTAGAATTGTATTAACCAGAAACTTAGTACACGTGTGAATACATAGACAAAACAGAGTGTCCCTAGTATGCCTCTACTTGACTAGCTCGTTAATCAAAGATGGTTCTGTTTCTTGACCATAGACATGTGTTGTCATTTGATTATTGAGATCACATCATTAGAGAATGATGTGATGGACAAGATCCATCCTTTAGCTTAGCATAATGATCGTTAAGTTCTATTGCTATTGCTTTCTTCTTGACTTCTACATGTTCCTCTGACTATGAGATTATGCAACTCCCGAATATCAGAGGAACAGCTTGTGTGCTATCAAACTTCACAAAGTAACTGGGTGATTATAAAGATGCTCTACATGTGTCTCTGAAGGTGTTTGTTGGGTTGGCATAGATCGAGATTAGGATTTCTCACTGTGTATCGGAGAGGTATCTCTCGACCCTCTCGGTAATGCTCATCACTATAAGCCTTGCAAGCAATGTGACTAATGAGTTAGTTACAGGATGATGCATTACAGAATGAGTAAAGAGACTTGCCGGTAACGAGATTGAACTAGGTATGAGGATACCGATGATCGAATCTCGGGCAAGTAACATACCGATGATAAAGGGAATAACGTATGTTGTTATTGCAGTTTGACCGACAAAGATCTTCGTAGAATATGTAGGAACCAATATGAGCATCCAGGTTCCGCTATTGGTTGTTGATCGGAGATGTGTCTCGATCATGTCTACATAGCTCTCGAACTCGTAGGGTCCGCATGCTTAATGTTCGATGATGATTTATATTATGAGTTATGTGTTTTGGTGACCGAAGTTTGTTCGGAGTCCCGGATGAGAACACGGACATGACGAGGAGTCTCTAAATGTTCGAGAGGTAAAGATTCATATATTGGAAGGTACTATTCATACATCGGAATGGTTTCGAGTGGTTCAGGAATTTTACTGGAGTACCGAGGGGTTACCGGAACCCCCCGGGGAAGTATTGGGCCTACATGGGCCTTAGTGGAGAGAGAGGAGGGCCGCAAGGGGTGGCCGCCCCCCCATGGCTGTCCGAATTGGACTAGGGGATGGGGGCGGCGCCCCCTTTCCCTCTCCCTCTCCCTCTCCTTCCTTTTCCCCTCCGGTAAGAAAGGAAAAGGGGAGGGGGGAATCCTACTAGGAGTTGTGTCCTAGTAGGACACCCCCCCATGGCGCGCCCCTCCTGGTCGGCCACCTCCTCCTCCACTCCATTATATACGGGGGTGGGGGCACCCCAAAGACACATCAATTGTTCAATTTGCTGTCTGCAGTGCCCGCCTCCATAGTTTACTCCTCCGGTCATAGCATCGTAGTGCTTAGGCGAAGCCCTACGCGGATCACATCACCATCACCGTCACCACACCATCGTGCTGACGAAACTCTCCCTCGACCCTCTACTAGATCAAGAGTTCGAGGGACGTCATCGAGCTAAACGTGTGCTGAACTCGGAGGTGTCGTACGTTTGGTACTAGATCGGTTGGATCATGAAGATGTTCAACTACATCAACCGCATTAACCTAACACTTCCGCTTTCGGTCTACGAGGGTATGTGGACACACTCTCCCACTCTCATTGCTATGCATCTCCTAGATAGATCTAGCGTGAGCATAGGAAATTTTTCGCATGCTACATTCCCCAATAGTACTTGCTGCTCAAAAAAATGATCTCATCAAAGGATTGGTGTCTGAGCTGATTGAGGAAGGGGTGGGTATCCTACAATACGCTGATGACAAAGTTTTGTGTTTCGAGCATGACATAGACAAGGTTGTCAACGTCAAATTGTCATTGTATCTGTTCAAGCTTATGTCAGAGTTAAAAATAAGCTTTGAAAAGAGTGAAGTATTTGTTATTGTAGGGGATAATGAAACTGACTTGGTATATGCAGAGATGTTTGGTTGTTGGGTGGGCACTTTACCTATGAGATACCTGGGAGTGCCAGTCACCTATTCCACTCTTAAGAACATTGTGTTGGCCTTCCTCGATATTAAGATGATCAAAAAGCTGGATGCGTGGGTGGCCTATGCAACCTCCTCTAGGGCTAGGCTTACATTAATTATTAGACTCTAGTCTTGATGGAGTTCCATCATACTTGATGTCCATGTTCCTCTTTAACAAAACCTTTATTGCAAAAATGAATAAACATCATAGGAGCTTCTTTTGGAGAAGGAAGAATAAGAAACATGCTTACCATATGGTTAAATGGACTAGGATTTGTCGATCTATTAAAATTGGTGGTTTGGGTATAAAGGATCTTCATAAGTAGAACATCAGCCTCCTTGAGGAATGGTGGTGGAAGATCTAAACTAGTGATGAGCTATGGCAACGTATTATCCGAGCATGATATTTTAGAAACAAAACTATTGCGAATATCTTCGGCCGTTTTTCTGATTCTCCTTGTTGGAAAGCCATCATGAAAGTCAAGGAAACTTATATGGCTAGGAGGAGAATTGGCATCAATAGTGGGGATTTGGCCAGGGCTGGCATGACCCGTGGTTAGATGACCGTATTTTACAAGAAAGCTTCCCTGTTCTATTTGACATTTGTCAGAACCAAGATTGCACTATAGCCTCTTTCATGGCAAATAACTATGAACTTATGATGCCTGCTAGAACTACGTCGGTATTTCCCCAAAGAGGAAGGGATGATGCAGTATAGCGACGGTACGTATTTCCCTCAGTGATGAGACCAAGGTTATCGAACCAGTATGAGGACCTCCTCACACCATGTAAACAACACCTACACAGAAATAACAAATACTCGCAACCCGACGTGTTAAAGGGGTTTTCAATCCCTTTCGGGTACGGCGCCTCAAGTAGGCAAATAACATGAGGTAAAAAGTGGTAGATAGGATAAATAGATCGCGGAACAAATAAATTGCAGCAAGGTATTTTTGTATTTTTGGTTTAATAGATCTGAAAATAAATGCAAGAGAAAACAGATCACAAAGGAAAATATGATGAAAAGAGACCCGGGGGCCGTAGGTTTCACTTATGGCTTCTCTCGAGAAAAATAGCAAACGGTGGGAAAATAATTACTGTTGGGCAATTGATAGAACTTCAAATAATCATGACGATATCCAGGCAATGATCATTATATAGGAATCGCGTCCAAGATTACTAGACCGACTCCTACCTGCATTTACTATTATTACTCCACACTTCGACCGCTATCCAGCATGCATCTAGTGTATTAAGTTCATGAGAAAATGGAGTACTGCAATAAGAACGATGCCATGATGTAGACGAGATCCGTTTATCTATTGCGGCAGATATAGATCTCATCTTGTTATCCTTAGTAGCAATGATACATACGTGTCAGTTCCCCTTCTGTCACTGGGATCAAGCACCATAAGATGAAACCCACTACAAAGCACCTCTTCCCATTGCAAGATAAATAGATCAAGTTGGCCAAATAAAACCCAAATATCGGAGAAGAAATACGAGGCTATAAGAAATCATGCATATAAGAGATCAAAGAAGCCTCACATAACTTTCATGGATAAAAACATAGATCTGATCATAAACTCAAAGTTCATCGGATCCCAACAAACACACCGCCAAAAGACTTACATCATATGGATCTCCAAGAGACCATTGTATTGATAATCAAAAGAGAGAGAGAGGAACCATCTAGCTACTAACTACGGACCCGTAGGTCTACAAAGAACTACTCACGCATCATAGGAGAGGCACCTATGGAAGTGATGAACCCCTCCATGACGGTGTCTAGATTGGATCTGGTGGTTCTGGACTCTGCAGGGGCTGGATCAATATTTCGTCGACTCCCCTAGGGTTTCTGGAATATTGTGGTATGTATAGAGCAAAGAGGCGGTTCGTGGGGCACCCGAGGCAGGCACAACCCCCTAGGGCGCGCCTGGGCCTCCTGGTGTGCCCTGGTGGGTGCTGCTCACCTCGAGCAACCCCTCAGGTGCTTCCTTGGCCCGTTGGCTTTCTTCTGGCCCAAAAAAAATGTTCCAGGAGTTGTGTTGCATTTGGACTTCGTTTGATATTGACTTCCTGCAATGTAAAAAACATGCAGAAAACAACAACTGGCACTGGGCACTATGTCAATAGGTTAGTACCAAAAATGATATAAAATTACTATGAAATGATTGTAAAACATCCAAGAATTATAATATAACAGCATGGAACAATCAAACATTATAGATACGTTGGAGACGTATCAGCATCCCCAAGCTTAATTCCTGCTCGTCCTCGAGTAGGTAAATGATAAAAACAGAATTTTTGATGTGGAATGCTGCCTAACATGTTCATCACATTCTTTTCTTTATAGCATGGACATATGGATTTTTGTATGATTCAAAGCAATAGTCTAGTTTTGACATGAAGACTTTAATACTCAAGCATACCAACAAGCAACCATGTCTTTCAAAATATCAACACTAAAGCAAGTTATCCCTAGCCCATCATGCTCAATCATTGACCCATTCATGAAACACACTCGAATATTAGCTACACCCTATGCTCAAATACGATCATAGTGCCCCTTAGTTGGTGCTTTATAAGAGAAGATGGAGACTCAAATTCAAAATAAAATTGAATAAGTAAAAGAAATGCCCTTCGTGGAGGGAAGTAGTGATTAGTAGAGGTGCTAGAGCTGAAAGCTTAAATTGAGAGATAAAATTATTTTTGAGAGGCATATTTTTCCTACCAACAAAAACGACTTGGAGCATCCCAACACTTTCCATGCTAGATACATCATAGGCGGTTCCCAAACAGAAAATAAAGTTTATTCCTTTTTCCACCATAACTTTCACTTTCCATGGCTGGCCGTATCCACAGGTGCCCTCCATACCAACACTTTCCGAGGAATCTATTATTTGACAACATAAAGTAAATTCATTTATTCATTTCCGGACTGGGCATCCCTAGTACTTTTTTCGTACTCTCGTGCAATGACAAGTGAAAAAACCCTCATCATGAGAATAACACATCTAGCATGGAAAATATTGGCTACCTTTACCGCCTCGTGAGTAGTAGAGCACACAAAAGAGAAATTTATTTTGAATATTAGAGATGGCACATGCAAATTTTCTTAGAACGGCATGGAAATACCGCATATAGGTAGGTATAGTGGACTCATAAGGCAAAACTGGTTTAAAGAGTTTTGGATGCACAAGTAGTGATCATACTTAGTGCAAAACTTAAGGCTAGCAAAAAGATTGAGAAGTGACCAACCAAAAAGAGAAAAATCTCGTACCCAAGCATTAAGCATAAGTAACACCGAATAATGCACCATAAGTAGGATATAAATTTCATTGCATAACTATTGACTTACGTGCTTGCATAGGGAATTACAAACCTCAATATCAATATTCTTACTAAAGCACAATTACTCACCAACATAACTCACATATTATATCGTCATATCTCAAAACCATTACGAAGAATCAAGTTTATTTTGTCCAATGATCTTCATGAAAGTTTTTATTATATCCTCCTTGGATATCTATCACTTTGGAACTATTTTCATATGTTACTTTTGATAAGCTCAAACAAATATAAGCGAAGATCATGAGCATAATTTTTTTTATCTCAAAATAATCTAAGTGAAGCAAGAGAGAATTTCTTAAAAATTTACTAACTCCCAAATAAATCTAAGTGAAGCATGAGAGCATTTCTTCAAAATTAACAAAGCACACTGGGCTCAAAAAGATATAAGTGAAGTACTAGAGCAAGTCCATGGCTCTAAAATTTTAAGTGAAGCATAGGAGCAAGCATAGCATAATTTTTGGCTCTATTAAAAGGGTGTGTCCAGCAATGATTCAACACTTAAGACACAAAGCAAAACAAACAAAGACTCATATCATACAGGACGCTCCAAGCAAAACTCATATCATGTGATGAATAAAAATATAGTGTTAAGTAAAATACCGATTGTCGTTAGAAGAAAGCGGGGATGCCACTCGGGGCATCCCCAAGCTTTATATTATATTGGGGTGCCTCGGGCATCCCCAAGCTTAGCCTTTTGCTTATCCTTATTCCTTCATCCATTGTAAGATAACCCAAAACTTGAAAACTGCAATCACACAAAACTCAAACAAAACCTTCGTGAGATCCGTTAATATAAGAAACCAAACCAGGAAAACTCAAAACGGTGCTCGGGCTCATCTGCTCCCACTCAGCAAAAAATTCAAAAAAAAATACTAGAAAAATTCAAAAAATTCCAAATTCTTTTGTGGTGGTAGATAATTTGACGCGTGAGGTGCGTCCCAAAATTCAACTCATTTGGACATCTGAGCAGCTCTCGGCAAAAAAGACAAATCGGGTCAAAACAGTGCGTGAACAGTAAACATTTTTACAGACCCTGATTTTGTCTTTTTTGCCGAGAGCTGCTCAGATGCTCAAATGAGCTGATTTTTGGGGCGCACCTCACGCGTCAAATTATCTACCACCACAAAAAAAAATTGAATTTTTTTGAATTTTTCTAGTATTTTTTTTGAATTTTTTTCTAAGCGTGGGTGCAGATCAGCCCGGGTGCAGATTAGCCGCACTCACCAAACCACTACTATGAGTACTGTAGAAAACCTATTTTTATTTTGTTTTTTCATTATATCTACTGTATTCCAACTTTTCTATGGCAAAAACTCATCAAAGAAAACCATAGAATCATCAAAACAGGCACATAACGCAAAGAAAACAGGATCTGTCAAAAACAGAACAGTCTGTAGCAATCTGAAAATTTCGAATACTTCTGTAACTCCAAAAATTATGAAATAAATTAGTGGACGTGAGGAATTTGTCTATTAATCCTATTCAAAAAGAATCACCTTAAAATCACTCTTATGTAAAAATGACAACGAATCTCGTGAATGCAAAAGTTTCTGTTTTTCAGCAAGATCAAATAAATTTTCACCCAAGTCTTACCAAAGGTCTTGCTTGGTACAAACACTAATTAAGACACAAAAACACAATCATAACAGTATCATAATTGTGCTAACACTCAAGAACAGGAAGCAAAAAGCAAAAATAAATTTTATTCATTGGGTTGCCTCCCAACAAGCCCTATCGTTTTACGCCCCTAGCTAGGCATTAATAATTTTGATGATGCTCGCATGAAAGACAAGAATTGAAGCACAAAGAGATCATCATATAGCACGTGACAAACATATCTAAGTCTAACATACTTTCCATGCATAGGCATTTTATAAGCAAACAAATTATCAAGGCAAGCAAAAACTAGCATATGCAAGGAAAAAGAAAGAGACGATAGCAATCACAACATGAAGAGAGGTAATTTAGTAACATGAAAATTTCTACAACCATATTTTCCTCTCTCATAATAATTACATGTAGGATCATAAGCAAATTCAACAAAATAGCTATCACATAAACATATTCTCAACACGATCCACATGTATGCAAAGTTGACACTCTTCCAAAATAGTGGGATTAACATTGACTAAAGTCATGACCTCCCCAAACCCACTTTTATCAAAAAATTCAGAAGATTTAACATTCTCCAAATATGTGGATCTAAAGTTGACACTCTTCCGAACCCACTTTCAATATTATTGCATTATCAATCTCATATTCATCATGGGTCTTGAAATAAATTTTCAAGATCATACGAAGAATCACCCCAATCATGATTATCGCAATAACTAGAGGACATATCAAAAGTAGCATCCCCAAGCTTGGGGTTTTGCATATTACTAGCATAATTGACATTAATAGAATTTATTATAACACCATTGCAATCATGCTTTTCATTCAAGAAACCATCATGAATCACTTCATAAATTTCTTCTTTTATCACTTCATCACAATTTTCAGATTCACGAATTTCAAGCAAAGCTTCATAGAGATAATCAAGTGCACTCAAATCACTAGCAACTGGTTCAACATAATTAGATCTCTTAAAAAGATTAGCTAGTCGATGAGGATCCATATCAATAGATTTTTAGCAAGCGATGATGCAAGCAAATAGAAGACACATGGTCACACAAGCAAACAAGAGATTTGACGTGAAAAAGGCGAACGAAAAAGAGGATGAATAAAATGGCAAATTTTTGTGAAGTGGGCGAGAGGAAAATGGCAAATAATGTAAATTGCGAGGAGATGAGATTTGTGATTAGGAACCTAGTTTATGTTGAAGATCCTCCCCGGCAACGGCGCCAGAAATTCCTTTTGATGTCTGCTAGAACTACGTCGGTATTTTCCCAAAGAGGAAGGGATGATGTAGTATAGCCACGGTAGGTATTTCCCTCAGTGATGAGATCAAGGTTATCGAACCAGTAGGAAAACCTCCTCACACCACGTAAATAGCACCTGCACACAAATAACAAATACTCGCAACCCGGCGTGTTAAAGGGGTTGTCAATCCCTTTCGGGTACGCCGCCTCAAGTAGGCAAATAACATGAGGTAAAAAGTGGTAGATAGGATAAATAGATCACAAAACAAATAAATTGCAGCAAGGTATTTTTGTATTTTTGGTTTAATAGATCTGAAAATAAATGCAAGAAAAAATAGATCGCAAAGGCAAATATGATGAAAAGAGACCCGGGGGCCGTAGGTTTCACTAGTGGCTTCTCTTGAGAAAAACAGCGAACGGTGGGAAAATAATTACTGTTGGGCAATTGATAGAACTTCAAATAAGCATGATGATATTCAGGCAATGATCATTATATAGGCATCACGTCGAAGATTAGTAGACCGACTTCTGCGTGCATATACTACTATTACATCGACCGCTATCCAGCATGCATCTAGTGTATTAAGTTCATGAGAAAACGGAGTGATGCAATAAGAACGATCACATGATGTAGACGAGATCCGTTTATCTATTGCGGCAGATATATATCTCATCTTGTTATCTTAGTAGCAACGATACATACGTGTCGGTTCCCCTTCTGTCACTGGGATCAAGCACCGTAAGATCGAACCCACTACAAAGCACCTCTTCTCATTGCAAGATAAATAGATCAAGTTGGCCGAACAAAACCCAAATATCGGAGAAGAAATACGAGGCTATAAGCAATCATGCATATAAGAGATCAAAGAAGACTCAAATAACTTTCATGGATAAAAACATAGATCTGATCATAAACTCAAAATTCATCGGATCCCAACAAACACACCGCCAAAAGACTTACATCATATGGATCTCCAAGAGACCATTGTATTGATAATCAAGACAGAGGAAGTCATCTAGCTACTAACTACGGACCCGTAGGTCTACAAAGAACTACTCACGCATCATAGGAGAGGCACCAATGGAAGTGGTGAACCCCTCCATGACGGTGTCTAGATTGGATCTGGTGGTTCTGGACTCTGCGGCGGCTGGATCAATATTTCGTCGACTCCCCTAGGGTTTTTGAAATATTATGGTATTTATAGAGCAAAGAGGCGGTTCGGGGGGCACCCGAGGTGGGCACAACCCCCCATGGCGCGCTTGGGCCTGCTGGCGCGCCCTGGTGGGTGCTACTCACCTCGAGCAGCCCTCAGGTGCTTCCTTGGCCCATTGGCTTTCTTCTGGTCCAAAAAAATCCCTCGAGGAGTTGCGTTGCATTTGGACTCCGTTTGATATTGATTTTCTGTGATGTAAAAAACATGCAAAAAACAATAACTGACACTGGGCACTATGTCAATAGGTTAGTACCAAAAAATGATATAAAGTGACTATAAAATGATTGTAAAACATCCAAGAATGATAATATAACAACATGGAACAATCAAATATTATAGATACATTGGAGACGTATCAACTTACCTTTGGGTTTAGGCTTTTTGTGAGTTGGAGGAACAATGGAAGTGGGTGGTGTTTGAGGCCAAAAAAAGACCGCTAAATGAAGATCCAGATTCAGTATCCTGGTCTTTGACTAGTAAGGGGAAATTTACCAGTAAATTTGTATATGAATGATTGGAGAGAAATTTATCTGGTCCCAGTTACAAATGGGTGTGGAAAGCTGCAATCCTCTTGAAAAATTAAAATTTTCTTGTGGCAGTTGTTTCAAAACACTGTGCTTACGCGCAACAACATGCGTCGTAGGAATTGGCTGGGGAATCGTATATGTTCATTCTGCACAAACATGAAAACTGCTAACCATCTCTTTTTCACTTGCCCGCTTGCCCATACGGTTTGGGGTGTGCTGGGTGTAATTGGTATCTACTTGGTATTAATATATATTCTTTTTCTTGAAATTTTTTTGCCATATAGGCGACTTGCACCATGTTACCTGTCGCGCAGGGAGGTGACAAAGAATTGACAGTCGAAAGCACCCTTCCTTCAAAGCTGGAATCGAGCCCGGCCGGGCGAACCGTAGTCTTGTCTCATCCAGGACAATTATTTGGTTGATTGCTACAGTTACAACCTCGGAGGAAAATCCCCCCGGTCGCAGTAGAGTTCGTCTGATCCCCGAAGTTGAGACAGCTTGTTCATGTTTTTCCTGCCTCCGACCTACTCCACCGCTGGTCAAAGACGCCCAGCCGTGCACCACTCGGAAAGTTGAAATTCATGGCGCATGATCACGCGCGTCGGACACAGAGTTTTACAAGTCACAATCTCTTCCTCTCAACTGGTCGTGGGTCATGACGAAGTTGGATTGACACCATCACTTGTTAATGATGAGAAAATAGCATAAAATAGTTTTTATGTACTGCATTATAGGCAACTACAAATACAAATAAATAATCACGGCCACACGACACACGTACGGCGTTTTTCAACTAGGAGATCTCCGCGGTGGCACCATACGACGCATGCAGCAATGTAATTTGCCATTTGCCCGAAACCGTGTCGCTCCTGAACTTGTGGCGGCCGGTTTCAGCTTTCAACTAACAAATGCGAGTTTCCCTCCTACAAGCTAGGTAGCTCGAGCAGCTTAATACCAGTTATCACACGCACGTACGTAAGATGCTACGAAAAAGGCGCGAGCCTGGTAACAAACCGTGGCAAAGTTTTGAGCAGTTTCTTGGAAATTAGCTAGGGCGGGATCGACTCCGGATAAAACATTGAAAATTCAGGCCAAGTTCAGGAGGGAATTCAAATGTCTTGACCGTATCAGTTGACAGGTACGTATCGGAGACGACCCAAGTACTACACAGTGTCGACGACAAACCAAATTAAGCTTCTGCCTAAATTAAGTACGCTCAATCTCTGTTGAACGCCTTCGGAAAAAAAATCCCTGTTGAACGCTAGGTCAAACCAGACCCCTGTCAAGTGCCTTGGCCCCCAAGGCGTTTCCCTGGTCAAAGTAAACCGTATTTCCACGTGTGTGAACATATGTCGAGCTCCTTATATATACATAGAATTTGTACAAAAAAAAGTCTGTTTCAAGAAATATAGAAATGTATTTTTGTTGCAGACAATAGGTACATTGTACGTACAACTCAAAATATGTGGGAGATTCATGGATATATGCATGTATTTGTTCCCGTGCGTGCTCTGTTCAAGACGCGCGACACGCTCGTGCCTTGGACGCTTCTTCGTGCGCGCGCAGTTTGCTACCTCTCCATGCGCGCGCGCGCGCGCACGAACGCACCGCCGGGTAGGAAGAAGAACGGATCGCTTTCGTTTCGACGATGGAATTCTACGACGGAATGCGAGATACCGACCGCGCGCGCTCGCCGGCCCTGCGTGCCGCGCGCATTGACTTTTCATCAAACGGGACGCGCGAAAGCCAAGTCGCCGCACGTAACCGGCATGCAACTTCCTGCCTAGTCTCCACGCCTCGCTAGCTCCATCGACCGCCTCTTCGCTCCTGCCTGCGTTATATATAGGCGCGACCCGTTCATTCCATAGCTACTACCACCTCGTTGAAGAATTACATCTCGACGACATTGCCAAAACCCAGCGTCGTGCAGCCCCCCTACAAGCTTGTTGCAAAGGGAGAAGAGAGAGACAGAAGAAGAAGAAAGCCAAGGTTGACGAGATCGATGGCCGTCTTGAGGAGGACGATGAAGCTCGCTCTGCCGATGATCGTGGCGGCGTTCCTACTTCTGGCGGTGCTCGGCGAGTCGCGGCCGCTGGGCGGCGCCGACTGGGCGGCCGCAGGAGGGACCCCGCTGCCGGGCGCGTCGACGACCATGGCCCAGGCGCTCCGGCGGCTGTACACGCAGCGGCTGACCGGGCCGGGCGCCTCGTGCACCACCAACAGCCCGAACGTCCCCTGCCCGCCGTAGAGGCCGGGCGGCCGGCGGCGCGACTCGGCCGTCCTCCACGACCACCCCTTCCTCTCTCGGGTTCAAACTTGTTTTTGACGGACCAGCCCGGGCGGTGGTGGCGGGCTCACAGTGTTCGCATGTTCTTTTTCCCTAGCTAGGACATGGTTGGATTGATTGAATTCGTTGGTTGGTTTCTTGGAGATCTTTTTGTTGCCCGCGCGTGCTCTTCGCCGGGTGTTGATTTGTACAGAAGAAAAGATACTCGTATACTTGGTAGGATCTGTTCATTTGAATAAAACATAGGCAAGGTGCAAAAGTGCGCCAGCAACACATGTATATTCCTTTCTCTATAAAGTGTTATATTTTGTGATCAATTGTCAAATCTTGACAAAGCACAGTTTACAGTTATGTACTCTAACTCAAAAAAAAAAGTTATTGCTCCGATTTTGATTAGTGGATCAACAAAAACGTGTCAGCTGTGTACGCATGCCTGGAAGTTTTTTTTTTACAGAGAGCTTCATTGCACTTGCGTGGAAGTGGAAGCTGACAGTCGCGTGCGTCACTCATGGCCTCATGAGGCCAAAAGGCAGAACTTTTCATGACGCCACGTGTATGCCTACGGTGGTGTCAACCGTTTCTTGGAAAAGTAGTTGGGCACCTCGGCTCCATTTTGTCCTTCTCTCTCGGCTTGTTTGGCTGGCGGCGAACACAAGTCGTAGGCGGTGCTCACCTGGGCCAATTCGGTCTCCACTGGAGGCCAATATGATAAGTTTCACGATAGCTCTCTGCCGGGCTCACCGCAGCCATTACTACTGATCTTTCTCGTCGGCGGCCGGTGTTACCCTTAAAGCATCTACAACCGGGCTCTCCAAACCCCCTATATGCCCGGGCGAACGGCCCAGTCACTGGCCGAAAACCTGACACAGACGGATTTCCGAGAACTCGATTAGAGATGCCTTAATGAGAGATCGGTTCCATGTATTTAGCTAGATTTCCGATTTTTCATGCGTGTGGGCACATGTAGTTTGCTATTGCGTCCATGGCACACGGGGCACCCATGTATCACCAGTAGCATGACATAGAGAAGTCTAACTACAAGCAGCCACCTAGAATGGCCCAGCCCAGCCGGGGTCATAGCTCTTTTTTTTTGCACATTGCTTTACTATTTTGTTTTACTTTTTCATATATTTCTATATATTCTTAATCTTTACTATCTAAAAAAAACGCAAGGTTCCGTCTCCCATCTTACGTCGCTCGTTTCGTCCACCCTCGCACGTCCATCATTGTGCCTCCCGTTCTTTTTTTTGCCAAACTAGTAAGCGTGCACGTGCAACGCACGTCTCGACTAATATTATATTCGCGTTACTCTACGCGGGTGACATGGAAAAAACCCTACCTGCACCGCAAGACCACCCCCTCCTCCCTCGCTTCACCGTTGTCGGAGGGGCGCCGACAAAGCCACCTGTGCCCCAGGGAAGGTGGAGGCAGGGCATCCTTTTTCGCAGGCTGTTATTTTGGCACAGGTCTCAGGTGATCAGTGGAGCGTGGCGGTCCGATGGTGTGTGACGCGTGCTGCTCATAGGGAGGCGTCCCTCTCAGCAACAGTGCCACCCCTAGACAATGATGGGTGGCGGTGGTGGTTGCGCGGCTCCATGTGGGAGGGTCGTGGCAGCACCTATGTTATCTGTGGGGGCGCAGTCCCAGGAAGGTTTAGCCCCAGTGGTGCCCGTCAGGACGCCCATTGGCGGCTATCTGCTTCTTCTCGCGCAGGTTAGATCCGCGTCTGGTGGGTGAGGTGACATTGGTGTGTCTGGAAGTGATGGTTTGGCGGAGGTAGGTAGGCGTTGGTCAGACTCAGATCTCCACTCCGGTCAACGATGATGCTTGATTGTTTCACCTTCTGTTTTTTAAATAAATGGTAATGAAAATAATACAGGCCCGCTTTTGCCCACCTTGGTCACCGACAAAAATAAGAATTTCCATAGAAAAGATATTCTAATACTAATAAAGATATTACAAATCGACCTATCATTTAAATGAATCATCGTATGCATAGAGCACTGGCACCTAATTATCTCAGTTTTTTATATGTTTAATCAATTGTTATAAAGCGTAGGCATCTTCAGTCTCGTTGTAGTTGAGAAGGTGAACAAAAAAAGACTTCATTCAATTTATTTATTTTTTGCGAAAAGGCCTAGGATTATTGAGTATTAAGCAACACACGTCCTTACAAACCCAAGTTGTAAAAACAGGAATGCTTGTAAGGAAGTAGAAGAAAGAACCGTGAAAATGTTCGGCATTGTTTGGAGAGGAGCGATACTCTCGATGTATTCCGAGCAAGGTATGGCAGATCCCAATGACGGTTCTTCTGCTCTGCAGAGAACTGGCTCAGGCGCCCACTTCGTCCTTATTTCTCTGACGATGAAATTGAACATGTCGTCGCCGCCGCGCTCGCTTCGTCTACAGAAAATGATTCCATGCACGTGAAAAGGTCGTCAGGTCTCATGTTGCATGTCTCTATAGAAAACTGAAGAAAAACCAAACCTCGCTCCATCCATACAGTCAATGCATGTGCGTGCGTGCACGAGACATCCACGAAAATAAGAGGTTATACAGTCAATGCATCAAAGTTGTGTGCATCCTCCTGTTTCTGTCCGATGTACTCGCCGCCGGCAGCGCCTTAGGAATGGGCGCGTGCGGGCGCCTACTGCACGCTGACACAGGTGGAGAGGGACGCAGAGCCCATGGACACCGTCAGCGAGTGCAGGAGCGCACCAGAGTTGCCGTGGCTGGCCGGCACGATGGCTCCTTCGTCGTCCTCGCCGTTGCCGGTGTCCACGTCGTAGACGTCTCCTGCAGGCGCCATCCATGGCCTCCTGCCGCCATGCGCCGCCGCGACAGTCGCCGTGGCCTCCTGCCGTCGTGCGCGCTCGTCATGGTCTCTTGCCGCCGATCATCGTCGCCACTTGCCGGTCCGCTCGATCCGGCCCGGTCTGGAGCGCAGGCGTTCTAGTCACAGAAAACAGGACTGCCAGGCTGGTCAGACCGGCACGGACCGTCTCCACCCTGATCTGGTAGCGCGTCGAATCGGAGGTCGCGGCAACTTCGGTGTCCCAGACGGCGGCGACAGAGGTGGTGTGTGTTGTGTTGCAGAGGCAATGGCGGATAGTGCGAGGGATTAGAGAAGATATGTTTTCAGCCGAGGTATAACAGGAAGGGACGATGACGTAGATAGGGAGGGCACAAGGAGGGATGAAGGGGCATGTTTTGATGCCAATAGCATCAGACGCGGGGTAGGAAGAGATCAATTAGGTTGAGTGGCTTCCTCTTTTAGTTGATATACTAATAATTAGATGCTCCGGCAACAGAAAAAGATAATAATAATTAGATGACAATTATATATGGTATAGGAGTAATTATCGAAGATTTGGTGGGATGCTTGAGCGGAAGTTGCCGAAGCAGGCGTAGAAAAATTTCGTCCGCCAGTGGAGCGGTCCGCCTTCAGTAATTGCTAATTGCACCCTTTGATATCTCATCAGATTAGTCTGATATGTTAGCTTTCATTAATTTAGATGATCAAACGGTGATAATTAATCTATGTGCACTTAACGGGGTATCTTTAAGAAAGAAAATGTTTGCTTGTTTAATAGTAGTAGAGAAGAGATATGTACGTGTACAAAACAGATAAGGGTTGGAGTAAGGAGGTCGACGGCGGCATGCGGAGGGCTGCCTCAGAAATTCGAATCGAGAGGTTTGAGCGAGGACCGAACGGCCCAAGGTGGAGGTCTCCAGTCGGAGCGAGATCGCGGTAATTATTGCGTAATTATTAGATCATGGTAATTATTGCTAATTGATTATGATTGATTATTGCTAATTGATTATGATTAAAATAGACTCAGGTTGGTAAGTTTTGCGTAACTATGATGGCGTAGATCATGGTAATTATTGGTAATTGATTTTGGTAAATGATGTGATACAACATTGAGACAATCCGGTCCATTGAGAGATGGCAGATGTATGGCTGAGATGTAATATTTCTGCCACAACTCGATTGTTTAATAGTAGTAGTAGATACATCATCCGATATTTGTTTCCAAAAAATGCTGCCCCACAAATCCCATAATTGACGGCCCCGCTCCATCTCACCTTCCTACTTGCCCTCGACATGGATTCTTTCCACCTGTGATCTATGCATCGCTGGCGGCGGCTTCCCACGCGACCTCCATGATGCCGCTTCTCACGTGCCCTCCGCCGCCGCGACACTCTCTCTAGCGCTGGCTTCCATCCTCAGCGTTGAGGACACCGCAGATGCAGCGGGATGAAGGCACGGATTGCCCCTCCCCGACACCCGTCCTTCGGCTGTTCGACATGCTGATAACCCGACGCCCAACCGTCTAGCTCGCGAACTCCAGCGGCGTTGATTCAAGGTCAAAATCCGATCCTCTCTTCTCTTGTGTGCCAATTGATTCATTCACTCTTCCATGCTTATTTTTCTATAATTTTCAGAGAATAGTTTGATCCTGATCGAGAAGATGATGTGTGGAAAGATCATCGGTCACATCAAAGACTGAAGCCGACATCTCCAAGACCAACCTACCTCCTACTTCATTTGTGATGAATCGCACTTGGGTATACAATCAGAATTCACTTGCTTGCTTGCTTGCTTGAGTTCTTCGGTTTAAATCCTGATATTTAGTTCACACAGATATGCGTGGGTTCGTTCCATCATCCCAGATTATCGTTGCATGTATGCAGGCAATCTTTTTATTTTCCTGTCAGCTTCCTTTGTCTTGGATGGAACGTCTGAATCTGCGTGACAACGATTTTGTGTTATATACACTTCTTGTGGTTTCATTTGTGCTTGTGAGTAATAGGATGTTGCTGTGAAATGGTCTATACTTGTTAATTACCTGAATGTTTTATGCAGAATTTGATTGATCATGCCGGTGTCAGACTTTAGTTTCCTGGGTGCATATGGGCCCATGATGTTTAGTTGGTTATAACTATTTCTGATGTGTCAAGGTAATTAACTTACCTGGAACTTTATATCTTTATGCTGCATACTGGCCCGTATCACCCTATTTTATTTGTCAGATGACATGATTGCAGGCTTGGCTACATTTTATGTTGACATCTGCTAAATCTTTCTTATCACTTCATTATTGTCTTGATGGTTGTCTTACTGATAGCCATGTTATAACATCTAAAATTGGACGAAAGGTCAAACCAAGATCTTCACTTGACTATACTGTACCGTCTTCTCACAAATCTTGCCATCATAATGTACATATCTTTTTGTTCCTGGACTGAATCTACATACATTACATGATTTTCCTAATAACGGTCAAATATGTCACGAAGCTTGCCATCATAGTGTACTCTTTTTTTGTTCGTGTGAAAACAACATATTCAGCTAAAAAGGTAAAATTAATTATTACAACATTATTAAAAGAAGTTGATAACGAAATAATTGGCTCTGTTATGCAATCAACTAAATTCTATACAAGAACATTGTTTGTCAATATGATCATGGTTGATTTATTTCCATGACATCATTGTATATATTTATATATTTTGATCATATTTATATATTACAACATCATTGTTTGTCAATATTGTATATATTTTCCTGATATGTACAAAAATATATAATTGTTTATAAAAAAGAGGCATAAAAATGCTTTAAAATATTAATAATGTATTTTAAAAAATAAACATGCATATTAAATTATTCCCGATGTATAAAAAATATACAATGTGTATGCAAAAATTAGAGATAAAGAATGTTATTCATGTAACTGCAATATGTTAAATGTGTGTATAAGAAATGTTCCTGAGTATGCAAAAATGTAAACTATGTATGAAAAAACATGATATAAAAATATTTGTTTGAAAAAATGTTATTCACGTATTTAAAAAAAGTTCAACGCGTATACAAAAAAAATGTTTCATGTGTTCAGAAAAAAAGGTAAATGTGCATAAAAAGTGTACCTATTATATATGAAGATAAAGCATAAACCGATGGAAACCAAGAAAGAAATGAAGAAAAAATGAGAGAGAGAAAACAGAAAAAAAAATGAAGTCATGAACGAACAAAAGCAGAAAGGAAAGAAAGCCGATGAAAACCATGTAAGGAACGAAGAAAACTGATGAAAAAACAAAGACAATCAAAATTAAAGAAAGTTGGCGAATAAATAGAGAAAAACAAAAGTAAAACATAAAAGAAAGCAAAAAAATGAAATAAAATGCAGAAGAATTAGAGCGGCGTCTCGGTCGATCGGACAGCGAAAAAAAGACAGCAATGGGTGGGTGTACGATTCATCTTGATATAAGCCAGATATAGCGCTCGCGAAGGCACACCGTACCCACCGTTGTAACTTGCAATCAGGCTAGCTTGTTTTGGATAGAAGCTTACAGATTCTTTGGAGTGAAATTGCCAAGACTGAATCCAATAACATGGGTGAAGGATCTCCTTGATCCAGACTTTGTAAGTAAAGATGAATCGGCGGTTATTATCTCTGTGGTGTGGGCAGTTTGGAGCAACAGGAACAAGTATATGCATGCAGAGATTCAATATCAACCAATTCGTTCGATGGAAATCATCCAGGAACACATTCGAGCACTGGAGATTCCGAATGAGAAGAAGCAGCAGTCTCAAGTATTGAAGCCTGGATGGACTAGGCCAGCAGTTGGAACTATAAAAATTAATTCTGATGCAGCGGTGGATCTGGAGAGAGGAAGAGCTGGGACGGCTGCTGTCGCCAGGGACCATGAAGGGAACTTCCTCTCAGCGCGTTACACAACATACATGGGGCAAACTGATCCATATGTTTGTGAGGTTCTGGGTTGTAGAGATGCCATGCTGTTGGCTGATTGCAAAAATGTGGCAGATGATTGGAATGCAGGACGAAACCACTCGAGTTGTGGACCAGTTTTTCGAGAGATGACTTCGTACCTCTCATCTTTTCAGGGATTTGAAGTGAGACATTGTGGACGAGGAGCAAACGAAACAACACATCTTTTAGCTAAGCACTGTTTACAAGCGTGCAAAATGTAACCTATGATGTAATCCCTGAGTTCTTAAGTGCGGTGGTGCACTTGGACTATGTACGGTCTATGAATGAATAAAATGCCTTAGGGCCGTTACTCAAAAAACATTGCCAGGCCGCTAAAGAAGAAGAGTATACGAACCGTTTATATGGAATTCTACGACGCCATATCGATCGATCGATCGATCGACGTGTCGCGCGCCTACGCGTCCACTGACTTTTCAAACTTGCGCGCGAACGTGAAATACCAAGTCGCCGCACGCAACTGTCATGCAACTTCCTCCCTTCCTAATCTCCACGCCTTCCTCCGTTGATCCATCCATCGACCGCTTCTCCCTCGCGCATTATATATAGGCGCCCGCGACCCATTCCATAGGCCATATAGCTACCTCGTATAGCGTACAAAGTTGCCTACACACATTGCCAAAACCCAGCGTCCAAGTCGTACACACTTGTTGCAAAGAGGAAGAGGGTTAGAAGAAAGCTAAGGTTGACGACATGGCCGTCGTGGGGAGGATGAGGCTCGATCTGACGGTGATCGTGGCGGCGCTCGTGCTGCTGGCGGTGCTCGGCGAGGCGCGGCCGCTGGGGGGCGCCGACTGGGCGGCCGCCGGAGGGACCCCGCTGCCGGCCGCGGGCGGCGCGTCGAACGTGGTCCAGGCGCTCCGGCGGCTGTACATGCAGCAGCTGGGCGGGCCGGGCCCCTCGTGCGGCACCAACAGCCCAAACGTCCACTGCCCGTAGATGGCCGAGGCCGAGCGCCGCAGCTCGGCCGGCGTACGTCCTCTCGTGCTTCAAGTTCCAACGTGTTTTTGGCGGCCCCAGGTGGTAGGCTCTGGTGAGCGACCGTAGGATTGGATTCGTTGCTTGGTTTGTTGGTGATTTTTGCCCACGCGTACGTGTACGCTGGTTGGCACTTTGTACATACATACAGGAGAAAGGATACACATATAGTACGTAGGATTCTGTTTGAATAAAACATAGGCAAGCTGCAGAAGCATCAGCAATACATTTGTATTTAAATTACATTTGTAAACCTTTGTTTATGATTTTTTTTGAGAATCAACCTTTGTTTATGAATTGAATTGATACTCTAGTCTACTTCCTCATAAGTTCTCAAACCTTGACCAAGAAAAGTTCTGTATATTTTGCTACGTATGCATGCGTGGAAGTTTTCTTTTTGAGACAAATGCATGCCTAGAAGTGGAAGCTGACATTCGCATGTGTCACCCATGGCCTCATGAGGCCAAGAGGCAGAACGTGTTATGACCCCACGTGTGAGGCCATGGTAGGCTCAGCCGTTTCTTGGTACGCAGTTAGTTGGGCTTCCGTTTTGTCCTTCTCGGCTTTGTTTGACTGGCGGCGAACGGAAGTCCTCCTAGGCGGTGCTCAGCTGGGCCAATTCGAGCTCTGCTGGACGCCTCACTGGCGTCAACCTGACCTCAGTTCACTGTAGCTGCCTGCTGGCCTCGCTGCGGACTTCTCAAATTAATCGGGGGGACATAGGACCATTGAACGGACTAGAGAGAAGTAAAAAGTAACAAAAAATTGACCCAACCGAACCTCTCATATCTTTCCTATACGTCTGGACTGTCCGCGAACCCTCATATCCATCTTAAATATGGGGAGGATATGAGGGCTCACAGACGCACCCGGGCGTGTTCGGTCTGTCCGCCACATAGGACGTGTCCCCATCCCATACCACATTTTCTCTTTTTTTATTCATTCTTTTCTTTCTCTCTTCATCTCCATCATTCACATGCACGTGACCCGATATATGAGAAAGAAAAGAAAGAGTGTGGTTGTGCAGACAGATAAATATGGGCTCAAAACGTGACCGAGCGTGTCCACAGACATTTGAGGAGACGAATTAAAGGTACGTAGCTGAAGATGCTTTTACTTCTCATCTTTCTCGTCAGTGGCCGGCAGCACCCCTGGTCTTCCTTTAGGCAGTGATGTACGGACCAACTTTATTTGGCGACATAGCGTGGATTTTCTCAACTTTTCATAAGAGTTTGTTCGCAAAAAACTGATGCCCCAAGTCCTCAACGTGTCCACGCCGCCCGGTTGCAAAAGACTTGGACGAGTGGCTTCACCGGCGTGACGCGTCTCGGGGTAATTAGTCTCACTAAAACATGAAGACAAAGAAAAGTATCGTTGAAACTTGATTCATGTTAATGGATGATCCAAATTCTCATGTGAGAGGCTGGCATGGTTCTATCGGGGAGTAGATTCTCTACGCCGTAACTATTCTTTGCTCTTATCACTAATGAGCCGGAAACCCCATCGGTAAGGGCATCTACAGTAGCACCAAACAAAATTTGACCTCTCAAGCGTCCGTGGACGCGTCTGATCAGCATCCGTACGTGCCCGTTTTGACTTCCTATTTGTCTGTCCGCACAATCATGTCCCTCATTTTTTCCTTAGATACCCGGCCAGATACATGTGATTGGCGGAGAAGGAGAGAGAGAAAGAAAAAAAATAAAGAAAAAAAGATGGTTTGTGGTGGGCCCAATCCTACGTGATGAACACATGACCACTGACCGGACACGTCTGAGCACTCCTTATACTCATCTCATGTATGAGATGAATATAAGGGCTGCCAAACAGGTTTATCATTTAAGGATACTTTGAGGGGTCCGGTTGGATCAATTTTTTTATGGTGGGCTCAATCCTACGTGGCGGACATAGGACCACTGAATAAATACGTCTGACACTCCTCATACTCACCTCATATATGAGATGAAGATGAGGGCTACTGTACATGCCGGTCATTTAAGGAGGTTTTGAGAGGTCTGGTTGAGTCATCTTTTTTGCTTCTTTCTCTCCTAACCGGTCAGTGGTCCTGCGTCCGCCCGGTCATTTTGAGGAGTCCGACTGTAGATGCTCTAATACTGCTGACCACATACGGGCAGCCGAGTACCTGCAAGTGATAAATATATATATATATATATATATATATATATATATATATATATATATATATATATATATATATATATATATATATATATATATATATAATAATAATGCTAAACCTGTGGATTGATCCTTACATGAACGATGTTATGGACTGAGTTGTTAAGTTATAGTTGGGGATTAGGTATGAGGTAGGATCCACCATTGAAATGGTAGGGGATTCCATAAGGTCATCTCCAACGCTGACCGCAAATTTTCTTTCGCATCCATCCAGAGATAGAGGAGGGCTAGTCCGCAAACATTAGTCATAAAGAATTCATATACTTATTGCAAAAATCTATTAGTTATCGAAACAAAGTACTACGCACATGCTCCTAGGGGGATAGATTGATAGGAAAAGACGACCGCTCGTCCCCGACCGCCACTTATAAGGAAGACAATCAATAAATACTTCATGCTCCAACTTCGTTACATAACGGTTCACCAAACGTGCATGCTACGGGAATCACAAACCTCAACACAAGTATTTCTCCAATCCACAATTACTCACTAGCATGACTCTAATATCACCATCTTTATATCTCAAAACAATCTTAAAGAATCAAACTTCTCATAGTATTCAATGCACTTTATATGAAAGTTTTTATTATATTCCTCTTGGATGCCTATCATATTAGGATTAAATTTATAACCAAAGCAAATTACCATGCTGTTTAAAAAGACTCTCAAAAATATAAGTGAAGCATGAGAGTTGAACAATTTCTATAAAATAAAACCACCACCATGCTCTAAAAAGATATAAGTGAAGCACTAGAGCAAAATTGCCTAGCTCAAAAGATATAAGTGAAGCACACAGAGTATTCTAATAAATCACGATTCATGCGTGCCCCTCTCAAAAGGTGTGCAGGAAGGATTGTGGCAAACTAAAAAGCAAAGACTAAAATCATACAAGATGCTCCAAGCAAAACACATATCATGTGGTGAATAAAAATATAGCCTCTAGTAAAATCACCGATAGACGAAAACGAAAGAGGGGATGCCTTCTGGGGCATCCCAAGTTTAGGCTCTTGGTTGTCCTTGAATATTACCTTGGGGTGCCTTGGGAACCCCCAAGCTTAAGCTCTTGACACTCCTTATTCCATAGTCCATCAAATCCTTACCCAAAATTTAAAAACTTCACAACACAAAACTCAACAGAAAATCTCATAAGCTCCGTTAGTATAAGAAAATAAATCACTACTTTTGGTACTGCTGTGAACTCTATTCCAACTTTTCCATGGTTCATACCCATCGATACTACCCATAGATTCATCAAAATAAGCAAACAACACATAGAAAACAGAATCTGTCAAAAACAAAACAGTCTATTGAAATCTGGAAACTTCAAATACTTCTGTAACTCCAAAAATTCTGAAACAGTAGGACAACCTGGGCAATTTGTGTACCAATCTTGTGCAAAAAGAATCAGATCAAAATCACACTTCTGTGAATTATGAAAATTATTTTCCTGGGAGTAAAAGTTTCTGTCTTTCAGCAAGATCAAAACAACTATCACTGTAAGCCATCCCAAAGGTCTTACTTGGCACAAACACTAATTAAAACACAAAACCACATCTAACCAGAGGTTAGATGAATTGTTCAAAGCAAAACATGAGCAAAAAGCAAAAAAATAAAAATAAAATTGGGTTGCCTCCCAACTAGCGCTGTTGTTTAACGCCCTTAGCTAGGCATAAAAACACGAATAGATCTAGATATTGTCATCTTTGGTATGAAATCCATAAGTAGCTCTCATAATAGATCTATATGGCAACTTAATTTTTCTTTCTCGAAAAGTGTTCCATGCCCTTCCTAATTGAAATCTAATGTTTCCTTCTTTCATATCAATAATTGCACCAATCATTCTAAGGAAAGGTCTACCAAAAATAATAGGACATGTATAATTGCAATGTATATCAAGAACAATGAAATCTACGGACACATAATTCCTATTTGCAATAATAATAACATCATTAATCCTTCCCATAGGTTTCTTAATAGTGGAATCCGCAAGATGAAAATTTAAAGAACAATTATCAAATTCACGGAAACCTAACACATCACATAAAGTTTTTGGAATCGTGGAAACGCTAGCACCCAAAGCACACAAACCATGGCACTCATAATCTTTACTCTTAATCTTAATAGTAGGTTCCCACTCATCAGAAAGTTTTCTAGGGATAGAAACTTCCAATTCAAGCTTTTCTTCAAAAGATTGCATCATAGCATCAACGATATATTTGGTAAAAGCTTTGTTTTGATTATAAGCATGAGGAGAATTCAACATGAATTATAACAAGGAAATACAATCTATTAAAGAACAATTATTATAATTAAATTCCTTGAAATTCAAAAGAGTGGGTTCATTGCTACTTAAAGTTTTGACCTCTCCAATCCCACTTTTATCATTTTTTTTCTTCAAGATCTAAAAACTCCGAATCATTTGGACGCCTTTTAACTAAAGTTGAATCATCTCCGGTCCCATCTTTATCAAGATTTATATTGCTAAACAAAGATTCAATATGAGTCACATCAATCACCTTAAGATCTTCATCATTATTTGCACGAAAACTAGAAGAACACGCTTTTACAAACCAATCTCGTTTAGCACTCATCAATGGAGATTCTCATAGCCTTTAGAGATTCATTGATATCGTACTTGGGTGGAATAGATCTAATTTTCAAAGAATCAACATCAAGAGAAATTCTATCCACGTTCCTAGCCAAATCATCAATCTTAAGCAAATTTTCTTCAGCCAAGACATTAAAATTCTTTTGCGAACTCATAAATTCTTTAACACTATTCTCAAAATCAGAGGACATCTTATTATAATTTCCATAAGAATTGTTGTAGGAATTACCATAACTATTAGAGGAATTACTAGGAAACGACCTAGGATTAAAATTACCTCTATATGCATTATTACCAAAATTGTTCCTACCAACAAAATTCACATCCATAGATTCATTATTATTCTCAATCAAAGTAGACAAAGGCATATCATTAGGATCAATAGAAGAACTCTTGCTAGCAAATAATTTCATAAATTCATCCATCTTTCCACTCAAAACATTAATCTCTTCAATGGCATGCACTTTTTTACTAGTGAAAGATCTTTCGGTGTGCCACTGAGAATAATTAACCATAATATTATCTAGGAGTTTAGTAGCTTCTCATAAAGTAATTTTCATAAAAGTGCCTTCCGCGGCCGAATCTAAAAGATTTCTAGAAGTAAAATCCAATCTAGCATAATTTTTTTGTATAATCATCCACAAATTTAAACCATGAGTAGGGCAATTTCGTAACATCAATTTCATCCTCTCCCAAGATTATGCCACGTGTTCATGATCATGTTGCTTAAAATTCATAATATCTTTCCTAAGGGAGATGATCTTACCGAGAGGAAAATACTTGGAAGTAAAATCATATTTACACTTATTTCATGAATCAATACTATTTTTAGGCAAAGATGAAAACCAACTTTTAGCATGATCTTTAAGTGAAAACAGAAATAACTTCAATTTAACAATATTATTATCCACATCTTTCTTCTTTTGCATATCGCACAAACTCAACGAAACTATTTAGATGGGATGCGGCATTTTCACTAGGAAGGCTGGAAAATTGATCTTTCATAACAAGATTTAGCAAAGCGGCATTAATTTCAGAAGATTCCGCACTAGTGATGGGAGAAATTGGAGTACTAATAAAATCATTATTATTAGTATTGGAAAAGTCACACAATTTGGTATTTTCTTGAGCCATCCTGACAAAGCAAGCAATCCAACACACGAGCACGCAAAAGACAAACGAAGAAGACAAACAGAAGAAGGGCGAAGAAAAAGGAAAATAGTTTCAGAAATCATTTTAGAGTGGGGGAGAGGAAAACTAGATGCAAATGGTAAATAATGTAATGCAAGAGATGAGAGTTTTATGATGGGTACTTGGTATGTCTTGACTTGGCGTAGTTCCCCCCGGCAACGGCGCCAGAAATTCTTCCTGCTACTTCTTGAGCTTGTGTTGGTTTTTCCCTTGAAGTGGAAAGGGTGATGCAGCAAAGTAGAGATAAGTATTTCCCTCAGTTTGAGAACCAAGGTATCAATTCAGTAAGAGACAACGCATAAATCACCAATACTTGCACAAACAATCAAACAACTTGCACCCAACGCGATAAATGGGTTGTCAATCCGTTCACGGTCACTTGCAAAAGTTTGATCTAATAGGGATAGATGAAACTAAACAAAAGGTAAAGTAAATATTTTTGGTATTTTTGGTTTATAGATCGAAAAGTAAAAGATTGCAAAATAGTAATCGGAAACTAACATTATGGAAAATAGACCCGGGCCCCAGAGGTTTCACTAGTGGCTTCTCTCAAGATAGCAAATAATACGGTGGGTGAACAAATTACTGTCGAGCAATTGATAGAAAAGCGCAAAGTTATGACGATATCCAAGGCAATGATTATGAAATATAGGCATCACGTCCGTGTCAAGTAGACCGACTCCTGCCTGCATCTACTACTATTACTCCACACATCGACTAACTCTTGGCTGCATCTAGAGTATTACGTTCATGAAGAACAGAGTAACGCATTAAGTAAGATGACATGATGTAGAGGAATAAACTCAAACAATATGATGTAAACCCCATATTTTTATCCTCGATGGCAACAATACAATACGTGCCTTGTTGCTCCTACTGTCACTAGGAAAGGACACCGCAAGATTGAACCCAAACCTAAGCACTTCTTCCATTGCAAGAAAAACCAATCTAGTTGGCCAAACCAAGCCAATAGTTCGAAGAGAATTACAAAGATATCAAATCATGCATATAAGAATTCAGAGAAGATTCAAATAATATTCATAGATAAGCTGATCATAAATCCACAATTCATCGGATCTCGGCAAACACACTGCAAAAGATTACATCGGATAGATCTCCAAGAACATCGAGGAGAACATGGTACTGAGAATCAAAGAGAGAGAAGAATCCATCTAGCTACTAGCTATGGACCGTAGGTCTGAGGTAAACTACTCATGCTTCATTGAAGGGCAATAGAGTTGATGTAGAAGCCCTACGTGATCAAATCCCCCTCCGGCAGGATGCCGGAAAAGGCCCCTAAATGGGATCTCACGGGAACAGAAGGTTGCGGCAGTGGAAAAGTGTTTTTGTGGATGCTTCTGGTGGTTTGGGGATATATGTGAATACATAGGACGAATAATTAGGTCAGGGGAGTCACGAGGGGCCCACAAGGTAGGGGCGCACCCTACCCACCTGGGTGCGCCCTCCCCCCTTGTGGATGCCTCGTGGCTCTTCCGACTTGATCTCCAAGTCTCCTGGGTGTCTTCTGGTCCAAAAAAATCATCGTGAAGGTTTTATTCCGTTTGGTATTCCTTTTCCACGAAGCTCAAAACAAGGAAAAACAGAAACTGGCACCGGGCTCTAGGTTAATAGGTTAGTCCCAAAAATAATATAAAATAACATATTAATGCATATAAAACATCCAAAACAGATAATATACTAACATGGAACAATAAAAAATTATAGATACGTTGGAGACGTATCAACTACCAGCAGGGACCTGTATGGACCATCAATGTCGGTACTAAATCCGACATATCTCGAGGTAGGGGTTCTTAGCTAGGCGTCTTGGAGCGATGGTAACGTGGACACGAGATTTTACCTAGGTTCGGGCTCTCTCGAAGAGATAATACCATACGTCCTGCTTTTGATTGTATTCATACGGGGGATAATACAGAGTACATGTATCTACCATGAGATTGTTATGTATGATTCTAAGATCATCTATTGACTAGTCTGGCTTCGGTTTATGTAATGCACCGGAGGCCTAGGATTTACAAGAGTCCTCGTCTTGTGTGCCAAGTCTTGTGGAGTCTTCCTTGTATGCGTCATGAGCCGCCATGGGGGGTCCTCGGCCCGATCCACCTGGCTGGGAGATGACGTGATGAGTACCCCCTAGTTCAGGACACCATCAATATGGTGACCCGTTGTCGCCCCTTCTATTCAGCGTAGTTTCCAATGCATTGGCAGGAATGCTTGATCGCGTCAAGAAGCGGGTCATATTCAGGGGGTTGCGTCCATGGTGGTGCTTGAAAGATTCTCGCATCTACATTATGCAAATGATACACTAATCCTCATTCGAAACTCTCTAACTGAGATTATTTATCTTAAGTTCCTCCTTATGTGCTTTTAGGTCATGCTAGTGTTGGAAATATGCCCTAGAGGCAATAATAAAAGTATTATTATTATATTTCCTTGTTCATGATAATTGTCTTTTATTCATGCTATAACTGTATTATCCGGAAATCGTAATACACGTGTGAATACATAGACCACAATATGTCCCTAGTGAGCCTCTAGTTGACTAGCTCGTTGTGATCAACAGATAGTCATGGTTTCCTGGCTATGGACATTGGATGTCGTTGATAACGGGATCACATCATTAGGAGAATGATGTGATGGACAAGACCCAATCCTAAGACTAGCACAAAAGATCGTGTAGTTCATTTGCTAGAGCTTTGCCAATGTCAAGTATCTCTTCCTTCGACCATGAGAGCGTGTAACTCCTGGATACCGTAGGAGTGCTTTGGGTGTATCAAACGTCACAACGTAACTGGGTGACTATAAAGGTGCACTACAGGTATCTCCGAAAGTATCTATTGTTTTATGCGGATCGAGACTGGGATTTGTCACTCCGTGTAAACGGAGAGGTATCTCTGGGCCCACTCGGTAGGACATCATCATATGCGCAATGTGACCAAGAAGTTGATCACGGGATGATGTGTTACGGAATGAGTAAAGTGACTTGCCGGTAACGAGATTGAACAAGGTATTGGATACCGACGATCGAATCTCGGGCAAGTAACATACCGATAGACAAAGGGAATTGAATACGGGATTGATTAAGTCCTTGACATCGTGGTTCATCCGATGAGATCATCGTGGAACATGTGGGAGCCATCATGGGTATCCAGATCCCGCTGTTGGTTATTGACCGGAGAACGTCTCGGTCATGTCTACATGTCTCCCGAACCCGTAGGGTCTACACACTTAAGGTTCGATGACGCTAGGGTTATAAAGGAAGTTTGTATGTGGTTACCGAATGTTGTTCGGAGTCCCGGATGAGATCTCGGACGTCACGAGGAGTTCCGGAATGGTCCGGAGGTAAAGATTTATATATGGGAAGTCCTATTTTGGCCACCGGAAAATGTTCGGGATTTTTCGGTATTGTACCGGGAAGGTTCTAGAAGGTTCCGGAGTGGGGCCCACCTGCATGGGGGGACCCACATGGACGTGGGTAGTGGGGGCAAGGCCCCACACCCCTGGTCAAGGCGCACCAAGATCCCCCCTTAGAAGGAATAAGATCATATCCCGAAGGGATAAGATCAAGATCCCTAAAAAGGGGGGATAACAATCGGTGGGGAAGGAAATAATGAGATTTCTTTCCTCCCACCTTGGCCAACGCCCCAATGGACTTGGAGGGCAAGAAACCAGCCCCTCCACCCCTATATATAGTGGAGAGGCGCATGGGAGCTATACACAAAGTTCTGGCACAGCCCTACCTCTCTTCCTACTCCTCCTCTCCCATGGTGCTTGGCGAAGCCCTGCTGGATTGCCACGCTCCTCCACCACCACCACGCCGTTGTGCTGCTGTTGGATGGAGTCTTCCTCAACCTCTCCCTCTCTCCTTGCTGGATCAAGGCGTGGGAGACGTCACCGGGCTGTACGTGTGTTGAACGCGGAGGTGCCGTCCGTTCGGCACTAGGATCATCGGTGATTTGAATCACGACGAGTACGACTCCATCAACCCCGTTCACTTGAACGCTTCCGCTTAGCGATCTACAAGGGTATGTAGATGCACTCTCTTTCTACTCGTTGCTGGTCTCTCCATAGATAGATCTTGGTGACACGTAGGAAAATTTTGAATTTCTGCTACGTTCCCCAACAGCTAGGACTTCAAATACATTAGAAGAGTGCAATTATTATCACTAAGGTGACCTTGAATCACTACTTAGGGATACACAAATGATGAACTACAAGATAGGCTCATACCTAGGTATGCCCATCTCTAACTGTTCCTTGAGGCAAAGCCGATCAAACTGCTTGTGTATAAAATTGCCGTGCTTCCGAAGTTCTGGAGACCGTTAGGACAATAGCAGATCGTCCTAGACTAGACCGGCTTATAAATAACATGCCCTCCGGAGATGCCATGTCTTACGGGCCATCTCATGGCAGGCCAACAACGGCTAGGGGAGCCACTGTGCGTCTAGGTGGGCTACAACTAGGTGGTCCATGGGCGACCCTGAGGATCATTGTGGTCTTCTCCACCTTTTCTCATAGGCGTTGTGTAGCTATGTTCGGTCATTCATGAACTTGTATCGAACCTTTTTCGTTACCGTTTTGAATTGTACTTATAATCTGTTAAGGGCCTCGAGTTTAAGGCCGAGCAAGCAGCTCCGTTCTACAAAGAATGTCTCATCTAATAGACAATGTTGCACTTAGGGTGTGTCATCAGTCACAACGTGTTCACTACCTTAGGCTCTTACACTTTTCAATTAGTCTAGGTTGTGCAAACTTGGTTTTGTGTTGTTTGTTTATTCACCAACGGTTAGTTAGGAACGCTGACATGTAAAATGAGGTGTTAGAGATGACAATTTATTTGTGATGTAGAGATGTCGACTTTAATGATCTTTGATGCAACTTTAGGTTTTATATGGTTTACCTTTCCTTATGATGTCTATTTGTTTTTCTTCTTGAAAAGGAGGTTGAAACACTCGGCCTCTGCATCGTGTGATGCCCACAACCATATGATATCTATTTGTTAGTGGTGTTTGTTTTGGTGTCTTTAAACATGTTATAAGTTACTCTCTCCCTCCCATAATAGAAAAGCATTTTTGACACATTTTTGACACTTGAGTAAAAAATTAAGTCACACAATCTGCTAGTACTCCCTATCTTTCCGAAAAGTTCATTCTGCACCCGAGCTCATATGCTCCTGCATGAACAGTAAAATCGAAAAAAATTCAAAAAAAGTTCAAAAAATTCCAATCTTTTTTGAGAGAAACATTGACAAAAGTTCTAAGTGTCTGCAAAAATTCATCACGAAATCACAATCCTGTAAGGCGTGGCAAAAAAAACAAATTCATTGCTTCAAAATGCGTTTGAAAGTAGCATTTTCATAGTACTATTTTTGTTTTTTTTGCCACGCCTTCTAGGAATGTGATTTCATGATGAATTTTTGCAGGCACTTAGAACTTTTGTCAATGTTTCTCTCAAAAAAAATTTGGAATTTTTTAAATTTTTTTCGATTTTACTGTTCATGCGGGAGCATATGAGCCCGGGTGCAGATTAACCGCGTTCCTATCTTTCCTTTTTCCCTATATATCTTTCCCTACTAATAAAGCAAATAGTGCTTCTGGTCGTCCGTCAAAAAAAATACCCTTAAAGTTGCTATAAATTACCCGCTGTGCCACTCATAAGTCAAGAAAACGATTCGATTTTTTGAAAGTCATCGTCGCGCACAGGAGTTTATAAAATAAATACCCCGCGCATGTCACAGACGCTCTACCAGCTCAGTGGTTGAAGCACATCTTCTCCACCGCGCAGACCCGGGTTCGATCCCCAGGGTCGTCCTATTTCCTCTACCTTTTTGTCAAGCACCTCCTCCCTCCCACATACGCGTTCATGGGCCGGCCCGTGGGGCGTGACGCCCCTATTCTGTTTTCATTTCATTTTTTCTTTTCTCATTTCTGTTTTTGTTTTTCCTTCTTTAAATTAATTCGAGATTTTCAAATTACAAAAGGTTGCAAGCTTTGAGAAAAATATTCGAGAAATCATAGAATGTTTATGAATTCAAAAAATGTGTGAGAACTCATAAATTTTCCGCAGTTTTCATTTTTTTGGTGATTCACAAAACTGTTCGCAAATTATAAAAAAATCACAATTTTTCAAAATTTGTTCCCCAATTATAAAAAAAGTTTATCGATACAAAAAAGGTTTGCTAACTCAAAAAATGTTCATCAATTCAAAAAATATGCATGCATTTCAAAAAATGTTCGTGTGAACAAAACAAATGTTCATGAATTCGAAAACAATTCATGCATTTCAAAAAATGTTCGTCTGAACAAAACAAATGTTCATGCATTTAAAAAATGCCCAAAATTTTAAAACAAATGTTTCTCGATTAGAAAAAATGTTCGTCGATTCAAAAGTCTTTCATGTCTAGGATTTGGGTAGTTTTTGGAAAGTCTTTTTATGTCTAGGCGCTAGGAGTAGTTTGTGGTCCATGAAATTTGTTTTTAAAGTTTTAAACAATCTCTAGCGCGCGTGCCATGCAGTGGCAAGCTCATTGCCTTGGGATTTACCACGTCAAATGCATTGCGATCACATGCATATCGTGTACATCATCAACGAGGGTGTGGGAAGAAAGATAAGTGGAAACATGGTGAGCCACCATGTGAAAATAAAGAACACTCATAATTTGGGGTATTGAGTCATACTTATTTGGCTGGCGTGTAACTTTTTTGTCTCCCGTTGCAACGCACGGAGCAAATAGTGTTTCTGGTCGTCCGTCATAGAAATAGCCCTCGAAGTTGGCATAATTACCCACTATGCCATCCATAAGTAAAACAATTCGGATTTATTTCAAAATCACCGCCGGCTTAGTTCTTATAGTGTGATACACTAATAAAAGACAAGACCACAGCTAGCCCAGTGGCCAAGGCGTTCGCCTAGCATGCGGGAGACCAGCGTTCGATCCCTGGTTCCTACACTTTTTCCTCCTCCTCCACGCGCTAATGGGCCGGCTCATATGCGGCTGTTGGCGCCCTGTTTTCTATTTCGTTTTTCCTTTTTTCTTTTTTCATTCTTTAAATTCATTCGGGATTTTCAAAAGAACCAAATTTTAAAAAGCTGCGAGTTTTATCGAGAAATCATAAATTGTTCATGATTTCAAAAAATTGTTCGCATATCATAGAAAAAAATCACAATATCAAATAGATGTTCATAAAAAAACATGATTTTTAAAAAAATCCCAGTATTCAAAACACATTCTGGAATTAGAAAAAAAATATACATGATTTTTTTGAAATGTTTCCAAAATTAAAACAGGCCCGTAAATGATGAACAAAACGAAACAACGCCTGCGTAGAAGTTTTAACAGGGGATCTCTAGAGGTTGATTTATGATTTTATTTAGTCCCTCACATCGAGTAAAAAAAAGGCTTCCGTGTTTCGTACAATGCTGAACCCAAAAAATATTTACACAACTTTCAATGGGTTAGTTTTTGTAAACTATATAAAAATGACTAAATGTCTATTTTGCCTCCATACACAGCTATGTTTATTCTGGTACCGCAGTAATTGTTATGATAACCACCGCTACGCTAGGTCAAGATGATATACATCATTCATCAGTCTAGCTTAGGCATGGTCCATCAATGCAGTTTGCTCAGCAAAAAATAATTCGTTGTGGCGCCTTAGGAAATCAAATCGTAGTCAAACCATCACATTTTTTGTTTTTTGAAATGACTTTTCAAAAGTCTCTTATCTCATCATGACATCATTTAGACATAGTTTTGAAATGACATTTTAAAAGCCCTTATCTCAGCTTGGCATTTTAATAGCCATTATCTATCACTCCTGCATAATTTGATAGTTTTTTCTCCCATTGCAACGCACGGGCATATTTGCTAGTACTAATAAAGCAGATATTGCTTCTGGTTGTACGTCGTCCGTATTGTTTGCAGAAAAGCTCCTTCAGTTTTTAGAACTCAACCCACAGTCCTCTTTTAAGTGGCTAAACTGAGAAAACGTTTTGTTTTCTCAAAAGAGACCCTCCATTTTAGAGTATTCAACCCGCAATCTTTGCTAATTTGAGCGGGTCAACTCATCAGGGTCTCCTCCCGATCGATCCAGATCGAGGCGGTCAACGAGCGTGCGGGGCGGCAGGCGGATCTCCCGCTCGATCCAATCGAGTGAGGTCTGCACAGGGTGGCGGCTGACTGGCAGGCCGTGCGGAACTTCGGCGGCGGCCGGATCCAAGCGAGCGGCGGCGGGACTTACAAGGCGTTGGGGTTCTCCGGGGCGGCACCACGGTTGCTCCGGCGTGCTCCTGGAAGAAAAGGAGGGAGGACGAGGGAGAGGGAGAGAGAAAACTGGGAGGAAGGAGAGAAACGAGGGGGAGGCACGGCAGGAGGATGTGCTGTTGGTTTCTCCGGTGAAGAGGAGATAGGGCGCAGACGTTCGCGGGAGTGGGCGGCGTTTGGCGACGGAGGCGCTGGTCGGGGAGCCCATGGTGCGGGCTCCCAGGGGGAGATGGACGGGGACGAGGGTGGTCTGGTGCGCTGCCGGTGCGGGGAGGGCAGGGGAGAGGGACGGCTGCTCTCTATGTTGTGCGCTGCTGGTGTGCTCTTGTTAGTTGCATATTATACAACTGCTCTCTTGTTTGTTGATTGATTCTGATGCTGCTACTACTTTGATGCAGCTGCTGCTAATCTCATGTGGAGGACACGCAGGGGCAGACGGGGAGCGAGCGGAGGATTTATCTGGGACCTGAATTTGGCAGGAAAAAGTTGGTCTGTTTGCTGCTGACTGGCTTAGTGTGATGCTATACTGCGTTATGGAGAGGTACAAAGGTTACGTACGTACATGACCATGAACGTTTATCTATTGGATTTTTGGGTAAAATATTGATTCCTCGACCCCTTCCTATGATTCATGAGTGGCAATTGATCCTGGGCTATGGAACTACAATGTCTACTCGGTAAGTTCCCTTACCACTGTATCTTTTTATTGCCAACAAGAATTCTTTTCACAAGCAAAGCCAGCATTCGAGTGTGTGCAGAGATGTCTCAAAAGGAAAATAGCTCAGTCCCGAGCTATACATTTGATGGAGTCGTCTAAATATTTTGGACTTATAAAATTACAGTGTAGAATTGGCTTTCATCTTGTTAATTCAAATTTACTTACTTTTTAAACTCTATAATAAATCTAAACAACATATGTTGAACAATGTTTTCCAAGAATTTTATTTACATTTGATTATATCACTTTGATGTGAGATGGGTTGTAAATACTCGTCACTAAATAATATCAACACCGGCTCCCTATCTCACACTTTCTTCTGTTGCAACGCACAACCGGTTCCCCATCCCGCGTTTTCTCCCGTTGCAACACACTGACTCAATGTTATATTGCTGTAGTGTATTCTGATGCCTCAAGTTTTGCTGTTTCTTAAACCTACAAGGAACCATTAGCATTTTCCACTGACACTGCAAGCTTGGCAGACTTCGCTGTACATGCAAGGCAACTACATTTTCTCTCAATACCTTAGTCTGATTTTCTCTCTGCGTTCCTGGGTCTGCTGCTTGCATTTTTTGTGAAACTAAGATAGTGAAGGCTGGTGAAGGAAAAACACTAGATTTCAACTGTTCTGTATTGACGGTTTCTGGAAAAAATGACTAAATATTTCTGTACAATAATTTGACAAATTTTAGTGCATGTGCTGCATGTTGTAAGTTCTGCCATGATGTCGGCTTACCATGTCATAAAGTTCATACCTGACTGATAATGTGTGCCATGATTCTCACTAATAATGTCAGAAAGATTCCAGGCAGAAAAATGTAAGTCTCTATAGTCAACCCCCACAAAGAAAATGGAACCACTTATTCAGCACTGATTAAATCTAAAGATTTATACATGCTTTTTTAGTTGATAATCTTTAGTGTAAACTCTTTCTTTTTTCTTGATTTCCAGATTTATGCACTCTTCCAATGGTATAATAAGAAAAGAAAAGTCCATTTATTGGCTTATTATGATCATAACTGGAAGTATATTCGCCACTGACAGTGGTCTTATAGAGTTGGAATGTTACGCTTCACTGTAATTGCTTTACTGAATCTACAGACTAAGAAAATTTCTATTTCTTGTGGCAGGCAAGTGGGTGAGCTCTCACATCCCTCTCCGTCTCCTTTGATTTGTTGCAGATTTCTTCGAAGAACACGAGCTCTGTATGCTGATTGCTCCCATGTACTATTTACTTCTAATTTCTTCTGTATCGTGTATATGCCAATTGTTTTCCTGTACCCTGTGCACAGGGATTGTGCTCTAGCACCAATATATATTTTGGATTAATAACAAAACAATAACCAATGTCAAAATCCTTATTTTAGTCAGGACAATTAGCTATTGAAAAAGCCAAAATTAGCTGCATTCAGTATTTGACAAGGTAATGCCATCATTCAGTATTTGGAGCAGATGCTACAGTTATAATGAAGGATTCTTGTACTTGTGGCCTATATACACAAACAATTTTAGATACCTGATACTGCAGCTACAGTATGAAGTCTCAAAAGAAAATGAAACATAATATTAAGTTGTTCTCCAGCAATGCACAGGGAAACTGGGAAGCACATAGATGTAGCTGGCAGTAACTCAAAACTGCAGATGATCGCACTGGTAGAAAGGACTTAAATTAACAGTTCAAGCACATATCTTGGTTTCTCCCTGTAGTCTGAAGGAAAGCTCCCACACACAATGAAATGGCACAAGGAGGAAGCCAATAATTAACCTTTTTGTGGGAAAATAATTAATTAACCTTTCCTAAATAGAAAAGCAAACTGTTCTCAGGGTCCAGTCGAATTTCTGAGATGCAATATGGAAGACGCCACATCCTCACAGATCTTCGTCTCAACAACATGTATATAACCTCCTTCAGAAACTTGAACATTGATCTACAGAAAACCCATTTATTCTTTGATCATTTGTTTAGCTGATCTTTTGCATTTTGCAAATACATACAACTCACGCTAAATTTGAAAATGTCGTTTTCTTCTCCCGTTGCAACTCACGAGCATGTTTGCTACATATACTACAACTTAAATAAATTATGTTCTTTTAAGCATGACTGCTATATTTTAAATCATTAGGATATGAACTGATCCGAAATGCATAGTGCATCTTTTTGGTTCTGTAATTTTGGGTGTTAGGTGCCATAAGTAGTGCCCCTGTTAGTTTGCGAGGTTCAGTTAAAAAACTTTCAAGAAGGGAGGGATGATGCAATCTTGTACTTAATTCAGAAGCTCTCCCATTTCACTGTTAAGATCATCCCTCTTTCCTATATATATGCAGCTACACATATGATTGCATTTATCCTCTTATTCAAGACAAGCATGCAACAAGACACTTAATTATAAACGGAGCAAATACCACACATGCTTTAGTATTTAGGACAGGCTACAATATTTCAGAGATGGGATGCATGTGAGTTGTTGATGTACAGAAAATGGTTGGATTTCTGAGTTCAGTCATTTCTGTTTTAGGTTCTGATGCTTGATACTGAACTACGAAAATGGAAGATTGTGCTTCATAGATTTGACAGTGAATTCTATCAAAATTAATTAGTTTTCCTTTGGAGCCCGTACTGGAATGTAAATCTATGTGAAACTTAGAGTGCCTGTACTTTGTATGTATATCATTTAGCTCTTTGAATAATGTGCATACACCATGATCTATCCTAACATGTTGTTTTATGTCAACCAGGGAGTTGTGAGGTGACACTTTGGTAAATCTTGCTACCATTCTGTCCCTCAACTCTTTCTAGGGGAGTTCCGAAAGAAATGCATATTTTCTTTAATCGGAATAGGCATTCATATCTGCTTTGGGTGTTTGCAGGGCAAGCAATTATAGTAAGTGTTTCTGCCGCGCGGTGTTTGCTGGGTGAGCGATCATAGCCAGTGTCTCTGCCGCGATTTGTTTGATGGGCGAGCGACAACGCCAGAGGAAGAAACGACGACCATATTGTGGTGATGACCACCTTGCAATAAAGCGATTTATGTTAATTGTGTTTAGCACATTCTAATTTTGTTTGTCATGGGACGGATGTTGTTAATCCCAGTCTTGTAACATGCCTAAATGTCATATTATGCCCCCCTTCTGTCCTTTTGTTGTTTGCTTTGCCACTTTTGCGACAGTGCTATCACATGCATCCAGATTGCACATAATTTGGTAGAAACTCGGATCTTTCTACCGAACTAATAGAGATAGGTAAATCCATATTATTTTTTCAAAAGGAAGGGAAAGCTCATAGGAGGACAAAGAAAATCACATGATCGGTTATTCTTCTACATGTAAATAATTCGCAAAATTCAGGTCATTTGGACCACGGTTGGGTATGGTTGGTTATGTGACATCACTTCTTCAATTATCAGTTTCATACTATTCGGAATGTTTACACAATACATTGTGCTACATGGCCTAAAAATAATATAAAAAACAACCGTGGCAACACACGGGCAAATTTACTCATATAATTGATGTGTTATTCAGTGTGAAAAAATATATTGTTTGAGATTTATTATACTCATGTTGGACTCGGCAAGAGTCGATAGAAGTAGTTATGTTTATTTAAGTTTATGTGATACATACTATATATGAACCAATTCTATATTTTCAGTTTTTCATTTATTTATTGTCATTCTTTAATACTGTGTTGTGCTTGATCTTCATCTTTTTTAAAGATTGTTACAACAATATGTATCCCGTTGCAACGCACGGGCACCCTTACTAGTATAAAAAAAAGATCTAGTGATCTAATCGCTACATATTTTTTTTTTACAGAGGAAGTAATTTTTCGGCAGGTTTGCAATTGTACGATCGCACCCTAAACAATCCAGATCACCCTGTACATAATCCCTTTCCATGGACATGCGTGATTCATCCGTGACCGAGCAAGCAATTTCAGCACACCAGCGGGCACACAAAAACCATCCATCTTACCACGCACCGAGCCACTACTGACGCACACAGCAAGTTCCCTCGCGCCGCAAAACGCAGTCCAAACCAAACGTACGGGTCGCAGCAGCCAGCCGGTAGAGTCGATCGAGAACCCTAGCATCCAATCCCTCCTTGGTCTCCCGGAGTCAGGTGGCTGCCGGCCGCCACCCGATCGTGGCGGTCTGCCGGTCCCCGGCTTTTCGCCGCATTCTCTATGGACTCGATACTATTCTGAGCCATCACATCGAAAAAGAACCACTCGAAAGGTGGCATTGTACACCAACGAGGAGACACCGCATGGTCCTGGCGGAATTATTTTAGTTAGCAATGGATCTAATCCTGTAGTTAGTTAATCAGTAGTACCTCTAGGTTGTGCATAATTTAGCATGTGAAGTTAGTGCGCCTTGGAACGGTTCCATTCAAATCCGGCCTGTAGCATCCTCGCAGGTGCATCGACAGTGATGTACGTAGTGCTGTATGCTTCCTTTCGTCACGATAGACGTTACCCATGGCACCATGCAATGCAACATCTCACTTGGGCTTATTGCTACTGCGATGCAGATCTTATATATACGCATGGCGACCCCATGGAACGTCTCATCCTCATCCACCGTGCACAATTTAATTCCTTCGTTTGCAGCAGCCAACAAGAATCGAGTCGGCGACCGGTCGAGTGATCGAAGAGGAGGGAAACGCAGGCTAGCCAACTTGAATCGTGAGATGGCGGGAAGGTTTGCTGCCGCGCCGGTAATGTTCCTGATGATCGTGGTGTTCTTCGCCGTGTCCGGCGCGGCTCGCCAGCTCGGCGGCAACGAGTGGGCGCCGGCCAGTGAGGTCGTCCCCGGCGACGGCGTGGCGGCGCAGCTTCTCCGGCAAATGTACCTGCAGCGGCTGGGGGCGGGGCCCTCGTGCGGCACCCACAGCGCAAACGGTGGCTGCCCACACTGACCGAGACCCAGAGGAACTCTACTCACTGAATCCAGCGGCGAGATGCGTAGGAAAAGAACGATAATTTGTTCCTGACCTTTTCAGCCGTCGCCATCATGATTCGTGGCCGCGGGGCCAACTCTTATGTATTTAGAATCTTCTTTTCTGGTTAACTTGATTTGAATAATGAAGAACAACTTACAATTGTTTTAGCATGCATATTGTACATCACACCATGTCTCTTATATTTTATGCACACAACACAATGTTTTTGCTGAAAGAAAGAACCGACGTGTTGCGGAGGTCGGGTAGCTCATGCCTGCAATAACCCTAAGAGGATCTACATCCGGACTTCTCAGACACCCCTATACGTCCGGGTGGACGGCCCAATCAGTGACCGGTCATAAAATCGGAACCCAACCGCACTCTTCGTACCGGCCCTATAAGTCTGGGCTGACCCTTGATATCCAGCCTAAATCTGGAGTGGACATGAAGAAGCCAGGAGACACCCGAGTGCATCCGCCACGCCGGATCAGGCCCACGGTAGCCCACCTGACCCGACATATATCCGTCCCTTTCCATATCCCAGACGAAACTGGAGGACATGACGCCAGACCGTGGCAACCGCGACCTCGCCAGAGGTGTGACCACCGTCTGGCACCCCAACTCCTCGATAACAGCGCAACCCCTTCAGTGACGCCTCGTCCCCGAGGCATTGGGTCCGAGTCAGAGGTCAAAGCCAGCATGCGTCATCGGTCGTCTGCTGTGGATGCCCGGCACGCCAGCCGTGCAAAGCATAGGGTGCGGGAAGCCGCAAGAGCCCTCGAGGTAGAGGTGGAGTCGCATGCCGCCTTGGACGAGGAAGCCATCCGTGCCCACATCATTGAGAAGTGGAAAAGGAGAACGACGCGTACCCTCTCTCGGGAGCAAAACCAGGCAATCCATGCCATCGCCGTACCGCCCTCCCAAAAAGGAGAAGGAGGAAGTCAGTGATGGGTTGGACAACTCTGGCAATGAGCAGATCTATCTCGATCCATTTTGTGTCTATGACCACTACTGCCACGACAAAGACGGCAAGGGCAACAGAAATGACAACGGCAGCAGTGGCATGCAATTGTTAGCAGTCCAGTGGCATGTATAATGTAGTAGAGCATGTCAATTTTTGTTAGTGCGATGGCATGCACCATGAAATAGCCAGACGGTACGTATGGGGTCGAGATGTATTACATAGGTTTAAGTTTATGTTGCATGTGATTGTATGGTTTTGAGAATTTTCTAATGAAGTACCCGGTTGTGGAAGCGGACATTTGTGTGATGACCGGCCACTGTTCCTAGCCTTATCTGGGCGTGTCCGCGGACGTCCAGTGGGCCGGATTAGCAAGATCCGGCTATAGATGCTCTAAAACACCGGGATACATTTTTCATTGCAGTCATGTTCTTGATAAATCGGCTTCACAACGAAGTATTTAATCTTGGTACTGATCTTAAGCGTTTGGTAACTTGCAAACCAGAGTGTAACTCCACTGTCAAAGCAACTTTTGTCCTTCGAACTAAACCAATCTCAGGCTTTTTTCCATTTCGTAAGCAAATATGTTTAATGATTTCAGTCCTAATGTTTAATAGGTCATTGTTTTCCAATATTTAAAATATGTTAAGTTTCACACGCATGAAAGGAACACATGGAAATTTCGAACGTTTTTTATAGCAATTTTAGTGACGCGAGGACGACACATTTCATTGTGAAGCATGGCAACAAGTTTCAGTTTTTTTTTTGGATGGCAACTTTAGTTATGATGAAAAATGCCAGGGCCGGAGTGCTTCGTGCCACATGTTTGACACTTATCATTTGGATAAGCTAATGTCTTCTACGTTTTCATGATAACTAGCCTGTGCGAACCGATGGATTAATGACAAGTATAGTATATTTAGAAGCCGATAAACCTAAAAAGTCATTCGTTAGCACAAGGGTTTCTTTTCGGCACAATGACTACACAAATACTACTCTATAAAATAATATAATATAGGATGTTTTAGATAGTAACGCTAAACTAAGCGTGAGGGTAGAATAGCTTATTCTACACCCTAGTAACGGCACATACAAAATATAGTAACACGATATATATAAAATATAGTGTTTTTTATAAAAATGTAGCAAATTTTATAAACTTGGGTAGTAAAAAAAATTATTTTCAGAATTACTAATATTTAGATACCATTTTACTAGATTTTGTATATAGCGTTATTAGGCAGTGTGAAATAAGCTATTCTACACTCACGCTTAAAATAACGTTTCCAGTTTAGATCACTAACTAGTTTTTCTAGAACACTTGCGCCGCAAAAACCCAGTCCAAACCAAACAGGTCGCAGCAGCCAGCCGGTAGACTCGATCGAGACCTACCATCCAAACAATCTTTGGTCTCCTGGAGTAAGGTGGTGGCCACCACCTGATCGTGGCGGTCCGCCGGTGTGCGGCTCTTCGCCGAATTCTCTATGGACATAGTACTATTCTGAGCCATCAAATCGGGAAAGAACCACCGGAAAAGTGGCAGTGTACAGCAACGAGGAGACACCGCGCGGTCCTACGAAAATTATTTAATTTACTTATGCTAATCTTAGTTATTAGTTAATCAGTACTGCTAGCTTTGATATAAAGAAAATAGTACTGCTAGCTTATGCATGATTTAGCATGTGAAGTTAGTGCGCCTTGGAACGATTCCGTTCAAACCCGGCCTGTAGCATCCTCGCAGGTGCACCGACCGTGCATGATCTAGTGCTCGATGGTCCATGCTTCCCTCGTCATGACAGACGTACGCTACCCATCACCATGTAATATCACCTCTGCTGATAGCTTGCTACCGCGATGGTGACCCTATATAAGCGCATGGCCACCCCATGGAACGTCTCATCCACTGCGCCCAAGTTCATTCGTTCGCTTATGCAGCAGCCAACAAGAATCGAGTCAGCGATTGATAGAGTGATCGAAGAAGAGAGAAACACACGCTAGCTTGAATCGTGATGGCGGGAAAATTTGCTGCCGTGCAGGTAATGTTACTGATGATCGTGGTGTTCTTCGCCGTGTCCGGTGCGGCTCGCCAGCTCGGCGGCGACGTGTGGGCGCCGGCCGGGGAGGTCGTCTCCGGCGACGGCGTGGCGGGGCAACTTCTCCGGCAAATGTACCTGCAGCGGCTGGGGGCGGGGCCCTCGTGCGGCACCCACAGTGCAAACGGTGGTTGCCCACACTGATCGAGACCCAGACGAAATCTACTCAGAGAATCTGGAGGCGAGATGCGTAGGAAAAGAATAGTTTGTTCCTGACCTTTTCAGCCGTCGCGATCATGATTCGTGGCCGCCAGGCCATCTCTTCTGTATTTACAATCTAGGGTGTTCTTTCTGTCGTTAAGTTCTAGTTCATTCTTTGCTCAAAATACCTTTTGTTCATTCTTTTCTGGTTAACTTGATTTGAATAACGAAAGAATAACTTCCAATTGTTTTAGCATGCATATTGGTGCATCACACCATGTCTCTTATATTTATGCACACACCACAGTGGTTTTGCTGAAAGAAAACACCGTCATGTTGCGGAGGCTGGGTAGCTCATGGCTGCAATGACCCAAAAATACCGAAATGATACTTTTTCATAGTAGTCGTGTTCTTGATAAATCGGTGTCACAACAAAGTTATTAATCTTGATGCTGATCTCAAACGTTTTGTAACCTGCAAACCATAGTGGAACTCGACTTTCAAAGCAACTTTTGTGCATTTTTTGTTATTAATCTTCATGAAGGCAATAAATGTCTCAATGTCTCCACCGGCGGCGTCTTGTGTGGCGTTTGCCTCTCCTTCTCCTTCAACTTCGCCATGTACGGATCAAACCATGGCCTTCTGGCAATGGCGCGATGCTATTAGATATAGAAACCACTTGGTTCCTCCGGGTTGAGGTCAATAGCAGATTCCGTCCCACCTGAGACCATGATCTAATCCCACCCCCCAGCCACCTCTGAGCCATCTATAGCCACCTCCATTTGTAGGTAGTATCACTCCGTGTGATCGACCTTGGTGGAGATGACACCTCTAGTTGTTGTGAACTGACCATGAGCCATGATAATTACTAGTTAATTTTGATGATTTTAAATACTAGCTTTGGATGGCTACCTACGGTTGGATATATAATTGCCCAGGGTTTAGATAACTAGGCGATATTCCCGCGTTACCGCGAGAACCTTGTTAAAATAATTGTATTAATAGGTGCTAAACGTAACCAAAACTAATGCACGCGAAAACGAATGTAAGAGTGTTTTCAATATACGTTGTAGTTTACAGAATGCCATTTTATTTAAAAAATGGGAGCCTTGAACTTACACGTGGCATGCATGAGTTACTAGTGTGGCATGGTTGAATTGTTAAACTAATGCAAAACAAGTAACTTCCAATTGATATGCATAGGTGCTGATGTAGCATGGTTGCATGCTTAGAAAAGGAATGTAACTTATGATTTGCGATTGAGATGCATAGGTGTTGATGGGCATGGATACATGCTTAGAAAATAATAGGTAGTGGGTTGTAGCTATTTTAGAACCATATGATTACTTAGAGTTTAGGGTTTATCTACAAAGTTGCTTCTTACTACTTTATTTGGAATATGTAAACACATGGTGTGAGGATTGCATCCAATTGGTATGTCTTTGTCCTTCAGTTTTAATGTAACAACTATACGTGATTTGATATATCAATTTTTATGTTGTCTTTGAATGTTAAATATAGTTATTGGCAAATTAGATATAAACTTTAGTGGGGAGAAGTAGTAAAATATGTTGATATGAGGGAGCCAAATAAAAAAATCCCATCGAATCCCTCCCAAACTCTCTCTACTTCATACTTATTTCCAAGGCTGGAGGACCAATGCCCCCCCCCATCGCGACTTACACATAGCTCCACCACTGTTTATAGTCTTGCTATGAGATGGTATGAGATTGTACAATAGCTAGTTCATACTCAAATCCTGCGTGAACCCAATGGAAAATTTTCCTCGCTATGCCCTCGGACTCGTGAAGTCTAGAAGTACGAATGGTGTGATTTTCCAACCAGTCAGAAGTTCTTTCACCTCTTGTGTGTTCTTCCGGCACCGGAAGAGCAGACATATCAAGATGCTCTGCTAGCAACGAGCAGAATGACACCGTTCACTAACAAGATTATAACAAGCTTCAACAGGTGGGTACTTTTGTGCATTTTGGGAGATTAGAAAATAATAGGTAGTGGGTTGTAGCTAATTTATAACATATGATTACTTAGAGTTTAGGGTTTATCTACAAAGTTACTTCTTACTACTTTAGATGTCCCCACCTAGCACAAAGGCCCTAGTTGCCAAAGAAGATATAGTTGTACTTCGTAGCTTGCAGAGGAAGGGATGGAAATGAATGAATGTCCCAGTCGGGTGGAATGTCTCCCATTAGCTTGTTGTTGAAAAAAATTTGAAGGATACCTAGTAATGAAATCATCCGCACGTTCGATCAAGGTATCATGAATGATATATGATTGTTGCTGAGGTCAAGTGACATGATACTCTGCAACAATTCAATTAATGTTGATATGGACCCGGATGTCTAATTCCAAAATAATGGAAACACTGGAAGTTTGTGGATTTTGTTCATGTTGACTGGTAGCTCTTTGGAGAATTGGCTCTTCTATGTCATCAACACCAACATCCCATTTGCAGACATCCACATGGACTCGAAGAACATGTTTTTTGCATCTCAATTTGAGAGATATTCAAATATATCTTGGTTGACATAGTGCCAGTGATGTTGTTGTTTCATATTACCATTGATGTAGTTACAGGAACGGCCATATACTTACTAGGAACTCCCTAGAAAAGTTATTACTGTAGAGCATGATGTTATCCAGTGAGAGGCAGTTCCAAACGCTCGTCGAGAAGCTATTGTTGAAGACAGCTATGTTGAAGAGTTCTCCATTGGCACATAAATGCTCCGGGAGTGAGCGAGACAATTTGTTGTTGGGGACCTCGACTTGGTAGCGACATGTGCTTGCCCAGTTCACGTACTAGCTCACCCGAGGGCATATTATTCCAAAGCTGGATCCATTGTAGGTTCGGCAAGAGCCTAATGATTCCGGGGATGGTTCCGCTAAACTTGTTCAGGTATCAGCAATCCTGGTCAATTTCACACGGGTCCCTAATCCTTTTGGTATGCCGACATTGAATTTGTTGGACCACAGGTCAATCTCCACCAAGACACACCATTGTGATGTTGCGAGACTAGCTCACCCGAGAGCATATTATTCCAAAGTTGGATCCATTGTAGGTTCAGCAAGAGCCCAATGATTCTGGGGATGGTTCCGCTAAACTTGTTCAGGTATAGGCAATCTTGGTCAATTTCACATGGGTCCCCACTAGTAGAAAACAGGGCTTTGGTTCAGGCCTGGCCAGCCCATTAGTCCCGGTTCAGTCATGGACCGAGACCCATGGGGGCATACATCCCGGTTCGTGCGGCTAAAGGCATTAGTCCCGGTTCAAATGAGACCTTTAGTACCGGTTTGAGACACGAACTGGGACTAAAGGGAATCACACCCTTTAGTCCAGGTTCGTGTCTCAAACCGGGACTAAAGGGGTTCGTGTCTCAAACTCTGCCCCCCCCCCCCCCCCGTGTATCGCCATTTCAGTTTTGAATAAAACAAAATAAAATGATAAAAACTTCAAAAAATAAAATCCTTTGAGATGTAGTTATATTACTACATCTACTAGTTAGGAAAATTTAGAAACTTAAATTTGGACATGTTTTGCAAAAAGTGTAGGGAAAAAGTAAAACGGCTATAACATTTGCATATGATGTGGGAAAAACGTATAATATATCAAAATGTTCAGCATGAAAATCCGCATCCGATTTTGACAGCCATAGGCCTATTTGCAAATTTTTAGAATCCTCAAATTCTTAAAGGAAAAAAAGATATGCTCAAATTTCAGTTTTTTTGAATTTTGGTTAAATCTGATCAAACTATGGTCAAACTACTTATTCAGGAAGTATTAGTGTTACTAAATAATTATTAAAGAATATTAGTGTTACTAAATAATTATTTTAGTTTTTTTGAATTTTGGTCAAATCTGGTCAAACTATGGTCAAACAATGGTCAAAATACTTATTCAAGATGTATTAGTGTTACTAAATAATTATTCAAGAATATTAGTATTACTAAATAATTATTTCAGTTTTTTTGAATTTTGGTCAAAACTGGTCAAACTATGGTCAAACAATGGTCAAACTACTTATTCAAGAAATATTAGTGCTATTAAATAATTATTTTTTTGTAGAATAATAGTTTCAAACTCAAACAGTGAAACATGTGACTTCATGCTCAAGCTAAACTCCTGAGGGTTAATAGGATTGACATCTTGTTATTGTTAGGAAAACAACAAGTGCAGACTTGAAAACAAGGGGGAATAGAACCCGGAAGTTAAGCGTGCTCGGGCTGGAGTAGTGAGAGAATGGGTGACCGGCCGGGAAGTTAGATGATTTGGAATGATGAGGGGTGATTAGAGATTAAATTGTAAAATAATTAAAAAATTTGAAAATCGGGAAAAATATTAAAAAAAAAAAATAAAAAAAAATCATAAAATTTCCTTTAGTCCCGGTTGGTGTGGACGATCTTTACTCCCAGTTCCAGAACCGGGACTAAAGGCCATCTAGAATCGGGACTAATGGGCCTTTTTCTACTAGTGCCCTAATCCTTCTGGTATGCCGGCATTGAATTTGTTGGACGACGGGTCAATCTCCACCAAGACATACCATTGTGATGTTGCGAGGCAGCTCCCAATGAATCCATTCCAGTCTAGGACAATATCTCAAGCTTTTGGCATTGCCAGATCCTCTCTAAAACCTTTGTGGTGAAGCCATTGGTGTCAAGAAGCTGCTCCTGGAGCGCTGAAAGCTCAACTATCACCAGTAGTACAACACCATTAAAGTTGTTATTAGTTAAATTGAGTTGCTTCGTAAATTGTGATAGCCAGCTAATGTCGTTAGGAAGCGCTCCATAGAAGGTGTTATAGGAGAGATCAAGGAATGGAAGCCGGGAGCAGGCGTAGGAAATCTTCCAATGAGCTTGTTGTGTGAAAAGTCAAGGTGGATCACGTGCTTGAGGTTGCACACAGATAGGGGCGGAGCGAGGAATTTTTGCCAATGGGTTTAGGATTAGAGTATGACTAGATATTGTATGTTGGGGAGGGGGGGGCATTGGCCCCCTACCTCGGAAAGAAGTGTGAATTAGAGAAAAATTGGAGGGCTTTGATGGATTTTTGCCAACATAAACAACCAAAATATCGGATCACGTATAGTGGTTAATTAACACAAAAGAGCGAAGACAGACCCCTTGAATGCAATCCTCACAAGGACTATGTGGTAGAAATTATATTTTGCATTCTCATCATCAGTCTATGCGCTTCAAGCGCACCTTCATCATCTCCATAATATTTCACTTGATTTTGCTTCTCCTTTAGATCATGTGCCACTGCTTTACACTTTTTGTTTGCCTACATCAGTAGCTATTCCTAGAGTAGGTCATCATCATCTTCTGAAATGTCATAATCACTATCAACTAAGTTTAGCATACAATCCAAGCCATTTGAATCTGAATCGTCATTATCTTGCTCTTCTTGTTCTTGTACTACCACTTTGTGCTCTCTTTGATATTCTAGAGGAGCACCATCACTTGGTTCGACAACATTATGAAGCAAACCAAGTGACCGTATACTAATCTCAAAGAAATCAAACCAAGAGGCCTCACCATCAATATAACCTTAGATTCACTCCATTACCAACAAAAAAATCAACCATGGAATAGCTAATCATGAAGCAATCGTTCTTATCACCTAATTCAAACATTCCAAAACACTGCACAAAACTACGCAAAACCCTAATTGGATTTGGAGAAACTGGAACTCTCATCGGTCATGTACCGACTCGGCCAAGATTATCATCGATCAGACCAGTCAGTAGTCCTCCACTCCACTTTGCTAGTGAAGGAGAGAGGGTGATGCAATGAGCGATCATCAGGATAGGTAATATGTCCGCTTCGAGAAGGCACTAGATACGTACCAACCCACGCCGAAGGTTTGCGATGCAAACCCAGTCCAAAACACACGATCGAATCGCTTCAACCATCCGAGCCCTACCATCAAATCCCCGGTTGGTCTTCCCGACCGTGCAGGCCGCCGGTCTCCGGCTTTTCGCCGCATTCACTATATATGCATGCATGCATACTATTTTTAGCATTGCATTAAAGTGAAGCACTTAAAAGTACAGTTAAAAGTGGCTGCGTGACCAAACAAGAGGACATGAACAGGTCCTCTCGAAATTAACAAACATAATTGTCGTCATCTTAGCTAGTTAATTAGTACTATTAGCAAGCCAATTAGCATGTGAAGCTAGTGCGTCTTAGAATCATTCCTGACTGATATCCTGTAACATCCTGGCAATGACACCATGGTGCCTTCTCTCGTCACCAGTGCCTCCCTCGTAACGGCACACGTGAACATGCAGCATCGGACTCTTCCGAGCAGCCTATATATAGCTACAGATGCATTCATATACGCATCGCCCCAACTTAATCGAGTTGATCAGGATCAAGGCTAGCTGTGATCGGTGGAGTTGATCGAGCCGTACGTACATACAAATACAAGCAAGAAGAGAGGAGAAACACTTGATTCCCAGTGCTCGATCGAGGATGGCAAGGTTTGCTGCTGTGCCGTTGATGTTCCTGATGATCGTGGCCTTCTTCGCCGTCTCCGGCGCGGCTCGACGACTGGACGGCGACGCGTGGGAGCCGGCCGGGGCAGCCGTCTCCGACTCCGGCGACGGTGTGATGGTGCAGCTCCTCCGGCAAATGTACCTGCAGCGGCTGGGGGCGGGGCCCTCGTGCGGCACCCACAGCGCAAACGGTGGCTGCCCACCCTGACCTGTGTAATCTATCCAGAGATTTCGGGTGCGGGGAGATCGACAGAAAATCCAACAACTCAGTCGTGCGCTTATAGGAACCTTATTGCGTGCTGCCTTTGAGGCGTCGCTATGATCACCCATCATTCCGTCCCACTCAGGCTGTCACGTAGTTAATGGTCGAAGTAGTGCTCTCATTCTATTATATATCATATTGTTTGTTGCGGGTTGTATAGTCTATCGTTTGATTTATTCATATTCTTTTTGAGTTTTTGCTCTGGGAAACAATTATTCTTTCTACTGCACAGGTCCGGTTTATTGTATTATTTATTTTTGAGGGGACGGTTCATTATATTATAATAAAGTAGCTTTGTAATGCAACAGTCGTAGTAATGATTTGAAGAAGTGGAAATCAAGTCAACATTTACCTATTCGCAAAAAAAAAAGTTGTTCAGCTTTGTAATGCATCATCGCGGTTTAAATAGTATAAGTGCACCAAAGGAACACCGGTGTTTCTGGCTACAAAATCTCGCCATCGACAATCATGCTCAATAGCATCAAGTGTGAGGCAAAGCTCTGGATTACCGCGGCTGCAAAAATTGCGACCTATTGTACGGGGACTCTGGGAGAATAAAATATCTTGTATTAAGGGGTTTTGTAACACAAAATCTATTCTCCTCTTAATTAATAAACGTGCCTCCATTTTAGAAAAAAAACTTGTTATATTTTGTTGAGAACTCAGGGCTTGCAATAATGGTCTATTAAGCCGTGTACAAGGAAAGATGCTTAGATGTGCTTATGAAAACAAAACCCTTTTTTAAGCATATTTGCTTATTTGTATAGCGCATATTCTTACTTAGACATCTCTTCTATAGATGCATGCATACATGCTTAAGCAAAAAATTGATCGAGTTTTACGAGCATCTCTCTAATCATCTTGCATTTTACATTCTCACTAGTAGAAAAAGGGGCAAATCTGAGAAACATTAATACCGGTTTGCATATGAGCCGGCATTAATGTGTCCATTAATGCCGAGGAGATCTTTAGTACCGGTTCGTGCCACGAACCGGTACTAAAGGTGCTGGCCGGGCACCAGCAACTTTAGTACCGGTTCGTGGCACGAACCGGTACTAAAGAAGTTGTGGCAGGGCTATTTTTAGTCCCACCTCGCTCCACTAGCAAGATTTTGACCAACTTAAATATGTTACTTCTCAAACTATCACAAGCATTTGGTCTTCATTGAACTCTATGTGTAGGATCTGTGGCTGCAATAGGAGTCTTCGCCGGTTCTTAAATCGGTGGTAGATTTCTATTGACAATTTAGATTCTATAAAAAGGATCATTAATGATTAATGTATTTTTTATGTACTTCTCTGTAGCAGTAACGCGTTTTGGCTGAAAGGCGGTACTGATCAATGTATTTTTTCTGCGTTCAGATGCACAATTTAAATATGTTACTTCTCAAACTATCACAAGCATTTGGTCTTTGTTGAACTCTATGTGTATAATTTGTGGACTCAATATGAGTCTTCACCGATTTCGGACGAGAACTCATGAGTTACACGGGTATTTCATTTTTTAACTTATTTGAACTTCAGACTTTTTTTGAGCCGGCATTATGCAGCATTCGAAGCGATGTCATCAATTTCTAACATGTTCTGACATCATTTGCTATTTTTCAGTCACCGATTTGTTTAGATCAGAGCTAAATGACCGTGAAAATGCTTAGTTGAACTAGTTGAATTAATAGAACTAGTTTATTTTTAATAAGAAAATTTAGGTATATGAGATTATTTGAACTAGTTGAATTAATATAACTAGTTTATTTTTAGTAAATGCTTAGTTGAACTAGTTGAATTAATAGAACTAGTTTATTTTTAGTAAGAAAATTTAGGTATATGAGATTATTTGAACTAATTAAAATTTAGGTATATGAGATTATTTGAACTAATTGAATTAATATAACTAGTTTATTTTTAGTAAATGCTTAGTTGAACTAGTTGAATTAATAAAACTAGTTTATTTTTAGTAAGAAAATTTAGGTATATGAGATTATTTGAACTAGTTGAATTAATATAACTAGTTTATTTTTAGTAAGAAAATTTAGGTATATGAGATTATTTGAACTAGTTGAATTAATAGAACTGATTTATTTTTAGTAAGAAAATTTAAGTATATGAGATTATTTGAACTAGTTGAATTAATATAACTAGTTAGTAAGAAAATTTAGGTATATGAGATTATTTGAACTAGTTGAATTAATATAACTAGTTTATTTTTAGTAAATGCTTAGTTGAATTAGTTGAATGAATTGAATTAGTAAGTGTTTAATGTTTCGCCTATATGAAATATAGGAAATGTCATCTGACGACGGAATTTTTTTTCATTATGTGCGAATACTGTGAAGACCAGCGCGGCCTGTGCGACAAAAATTTCCTTGTTAATGATAGGTGATTCAGCATCAAGCTAGGTGAGACCTTCTAATCGATACAGTAAGTCACAATCACAAGTCTGTTTTCGTAAATAAGCATAACTTATATATGCTTCATTTGCCTGACTTATAATTTTTAATTTTACTATTCTACTAGCGCATCCCCTGCCATGCAAGAATTTTTGTCTTGGATAAGATATGTTTCAATGCTATGGATGGAGGTAAAGAGAGTTTACCTGAAAACTGAACATGGTTATACTTTCAACGTCAAAGTATACAATGCAAACATGTACACATATTTTAAATGCAAAACCTGGCAAGCACTATGCAAGGCTTATGCATTTGAGCCTGATATGGTTATCACCTTTGATATTCGTCCAGAAGATGATATTGAAGGTAATAGAGACATATGAGTCGATGTGTAGACGCCTCCAGTTCTACCATTATGTGAGTTCTTCTCAACTATATTTTTGTCTTTGATATTGCTTATTCAAAAATAATTGACAACTAATTTCTATTGAAAGCTTATTTCCATTCAAGCAAACATGTCCGACACTTGATAGACAGGACCTACTACTGTCCCGGAGCTGAACTAAACCGCGAGGAGATAAGTCATTATGTTTCATGACTTTGACAATTTTTTTTCCTGCACTTAGAAATGTTAGTACTCAAAATGTGCGACCAATAGTGATCGTATTGAACTACGGTCACATCTATTTAGGAATGTGTGGTAAGATTTTTACTATTTGTCCTCAGTGCATCTTTTGCATACATATTTTTTTTGCTAAACTTTCATTGCTAAGTATATTAATTAAGTACTATACGATGTTCTTCAACAGGGACTCCCGATGACAGTTGGGCCTCAGGAGATCGAGACTAAAGGTCGCATGTCAATTTTTAGCTTACGACCAAGATATCCTGCATTGCACATGAGTGCATTCAGGATTTCTATAAGCGATGAATGCTTAATAGTGAAAGATTGGAGGAAAATTGTTAACGATCACAGAGAAGTACTAGGGGGCAGCAATGAGAAGCGCAACCGACGATTAAGAGGCAGGTTCATCTGCATGCTCCAGTATGATGAATTAGGAGATCTATACATGTTCTATGCTATTTTACCTGAGAGAGAGTAGCATGAGTGATTTAGCTAGTTTATGCTCTTAGTACTTGTCCTTTCATGTCCGTGTTCTTCGTTCTAAACTTAATCTCAAAGAGTGATTTACTTTTGTGGTGTTATATATGAAAGCTTATAATATCATGACAATCATGTTGAACTCGATGATATTTTTGCTTCTGGTACAAGTGAATGTTTATTCTTTAAGCTACTGTTGGTGGTGATTAGATAACGGTAGTGACTATGATGATTAAATAGTGATAATGACGACTACGATGATTTTTAGCTAGCTAGCTAGAGTATATATACTCATGTTGATGATATGATGCAAGAGTTTTTATATTAATATGATGATGATGATGAGTTATTATATCATTTAATGAAAGAAATCGCAGATTAGTTTCAGCTGGATGGATCCTACCTAAGTGATCAAGTATATATATGCCATATCCATATATATTATACATGATCACCTAATTAATTAGGTGATCAAGTATAATATGGATATGGCATATACTTGATCACTTAGCTAGTAGCTAGCTAGATCCAATGCATCCAGTCGAAACTAATCCGCGGTACTTTCACCTAATGATTTAACAACTCATTATAATGTAAAACAATCACTAAATTAAATTGAAAACACAAAATTAAAGGAAAAGTAAAAAAACACCCAAACATTTAGTATCGATTGGTGTTACCAACCGGTACTAATGTCCTACACGCATCCGGGCCTGGCTTGTGCCACGTGGTGGCACTTTAGTGCCGGTTCGTGACGAACCGGTACTAAAGGGGGGGACCTTTAGTCCCCACTCTTTAGTGTCGGTTGGCGAACCGACACTAAAGGCCGTCACGAACCGGCACTAAAGGCCGGTTCTGCACTAGTGTGTCTTATCGTTTGGTGAAATAGACATTAGAGAAACTAGAGAGTATAGATAAGATGATTGCTTGGAAAGTCATGTAGTGAGTGTACGGTGTACCGTTGTGCTGTTGGAATGGCATACTGGCGTCAAGTTAGCGAAGTACTTCCTCCAACTCACTAACCTTCTTTATATTCATATAAACCACATGTGAGTAATTTTGCTTTTGAGAGAGTGATGACTGGTTGCCTTTTTCTTTCACAGGACATGTAAGGGCATGTACAATGGAGGCTATGCCATAGTACTGCCCGATGATCCATGTACTTAGAATTGTATGAAGCAGTTGCTAAAAAAATTATCCACTCAATGCATCCATTGCCTCATTGGGCCCACACTTTTCCTCAACCCAATTTTGTCCAATCTTCAGTACGCACCCATCTCCTTGCTTTCCCCTACCCTTTGTTCTTTTGCCAGGGAAGAACTGGGTTCCTTAGCAAGATCCCACTTTGCTTTTGGAGCAATAGGTTAAGCTGATTTGGCGCATCAAAGATGATGTAAAGGGCCGGGCAGCCGTCCAGGGTGGAGCATTGGTCATGCCCTAATGGTGAGGGGTCCTCTTAGAACTACAACCTTCTAATAGCGTATAAGTTTCCCCAAAAAACGTAGGGTAAGGGCATCTCCAACGCGCATCCTCAAACTGCCTGCAACTGTCATGACCACATGGTCTGAACATGTTTTGTCATCCAACGCCGGTCCTGTATCGGTCCGTTCGGTGGTCCGGATGTCATTATCCCCACAAACTGGAAGCAAACCAAGTGGCGGGGGGCTTTGCGGGCGTCCGGGCCACTGCCACACGCGTCCGGCAACCTTGGCCTACCCAAAGCCTATTTCTCATCCGCACCCTTTCCTGTCCGAAGTGGTCAGCAGCGCTCCAGAGCGTCAGAGCCGCATTCATGCCGGCCCGGAGCGGAAGCGGCCTCAAGTCGCTTCGGAATTGAAGTGACGCAACGACCGGGAGAGCTGTTCATGTTCAAATGACAACCGATCTGTCCGCCTACCTACATTAAACATGTTCGATTGCTAAGGAACCTGCTCTTGTGTTACCCTTCTGTCCATCTGCCACCCACCATTAACCACCTCACCGCTTGCCCTGCCATCCACCCTCTATTTAAACTCCAGGCCCGGCCCTAGACACATCCAACCTCCTCTTCTCCTATCTCGTCTCGGAACCATGCCCGCCAAGGCCTCCTCGAGCTCCAAAGCGCTCTGGGACAACGCCTCGTCCAAGCAGAAGATGGAGATTCCCGCCATTATAGCCGGCTGGCAGGCCGACGGGTGGACGAGCACACCAGAGGCCAGTGCTGCGGATGCCCCAATGGAAAAGGCAGCCGATGACGAGTCGGTGCCACCGTCCATGTCGGCCCATACTCGCATCACCTAGGGCGAGGCCCGTGCTCACCACAACAATATGGTGTTGGCAGAAAGGAAGGCCGCGTTTCGGCAGGCGCAAGCCGACCAGACCTACAACCTTTGCCTCCTCGACAAGCACCCCTCTGCCTACAACCAATAAATTATAGAACACTATATAAATGTTTCCTTACCAAATTCCATTTACCAAAGGCGCTTCACTCCCCGACAACGGCGCCGGAAAATAGCCTTGATGATCCACAAGTATAGGGGATCAATTGTAGCTCTTTTCGATAAGTAAGAGTGTCAAAACCAACGAGGAGCAGAAGGAAATGACAAGTAGTTTTCAGTAATGTAATGTCTGCAAGTGCTGAAATTGTAAGTAGCGGAGTAGTTTGATAGCAAGATATTTTGTAACGAGCAAGTAACAATAGTAGTAACAAAAGTGCAGCAAGGTAACCCAATTCTTTTGAGGCAAAGGACATGCCAAAATGGCCTCTTATGATAAGCAAAGCGTTCTACAAAAGTGCAGCAAGGTAACCCAATTCTTTTGAGGCAAAGGACATGCCAAAATGGCCTCTTATGATAAGCAAAGCGTTCTTGAGGGTACACAGGAATTTCATCTAGTCACTTTCATCATGTTGGTTCGATTTGTGTTCGCTACTTCGATAATTTGATATGTGGGTGGACCAGTGCTTAGGTGTTGTTCTTACTTGAACAAGCCTCCTACTTATGATTAACTCTCTCGCAAGCATCCGCAACTACGATAAAAGTATTAAGAATAAATTCTAACCATAGCATTAAACTTTTGGGTCCAATCGGTCCCTTACGGAATAGCGCATAAACTGGGGTTTAAGTTTCTGTCACTCTTGCAACCCATCATCTAATTGCTACTCCACAATGCATTCCCTTAGGCCCAAATATGGTGAAGTGTCATGTAGTCGACGTTCATATGACACCACTAAGGGATCACAACATACATACTATCAAAATATCGAACACATATCAAGTTCACATGATTACTTGCAACATGATTTCTCCCGTGACCTCAAGAACAAAAGTAACTACTCACAAATGATAAACATGCTCATGATCATAGAAGTATTAAATAGCATATTGGATCTGAACATATAATCTTCCATCAAATAAACCATATAGTAATAAACTACAAGATGTAATCAACACTACTAGTCACCCACAAGCACCAATCTATAGTTCCGGTAACAAGATTGAACACAAGAGATGAACTAGGGTTTGCGATGAGATGGTGTTGTTGATGATGTTGATGGAGATTGCCATCCCCAAGATGGAAGAGTTGTTGGTGATGATGAGGACGATGATTTCCCCCTCCAGGAGGGAAATTCACCCGGTAGAATCGCTTCGCCGGAGGGCAAAAGTGCTCCTGCCCAAGTTCCGCCTCGAGGCGGCGGCGCTTCATGCCGAAAGTCCTCCTCTACTTTTTCTAGGTCAAAATGACCTATATACCAGAAGATGGGCACCGGAGGTGGGCCGAGGAGGGCACAACCCACCAGGGCGCGCCCAGGTGGGTTGTGCCCACCTGGTGGGCCCTCTCTGGTAGTTATTTGCTCCAATAATTCTTACATATTCTATAAAAAAAACCGTGAAGTTTCAACTCATTTGGAGTTGTGCATAATAGGTAGCCTGACGTAGCTTTTTCAGGTCTAGATTTCCAGCTGCCGGAATTCTCCCTCTTGGTGTGTACCTTGCAAATTATGAGAGAAAAGACATTAGAATTACTCCAAAAGGCATTATTATGGATAAAAACATTATAAATAACAGTAAGAAAAAACATGAAGCAAAATGGAAGTATCAACTCCCCCAAGCTTAGACCTTGCTTGTCCTCAAGCAAAAACTGAAATCGAAAACATGTCCACATGCTTTGAGAGAGAGGTGTTGATAAAAACAAAATACAGACATAGAAGCATGATGTTGATTATTATAACAACAACAAAATTAAGCATAGGACTTTTATCATAGAACTTTTATCATATACTTCTCATGAATAAGTAATAGTTCATCACACAATCGAAGTATAAAGCAAAAAATGTAGCGACCTGACCTCAGACGGTCCAGTCTCTGTGCTTTAGTGTCATCCCTGGATCGGTATGCTGACACACATAGTACTCGAGGATTTATAATAGAGGTAAATCACATGTATAAAGTAACGTAAGTACTATTACCTCAATCCAAATAGCGGAAGGAACAACAAGGTTGTGGATTCCCATCAACACCAACGGGAAAGTTGAGTGTAGAAACCGTAACCCTAACGTATCACTTACTCGTCGTAAGAATCTTGAAACATGAGATGTTGCAGCCATGTAGGTTAGTTCATTGAATGTACCGGCAATTTCACACTGTAGAGCAATGCTGAATAATGACTATCACTACATGCATATTTGGCTGGTGGAGGCTCTAGGTTAAATTTTGCATAAAGCTAGTTTTTTCTTTCAATAAAGGAATATATTTATTTAACTACAAAGTTTGTTGAAAACATTGAGAAGGTTCCTCCAACTCAATCCCAAATTAATAATCATCAACCCAACAAATTAATTAAGTAGAGTGATGATGTCAAATAAATAATTCAAATACCAGATACTCAAGATGTCCATAACTGGGGACACGGCTAACCATGATTAGTTTGTACACTCTGCAGAGGTTTGCGAACTTTTCCCCACAAGACTCGATCTCCTCCATTGGATTTCTCGCACTACATAATGTTTGAGAAATGGATGACCGAGACACAGTCTTTCCGAAGCATTAACTCTTTACTCTGGGTAGACAGTACCACCTACACCCCCTACATCTGCTAGCCTACCACTGAAAGAGATCACACAACATACTCAACTATGCCAGAGCCCATAATGGCTCGTGGCTACACACGGAAGTTTCTAGCATGAATAATCTTATGATCCCTTTGAGCCTGGGTGGCATTCCATAGGGTGATCACACGGGTACTCCGGGATTCCCTTGGGCAAGCACTGGGTTCTCTAGGTGCCCGGGCAAACCACTGGGTGCTCCAGGGTGACCCAACCATTCCACCCAAATGTGTATTAAAGTAGCCACCTTAAGTATCCCTTAGTTAATCATAACTCTCACATCTTTCATGAATTCTCTCAAAACCAAACCACGTCTACGAGCATAGCATATCAGTAAGCATAAAGTAGTAATACCCAGGGGTTGAATGCAAGACAATAGGTTCCTACCTCATCAACTACTTCCCAATACCCACATGTTATCAATCCTACTCATGCAATGTTTGAGGGTTGAAACTAATGCATAAAAACTGGGTAATGAAAAGTATGATCAAAGTGTGAACTTGCCTTGTACTGTTGATGAAGATGGTTTGCACACATAACTCCTGATAGTTCTACTCGTCACACTCTGGTCAATCTATCATGAGCAAGCAATTGTAACCACACATAAGAAATCATGCAAAAAAAATCGAAGAAAAGATCTCGAAAAACTTCGAAAACAAGAAATTAACTCTTGCATCAGAAAATAATTTCTAATAGTAACAAAATTTGGTAAATTTGGCCTTATCAGAAAGTTTAGGTCAAGAGCTTCAAATAGCATAAAGAATAAATTAAATCGGAGTTATAAAACTCAAGTTATGAACAAAAGAATTTTGAATTCAAATCTATTTGAAATCAAATTTTAAACTTTCAAAAATTTGTTCAAGTTGGTTATATGGATAGCGGGGATCGTAACGAAGAAGTGGGCATTGGTTTCATTAGATTTGGATAAATGGGTAAAAAGGTTTGAGGGTTTGAAAACCAGGGGCTAAATCGTAAGAAAAATATTTGCAGATAGGTCCCTGGCCGAAAATAAAACTGAAAAAGAAAAATTATCGGATGAACGTTCGCTACAGAAGCATAGGCGACAAATTCATCCACTACACAGGCTAAACCAGTGAACGTTCGCTATTTAGAGCATACTAGTTCGAAATAAAAAAACCGATCTAACCCTAACCGTTGATCCTAGATCTAACAGATGGAAGAGGGCGGGGAGTTACCACAGCGGCGCCGGCGAAGTCCGCCGACGGGGGATGGCGGCAGCAGCTGCGAAGTCCGGCGACACGGTACGGCGGCGGCGGCTCGGCTCCGGTTGGGGCGGCGGTTCCGGTCGTCGGG